>NC_036447.1:28627359-28946782 GCF_002775205.1 Xiphophorus maculatus | reverse complement strand
GAACGCGGAAGCTGAGGTGCAAAGAGCCCATTGTGCAATTTGACATTTCAGAAATACCTTCGCTTAATGGAAAACACTGCAATTTTTCAATGAAAAGTTTTGGCGGTAGAATGAGGTGATTTATTTATTTTTTTCCCCCTTTTTTTTGGCTGTATCAAAATTGATTTATTTCGCAAAACTACAATGGAAACACTTTTTTGGAATTGCATTAATCACATGATTAGCAACCGGATGTTGCCACTGAAGAAGACAACGACAGGAAGTGGTGGGAGGATGATGGTGTGACATGTTTTTTTGGTAAAAAAGCAAAAATGGTAAAAAATACTATTACCATTTATGTTTTCTAATGACTTATCCCATCAACATATGTATTCATGTATGATTTTAATTGCGTTTCTTATTTAACGGAAATACCGCAAATTCAAAATTGTGTTGTTTTTTTGTGACCTTAGTGGAATATTGACAGTTTGCAGTGAAAATGCAGCTAATGTAACAATGCTGATGGATGATGGAGTATTTTAAGAAAATAGGTTAACGAGGAACACATTTAATTTTTCCACACTGGAAAGACAGCAAGCTGGTCAAATGGAGACTGGTACAGAATTGGAGTCAACAGCGCCACCTAGGGGGTCACAAGTGATTATTTATTAGGGGACTTTATAGTCATCATTAATAGGGGTACCAATATGGTCTACAATGCATTATTAGCAGATGGAAAAAAAGTCGGTGCTGATTTTATTTTATTTTTCCATTAGTGTTTTTTACACATCAGAATGATTATTAAAACCTGTATTTTTTTTCTATTGTTGCCTTTTTCCTGTTGCTGTGTTCCGCCGTGGCCCACCAGCATGAGCTGGAGAACATCGAGCCGTCCCAGGGTCTGCCGGTGGAGGCCTCCGTCACCTTCCTCCAGCGCCTCATCAACCTGGCGGACGTTCTCATCTTCGCCAGTTCTCTGAACTTCACCGAGATCGAAGCAGAGAAGAACATGTCGTCGGGGGGAATCCTGCGCCAGTGCCTCCGCCTCGGTAAACACCGCCACCAGTTGTTGTTTAATGTTTTTCCCACCTCAATTCTGTTGTAAATCGTTATATTACAATCAGGGTTGAAACTATTAATCACGATGAATCAATTATTGAAATAATCGTGAACTACATCAGTAGTTGATTAATCGTTAACTGGAGCATACAGACTAGAAAAACAGCCATTTGCTGAAAGAACATCACAGTCAAAGAAGTAATTAAGCTAAAACTGTGGAAACATACATGTATGCATTTTGCATTTAAGATGAAATAAGAGAAACTTTAAGTATGTTCTAATCTAAACTCAAGTGGCATCCACAGTATTTCACCTCAATTCAAATACTGTGGACAAAAATCTATTAATCACCTTTTTGCAATCCAATTATTTATCAGTTTCTCAAAAAGATACTCAACAGATCATCCTTACACTGTATTGACGTTAAGTCTTTAAGTATTTATATTTTAAGTATTTATTTATTTATTTATTTGCTGCAGATGCATCCTTTTCTACAAATGATCAAGCATACACCAAAGGAATGCTACATTATTGCATTCTAGGAAATGAAATCTTTGTTAGGTATTGGGATTTAATTGTTTAGTTGCATTTTTTCAGTATTTCTAGTATTTCATAAAATGGGCTTAAATAAAACAAATCTGCAGAATGTGCCAATTTGGTTATCCGATTAATGGGTTGAAAAAAATCACTGATGGATTAATGTGGGAAGTAGCAGCGTGACCGGGCTAGAAATAAAGTCGAATCTCACAATTTTAGTGAAACAAAGAACCTGTTTTAATCCATTTTTAAAACCTTTATAATGAGCTCAGCAGTAGCAGACTGTTTCCTGCATGGCAGAGAAGGAAACAGTCGATCAGAGTTTCTTCCAGTCAATCATCATCTCCAGATCCCGGAGGCTTCATAGAGGACAGAGGTAGAAAACTCAAAAGAATCAAATAATCCACTTATCCTCCCTGTTGCTGCTGAGGCTGCTCGTCACCGTGCCGACGTAACGTCCTTAATGCAACAGTCTGGGATCATTTTCAACATCGTAGCACTTTCTGTGTGAACAAGCACAGGCCTCACTCTGTGAGCCAGCAGACTCTTCCACTACCAGCTCCAAACGTTTCCAACCGTTTAGTGATTCTTGTCCAGGTGTGCATCAGCTTTGTTTGGCAGGAAGCGTGGACTTTCAGAGGAATGTCAGCCACACTGTAAGCCGCAGCTGCACCGGACCATGACGTCTGGACTGATGCGATCCAAGAATCACACCCTGTCTAATCAGGACAGCTTTTAAATGAGCTAAAATACTCAATACGGGCTGTGTAGGTTTTGATTTAACCCATACTAAGCTTCCTGTATGTGAAGAAAGAAAACGGATTAAATGCTCCCAATTCAGTTTATTTCTATAGCATCAATTCACAACACGTCACCTCAAGTCAAATTACAATCTATTTAATTCAGCTACACTTTCACTCTAACTCATCATGGTAGTCAATCAATGCATCAAGTTCTGATCATTATAAATATTGGGTTAAGAAGTTTATTTGGAAGGAAATAAACTTAGTTTATTCCCGAGTTGCTCATCTGCATCATTCCTCCTGCACCAGCAGGGGGCAAAGATTTAGTTTTTATTTATTAGAAAAACAGAGATTTTTGAAAATATTAAAGGAGCATTATTATGTAAAATCAACTTTTTTGAGCTTTCCCCCCCATCAAAAACACAAAAACATACCTAGAGCGTTCCCTTTATTCTTTCAGGTATGTTGGAGAAATCCTTTAATCTCCCATAGCAACCATTCAGTTGTGCAAAGCGCCTGGGTGAAACTGTCCCTGCCTTCGAAGACGAAGCTCCTCCTCAGAGCTGCAGTTTTCTGCCTCACAGAGCAGCTCCTCCCCCATTCAGCTCCTTCAGACTAGCCAGCAGCAATCGGCAAACACCTGGTGGAACTGAGCACCTGCTGAGCTCATTATAACATCTACTTCTCAGTGAAACACTGGTAACGTTAACGGGTTAATAGAGGAGCCATGTTGTGATGACTTCCTAGATGTGGAGTTTTAGAAAGAGCAGGAGTTTTTAAAGAGACACAATCCCAATTTCAAGGTTTTAAATTACAAAGTTAAATTTATTTTGAGTCATATATGATATACTGTATATAGATATATATCTATATATCTATATCTATCTATATATATATATAACAACTGAAGTTAACATGGTTTCTTGATTACACTTTAAATGACTAAAATATATAATACTGTCCTCTTAATGATGTTCAATAATGCTTATCAATAAATTGATTCCTTTTTGTTGTTTTGAGATGAATTGGTCATATTATTGATGATCCACCAATGTAAATATTAAAAATATAGCAATCTAAAACCGAATCTGCTGCATTTAGCTCTTGTTTTTACCTGCAGTAGAAACAGGAGCTCTTTGTTCACTCCTGCTTGCTGTGGTGATGTTTGTTAAATTCAGCAGCTCTCACCCTCTCCTCTCCAGCTCAGCCTTATCGTGTTATTATAACCCTGCTGCATGGCAACACTTTAGAACGACTGCTAGCATGATGCCGTCATAATGGCCTTGGCTGTGCAGAGCTGTGCTGCGCTGCACTGCTGCACAGCCTCCAGCAATGTTTTTTGCCTTCTGTTCCCGGCTATTAAGGTTTCCTCTGACAAGAATATAAAACCTAAAACCCTCACCTAACAGTCACTGAATGGAGGCTACGGAAGTCACAGCTTCATGCAGGTTCTGGGCCGTACTCGACCTTCTGACCCAGTAAACTCAGAATGCAGAACAACCAGGAAAGCAGAAATGTTTCCCAGAAACCCAAAAAATCTCTCCAGTGTTGTCACCGATCACATCCAGGTTGAGGAAGCGTCAGGAACCAAAATTCTGACTTCTTCTATTTCACACTGCAAAAACACAAAATCTTACCAAGTAATTTTGGTCTGGTTTTTAGCGCAATTACACGTGAAGTAAGACAAGAAATTGCAGCAAGAAATAGGAGCTTGTTTTTAAGACAATCATTTCCTAATAGATGAAAAAGCACTTGCTCCATTGGCAGACCTTCATTTAAAGTAAGTCCATTTAATCAGTTTATAAGTGTAACAATCCGTCAGTGGAAGACGTACTTTTTCATCTATTAAGAAATTATTTACTTTAAATATTTTTTATAATATTTCTTGCTGAAATGTTACTTCTAAATGAGTTTTGTCTTACTTCGAATGTGAACTAGAAACTAGACAAATGCCTTGTGAGGTTTGAGTGTTTTTGCAGTGCAGAGAAGATGTTTTCTCTCGGATTACGTCGCCGCCACTGCTGCTGCAGAGTGCTGCCTTTATGAAATGAATATTTGATGAGGTATGCGCTCCCCGTTTCTGGCACCTAATCTGATTTTGGAAAACTGTAACAAGATTTTGTCGTGCCCATCCCCTCCTCCCTCCGCCTCACTTTTATAAATGGTTGTATGAAGGAGTGGTCCTAATGGAAACAGCGAGCCCATTTCCAACCGGAATAATTCCCTCCTTGGTAATCTTAATGCTGCAGAGTTAACATTTGTCAGCTGTCAGGCGCAGCACAGCGGGGGTGCGGCGGGTGGAGGGCTCCAGGGAGGAGCGCTACATTAAATTACAAAACGTTAACCGTGTCACTTCTGAACCCACCTGAAGTTGTCGGGGAAACCAGTTTTTTTTTTTATTCCTGTGCTGAAGGATGCATCTTGCTGCCTACTCAGCACGCTAGCAGCCAGTGGTGCCATTTGTTATGGGAGTGGATATGATTCAGGAGGCCTCCCCTCCTCACGCCCCACTCCTCCCCACCACACACACACTGTGACCCTGGGAGGAGAGGTGGAGCAGGGAAGAGTGAGCGGAGCTGCCAGAGTTGGCTGCAGCGCCGACCTTGTTGTGGCCCCACTTTTTCTCCTGTTCTTGTCTCTCTCAGCTGCTCCTCTCTCTTTCTCTCTCTCTCCAGGTCTCCTATGTTGCTTTTGAGCCATGGCAACACTCATCCACAGGGTTTCACTTTACTGTACTTGAGAGGTGTGGAAAAAAGAAAAAGATTCCATGGAGAATCACATCTCCTAGTCCTGGGAGTTCAGAATTGATTCAAAGTCTTCAAAAATATCTTTTAGTTGAACGTCTTTGCAAGTATCCTGCACATTGCATTCCGTGTCCACTCAGCATTTGTGTCTTGAATAATTCTTTGATTTTTTTTTTTTTTTTTTTTGAAGAAAAAGCCAGGCAGCTAAGCTAAAATGATTAAGTTATGCACAAAGCTGTTCTTACTCCAATATAAGCTGATGGGATGTGATGCAGTATACAGCCTCAGAAAACTCAGCAGAAGTTGCATAAAAACAAAAGCTAAAAAAAGAGAAAAAAGTAGACTCAATTGCATAAAATCAAATCTGTTTTTAAATCATGATTACGAAATATATACGGAAATAAAATTTTATTTGCCACTTTCTGGTTCGCTGCCAGTCAGATTCATCAGGCTTCTTTGTGCCTACAGCTAGCGAAGCAAATGTGAATTGGACAAGTTTCTGACAGGAAAATGACTGAATTAATCGTCCTTTTGCTAAACCAATGGTTATTCAAAAGTGGGGAAAGAAAAGTCGATGTTTCTTTGGATATTTTGCATAGTTGTCTGAGAGTTTGTTGTTCCCTGACCAGAAGCTAATGCTGTTTGGGAGGCACAGCATCGAAACGTTTTTGGAACGCTTCAGTATGGAACCTTATAGTATGGTTTTAAATTAACGTTCTATCTCTTTACATGTATTTTCCTCTTGTCAGTCACATAATGTAAACAGTCTCCAGACCGTTTGAATAGAAAAATTGGTTTGCGAATCGAAAATTGCTCCTGAATCAAATCGGGACCCTAAAAACGAGAATCGAATCGCTAGACACTGAAAGATTCGCATCTCTACTTTACATGTCTTCTGTCATTTTATTCACTATGTGACATATAATATGAATCATCCCACTGTCCTCCCCTCCCTCCCCAGTATGTGCTATAGCAGTGAGAAACTGTCTGGAGTGCCAACAAGCCCAGTTTAAAGGGGCAGAGGGTCCAACCAGAAGCTACACCGTCATGCCCAGCACCGCAGTGGGAACGGCCAAGTCTGCGTCTGCTCAGGCAAGTCAACTCACTCCATCAGTTTTCTACTTTGCTCAACAGGATGTCGTTGATGAGAAAGGCACCGATCACCATATTTGTTTCTGCTGATACTGACTTCAGTCAGTGCTTCCCTGAAATCTCTCGTGTGCATTGTTATAGTCTTTCAGTCTGGTCTTGTTCTTGTGTGAGCGGTCATCAGTGGTTTATGTTTAGATCAGACGCGACGTCCCACTCTGCCCCACGTCTGCAGGTAAAATTAATGGGGCGATCAAAAAAACAAAATTACTTTGATCTTAAAAGAATTGTATAAAAGAACACGCTGGCCTGGATATCAGCATGAAAAAATGTTTTATTCCGAATCTAATTTGGACTACGGTTATTCAGGGAAGTTTTTTTTCCTTCAGCTGATGAGTTTGAGCTCCAATGAAGAAAACAGTGAAATGATTGACAATTTGGGCGTTTTTGACTTCAAATGTAGCTGCTACATTTGATTGACTGCAGATGTTTGAAGAACATAACAGTTTGAACATAAGAATCGATAAGGGGTTAAGAGATGCTTAATGTGAGAGCGCAACCCCCCCATGATGCTGCCTGTTGCTTAGAGTTTAGATCGAAACCTAAAACATCCAACCCGACCCAAATCCCTAGGCATGTTGTCCGAGCCAGACCCGAATAATTTAATTACAGGCCCTTACGTAAATCTGACACATTATTTTACTTTTGTTTTTATACTGTAAGTAAGCTGTAACTTCTCCAGATTTAAGTTTTTGTTTAGCGTCTTCCAGCTCCATCTTGTCGCTTGTTGTAACCGCAGGACGAGTCGGGTCCAAATCACCTGGGATGTTTGATTGATGGGATCTTATCTGCGCTGCTTCTCGAGCGGAGCAGGGTGCACTGCACTGCGCTTGTTACAGTCCAATTCACTTCTGCACCACACTTAGTTTTTTCAATTCTTCAACGGGTTAAACCGTCTGCTGCTCTAGTTAGACTATAATAGGTATTAACACAACTTTATGCCTCGCGCTGTCGTTTGAATTTATATGTGCTGTATGCAGGCGCCACATAGACCTGGGCCCAGACCATAAATCTAAACTCTACCAGACGGCCCGTTGTGGTGGTGTTGGCCGTGGTGCACAATCAAAGTAAGCAGCGGTGCTGATGTAGCAGCAGAATTAACCAGTCACCATGAAGCTGAAGCTAGCTAACATTTAGCTCCTCTTCCATCCTGATCGTCATTGCGGTTGTTGCGACCTGGTGGAGTCGGATCTGGTTCTTCTCTGCTTCTCAACACCAAATAAAAAGCTGCAATATTCCATTTCAAACAAATAAATAAATGAATGAACTCCTGTCCCGTTGCCGCCCTTGCCATTAAACCCCCAGCAGGCTCGTCCTTCGTCCTCCTCAGCAGCCATCAGGTCTTGTTGCGTCAGCTCATGTCTTATTGTATTACAGGACGCCCTGCTGCTTGCTGCTCTAGACCAGGCCTCTGTGTCATTGGCCCTTCGATTCGATCCGATGACTTCCAGGAAAGCCATGTTGCTTTTCCCTGAACTGGGTGTTGGAGCTCATTTATAATGCAGTGGCTTTGTGGGAAAGATGTTCTGTTGCGTTTGTGTGTGTAGGCGTGTGTGAGATCCAAACTTTTTGTCACATAGGCTAAAATCTACAAGTAAGAATTAGTCATGGGCCAAAGCAAAAAAAAAAAAAATAGAAAATCATAAGGAAATTATATTATGACCTTTTTGTACCTGCTCAACAGTAACCTAATCATGCAATTAAACACACAAAGTAGCTAGAGTTTTTGTAAGAATGGTATGGGCAAATCATTGTAAATAGTAATTTTTGCATGTTAGCCTTATTTATAGAGAAGCATCCAATTTACACAATTTTTTGGGGAAAAAAAACAAACATGTCTCAGCTACAAGATCAGGGTTTAGGTCACTTTTGGATCATATTTGATGCATTTAATCATTTAATAAATCAATTGGAAAGAAGATTTGGCAGTAACCAAAGTCTGCTTTTGAGTAAAAGTTGCTGAATAAATGTATTCCTACTTACTATGAAACTAATGCCACATATGGCCCCCCTCTGATGCCTGCAGCATCTGTAGCTCAGTTCAAATAAGCAGACGTGTGATAACGGACTCGCTCTCGTTCACACAGAGTCCCGTCGACGCGGTGACAGGGGGAATGTCCACCGTCAGAGACCTGGACCGGCTCCTCCAGGACATGGACATCAACCGCCTCAGGGCTGTCGTGTTCAGAGATATCGTGAGTCGGACAGCGAAGACGCGCGTCGGCCTCAGTGCGTCCGCCAGAGCAGACCGTTTAGTGTGTTTTGTTTTGTTCCAGGAGGACAGTAAGCAGGCTCAGTTTCTGGCGCTGGCTGTGGTCTACTTCATCTCAGTCCTCATGGTGTCAAAGTATCGGGACATCCTGGAGCCCCACAACGACAGGAAACCCCCTCTCCGCTCCCAGTCTACCAGGAGTACAGGTACTCGGACAAAGAGTCGCTTCAGCTGCATGTGAGGAGGAGGATGGTGAAGGTTTTTATCGCCAGATTGTGCCAAATGGTTTAGTAATCCATGGTGGGGCCGCTTCTCTCAGCCGCTCCTCAAAAAACTTCCCGAGTCATAGTGGATAAAAACAGCTGTGTCACCATCACACACAAGCAGGTGGATTCTTTTAAAAGCCACCAGGATCATAAAAGACACTGGGCTTTGGTTAGGACACAGCATCCAGAAAGCAGAGCAGTACGGTGGCCCTGAAGTTCAAAACCACATCAATAAATCACTAAACGCAACATATTCAAAATCACAAGTGGAGCCAATGACTGTGTGGCTCACTTCAGCTTGCAAAATGATCAAACCAGACCAAAAAGAGGCATTTAAGTGACATTTGAGTATTATTATTATTTTCTTCAAGTTTTTTCTTCTCAGTTTTGATCTCTCTATGACTACACTGTTGCTCATCAGGCTTTTCCTTTCTTTCCTTATTTTTTTATTTTTATTTTTTGCTGTGCTACAAACTACAAAAGTTAAGCAAGAATGTGCAGCGTAATCTTGGACATAAACATGATGAAATTACAAGATTATCCCGTTTAGGCATCAAAGCACTGATTTTGGACGTGGCTTTAAAGAAAAGCGGATCACAGAGCTGTTGGCTAAAGCCAGAATGACTGCATGGTTTTGTTGTTGATGCATTGACCAATGGAGACACAATCAGATTTTTGTGGATTTACACCATGTTCCAAATTATTATGCAAGTGATATTTTCTCAGATTTTCCTAAATGGTCAATGCAAATGGTGGTAAGTATAATTTTAAAGTCATGAACTATTACAGTATAAATCTAATTTTACTGAACAAAGCTCCCCATGAGAACAGTATTTTTTCCAAAAATAAAAAACTCAAAATGCAAAATGTTCCAAATTATTATACACAGCAGATTTTCTAAACATTTTATGGGTTATAAAGAACTCCAAACGGTCATTCTTTGAATGTGCAGCATTAAGTGGTCACATGTACTAAAATCAAAAACTATTTAAATCAAAACATCTTAACAGAGTTACTCTCTCTCTCCCTCTCTCTCTTTTCAGACAGCAGCGCCGAGGTGGAGAACGGTGTCTCTTTAAGACGCTACGACTCGGGCATCGGCGATGACCACACGTCGGCTGTGGCCAGCGAGGCCGACCTGTCTTCCTCCGGTGGCCCGGACGCCGTCTCGGAAGCCCTGTCCACTCTGTCCTCCGAGGTCCGCGGCTCGACCTCCGCCGACTCCAAGTCCAAGAACGTGAAGGACATCCTCCGCAGCCTGGTGAGCTCGCCGGCCGAAGACGTCATGGTGGACCCCAGTCTGCTGCCCCTGTCCTTTATGGGACCCGTGACCCACTTGGACCGGCGATCATCGCTCCAGTTTCGCTCGTTCGATAGGTGAGGAGGTTGAAAACGCTGCTTTGGACACGTCTCCATGTCAACCGCTCGAGTTTGTCTGCTCGGCATCTTTGTGTGTCTGTGGAATAAATCGGAGAATTGTCGGGAGCTGACAGCTTTGACGGTTATTGAAACCCATATGGCATAAAGTTTTGTGATCCTCCAGATTTCCCGTCAACAGTCTGGTGATGTGTGTCCTCAAATAGCTGCAGGGGACTTTTGAAAGTTAGACCTTGAAGACGTCTCGGCTCAGTGTCCTTAGAGGAGGCCTTGGTGGATCTTGAAAAAGCGTTCTGAAGCACCAAGTTTGGTTTTTTTGCCGTCCGTCATGCAGAGAAAATTGCTCTACAAAAAACCTGCCTGCAGGAAGACAGGAGTCCTCTCTGTGAGGACGGGAGACGGAAACTGTTTGCTGCTCGTCTCGCCCCGTCTCCCCTTTTCTTAGCAGTAGAAGGCAATGTTGCCAGATCATCAGAAAAACAAGCAACCAGCTCTAAGAAAAGAAGCCTAAAAAAAGCCCAGCTGGCAACCCACCACACTGTGTAAAGCAGAGGTCACTTATAAACAGTATAAACTTATATATTTATAGTAAAAAAACAACTAAATAAAAAGTAGATATAGGTGAAATTAAATATCCACTTTTCTATTTTAGTAACCATTTTTTAATAAAGCTGTTTTTACATGCTTGCTATTTTTTTTGTCACCAACTGCGTTTCCATTTCCAGTGTGCGTAAATATTTGTCTGTAATGACGAAAAAACACAATTTCACAATGACATTAAATAAGAAATAAAATTAAAATCACACGTGAATAAGCTTGTTTACACACATAAACAAGTGATGTCATTAAAATCATGGCAGCAACGGATGTAAACATCAAGGCAGAATATGGTTATAACTCGGCCATGGCACTCACGCTCATCATCCATCACCCAATCAGAAAAGACGTCTGCGTATTATTCAGGCGTTGGAGCGACAAGCTCCTTTTACTTGGGTGCGGCTCCATATGCAGCGTTTTGGGGAAATTGCAGTCGGCCATTACAGACATTACATACAGAAGAGCTATGGATTCAACACACTGGAATGAGACTCAACTCTTTATGAACTGTGTGATGCTGTGAGAGCTCTGCTGGAGCCAGCTGAGTACTGTCTGGGAAAAAAAACAAAAAAAAAAACCCAAAAGCAAACTATCATCCTCCTACTGCTTCCTGTCGCCGTCTTCTTTTGGAGAGGTGAGAGATTACCTTATCAGAAAGACAGTCGAGCCCAAATAAGCAATTTCACGTTCAAAAACAGACCCAAAAAACCGCAACTCGTGACTCATTAAATCATAAATGGAGTTGGCAACACTGGTAGAAGGTATCATTGCTTTACCTCTGAGATTGGGGGTAAAGGGGAGACAGTCAGGCTTCAAAGACGGCGGGGTGCTGAAGTCACAGACAAACCCAGGTGAGAGAGGATGGCTATCGGTCTGGTTTGCATTTGGAGCATTGATTCTCAGACGTCTTGCATACGGCACGGAGCGGGTTTTGAGGAGGAGAGAGACGAAGAAAACAGATCTGGGAACGCATTGGGGAGGGTTGAGTGAAGGGGGGGGAGACGAGTGTCAAGTCAAAGCCCTCATGTTCCGAGGGAAACCTTTCTACTTTTCTCGTAGTCAGTCTGCTGGCCTCCGACTGTGGGAATTCCAGGGCATCTCCTGCGACGGCGGGCCTTTATCTGAGGAATGCTTTGTCAGGTCTCAGGGCGCTCCTCATATCAGGGGGATTAGACTGGCTCCTGTCCGCTGAGCTCCTCAGTGAAGAGAGAGAGAGAGAGGGACGGCTGGAGAGCGTAGGCTAACAGCTCGGCCCGTGTCTACAGGAGCCTCCTCACGCAGAGACCAAACATTACCTCTACTGCTGCTGCTGCTGCTGCTCGGGGGGAAAAGATGAAAGCTTCCTGTCTGAAAGAGACATTTCATCACTAAACAGTCACGGTTGACCGTAGTGTGTGTTGCAGTGTGGAAAGTCAAAAACGGTAACCTGATACTCGGCAGTAGTTAATAGTTTTCATTTAAAAGCCTGTCGTCGCAGAGATGATTGTCATTGAGATGTTTATATTGACGACTTGACGTGCTTTATGGTTGGAATACGCCAGTGGAGCGACTAGTGGATGAGAGGATTATGAGAATTCAACGAATGCTTTCACTTCACGTTTTTTTAGCTTATTTGTCTGAGATTAGGACCGGATGATATGGCTGGAAAACATATCACGATATTAGGGTTTAATATCTGTCGATATCAAGAATTCTTGATCAGCTTTTTTCTTTTTTAAAGGGACAATATTACGTAAAATGGACTCTTGCATCATGTTATATTATTATTCTCTCATCAAAAACATACCTGGAGTTTTGCTTTAATTCTTCCATGCATGTTTAAGGAATCCTTTAGTCTCCCATGGCAACCATTCAGCTTCCTCCCAGTGCAACACTGGTAAGATGTTGTTAAAGGGTGAACAGAGGAGGCATGTCGTGATGACTTCCTGAAGTCGGAGTTTCAGGAAGAGGAGTTTTTAAAGAGTCAGAGGCCCAATTTCAAGGCGCTTATTTGTAAAGTTACATTTCTTTTAAGTACTTATTGATATATACTGCATGTTTATAACAACTTAAGGTAACATACTTGATACTTTGTAAGTGGATTGTGCTATAAAATGGAAAATACATAGTACTGCCTCTTTATCAGCAGTTGTGGTGGCGAGTGGCTCCAGTTTGTTTGGTTAATTTATCCTAAATGTCCACAAAGTGTCTATGTTCCGTATGCTAACCTCCTATCTGACTGTTCTGATTCTGGTGAGACCTGATCCGTTTTGGCCCATCACCAGACCAAGAGCTCCGACTGATCTCCTGCCTGGCGATATTCTGCTGGAGTCCCAGGAGCTCATTTCCATAAATCAGACTATAAGTGGATTAGAATTGATTCCTTTAAGTCATCTTTTGTGAAAGCGGCTGCAGAGAGTCGTAGGGTTGGAGGGCTTTGTCTCCAGAAACATCTGGAGTTGAGAGGAAAGGGACAGACATAAAAAAAGCATCAAGTCTTGATAAAACGGGGTGAAAATCACCCTACAGACAGCTTTGATTGTGAGATATTAACATTTTTTATTTTTATTTTTACCCCTCCAGGGGGCCTTTTGTGGGCTCTAGTGTCTCTTATACGAAAATAGGCTGACAGGAAACAGGGAAGGAGAGAGGGGAAGACATGTGGCAAACATCGCTGGGTCTGGGAGTCAAACACGCGACGGCTGCGTCGAGGACTGAAGGCCTCCAAACATGGGTCGCGCTAACCACTACGCCACCACGGCACGCCCCAACTTTGAGATATTTTTAACAGGATAACAACTTGGTGCCTGCCGAAGTGACTGGACACAAGTTCAGTTCAGTTTCTGAATGAGTTGCAGGGGTGAAGAGTCTGGATGTTTCCAATCTGTGGAATCAAATATTCTCCGTTTAAATGAGCAACTACTTTACCTCATGTCCATTCACCTTCAAGAACAAATTATTTTACTTTTTAACCCAAGACTGTATTGAAGCTTGGCTTGGTTGCCTAATTAAGACTTAGTTCTTTCTCTACAGTTCATGTCCGTCGTATACTCAGATTCCAGAGTCTCCTGTTTACCTCACATCATCAGAACCTTCATATTTTTCTGGAAAAGTCCGAAGCCAGATGGAAGCCTTTCACACTGGACTCCCTTGTTTGTTTTATAATCTTTATTTAATCTCGTTTCCCAGAAACACTTGGCCAAGAGCGGCACACCGACGACAGATGCTGTAGAGCTGCAAATATCAAATCTAAAGATTTCTGAGAATGGTGCGCCTCATTACAGTCCGTCCAATCTGTTAATAAAAAAATGGCCGAGATCACCATTTCTCCTGCCGTCCTTCTCCCAACGCCTACCGTTGCGCGTTTGCCGATTATCACGCTGCGGTAATCATTCTATCACCGCTCGGCATCTCCCACTCAGCTCCAGCTCTCCCACCGACACCAGCCGACATTCTACACCGACATCTCCTGTCAAAACATGGCAACTTTCAGCTTGCCCAGAGGGCCCGATTTATGGGCGCAGCGACTGGGAAAAAAGCCGGGATGTAGCAGATAAAAACCGCTCCCCGGGTCAGAGGGTGAAGTATCCCACCTGATTTATTTACTGCTGCAGACCTGCTGCGTTCCTCCGTGCATTTCTCAGCTTTGCCCCTGTTATGACAGCCAGTCTGCAAATATTTGCTGACACTATCCAGAACTAAACAATGTCATTGTACATGTCTGGGATCTAGACTGAGACGGCTCAGCGGAACGTGCGAGTGTTGGACGCTAGCATATACATGGCGCAGTTGTTTGCATTCCTGACAACAGGCTGGACGCGCGCGCTATAGCTGATGTGAAGATGAGCCGCGCTGCCGGTGAAAATGTTGTTAAAGGATTAGCGAACATGTTATGTGAGGAAACGGTGGGGCTGAGGCTCGCTATTTGGGTTTTTACACGACTGGTTAAAAAGAGTGGCTTTTATTTCATGTCGTCCCTTCCATGATTTGTATGAATTGTTAGGGCCAAGCTACAAGAATATTCATTTAATATTTAGAATTTAGTCAAAATAGTAGCAGAAGAAAAAAGTCAGTTTACCAGAAAAAGTCTTAAAATTACAAGAAAAATGTTATTTTAATAAGCCAAAGCTTTGATAGTTGTTAAATTCTGATTTGATTGTTTCGAAGTCCTACTGATAATTTGATGCCGATGTATTAAAAGATTAAGTATTTCTATTAAGTTTGAAGTGTTGTGTAAAGAGCATACACACGTACGTAGCAAGATGCTCAACATTACTCATTTTAAGTTTTTGTTTTTATTCATGTTTCAATTCTCATGAAATCATGACTTTCTCCTCCTAATGTCACAACTTTATTCCTGTAATTAAACGAAAAATAATCGTAGCCCGGTCCTAATATTCCGTTGCAGAATCGACCTGAATTCAAAGTCCAAATAAATCGACGCAGTAAAACATGCTCGTCAAACAAGATGGCGGCTCTGACATCACTCTGAACTTTGGAAACCCAAGCAGATTCCAGATTCTCCAAAAATTAAATGTTCAAAAAACAAAAATGTCATTAGTTGATGGAATTGATTTTTCGCCCCCAGACATAGACGACAGATGCAGTAACCAACTTTCTCGTTTGAATCTGCCGAGTTATAAATTACAGTAATACTGGTTAATGAATAATTAAATTAAAGCAGTAGTTTTCCATCCACACACTCGTTCATGTTGCTGTTGGACATTTTCAGCTCCATACTCCTCAGAAATGAGACATTTGGGAGGAAAATTCACTTTCTAGATTTTCTCAGATCAAAAATGATTTTGTTGTACACCATGTCGCTTAATTGCGTGTGTAAAAAAAAAAAGTAATGCCACAGAAAACTAAAAAAAGGTACAAAATATGTCTGTGACATTTGCAACTAAAAATTCTTTCTCTCAGCAGAAAGAGTAACATGTTTGTGTTCCATGTTCACTATTGAGTTTTTGAGTTTAGAAAGTTTCAGCTTTTATATTTACTGCAGCAATGGGACGCCTGGCACTCTGTTTCATAGTCAGAAAAATATTTTTTAAAACTAGGGCCATGAATGTGAACCCGGTTGCGCATACGATTGATCTAAGAGGTTTGATGCGTTGACATTATAAAATACAAATGAATGACATTACCTATTTTGACCTAAAAGCCTAAACTCTCTCCCATAGGGTTCCTTTTCTTCTCTCCCCCACTTCCTGTTTGATTACGCTCGAATAACAAAAAAGAAAAGCCGCGACTTATTGCAGCTGTAAATTATCCTTCCACCAGAACACAACCAGTTTATAGTTAGCTTTTCTAAACTACGTTTGAAACTAAATAAATTCTCTTAAACCTTCCTGAATATGAAAAACTGAGATGTTTGGTTTGAGACAAACCAAGCATCTCAGTTTTTAATTTTTTTTGGAAAACAAACTTTTTTACGTTTCAAGTTTACAAAGTGAAGCATCGTGATTAATCACGATTAATCGCAGAGCTCGATTGTGGTTAAACTGATTACATTTTTTACTCAATTGACAACGCTAAAAAACCCCCACAAAGACATGATTTAGCTCAAAAATATTAAAAGCAACATTTATTTCTACTTCTACAAACTCAATGAGCCTCTTTGTGTGTCATCAAGGCTAAGCTCTCTCCAAACCCAACTTGATGTTGTTGAATTATTTGAAATTCCGGTTATTTGCTCTTGCAGTCATTTTAAAACCCTTCTACTTTCATGTGCACGGAATTCCATTTGAAACGTTTTGAAATGGTGACGTGATAAAACCGTCATCAGTCTGCAGTAAAACATGGAAAACAATATTTGCCTCCATGCGCTCTGACGACAATTTATTCTCAGTCACATCCTGAGCTAAAACAACAGAGATCAGTGGAATCAGAGCATTGACTGCCGTTATGTTTTCTTGTGTTGAGAGCTTTAAATAATTCAGTCCCAGCCACACACACACACATGCACGGACACACACGTTTGGCTCCGGGCTTCTGTTTGCGGGCTGAGTGGAGCCGCTCACGGCTGATTAATCGACTGGGGCGGCTCTCTCGTGATAAGTGTGGCTAATGACCTGCTGAATAATTCACTGGGCTTTGCTACGGCGCGGATAGAAAGCCTGACACAACGGAGGCCTTAGTACTCGAGGCGGCCGTCGCAGGTTCGAGTCCCAGCCTCATGACCGTTGTCGCATGTCTTCCCTCTCTCTCGTTACCAACTTTCCTCTCTGACCATTCTCAAGTAAAGGCAAATAAAACTTAAAAATAAATAAATAAAATCTAGCTGACATGGATGTTAGCACATCGTAAATGCAGCTTTCTGGTCTTACGACGCTATATTTGTGCCACCGCTCTGAGTTTGCAGTGAGACCGATGGGAGCACATACAGTATGTCTTTCTGGACAAAGGATAATATGTGGTGTGCCTGCGCTAAATGAGCAACACCACCGATCAATCAAACACAAGTCTTTCACTGAAGTGCTAAAACTTTTAAATATATATTTTTTATTTGTCTTTTTCAGGACCATGGTTGGTGTTTAAGTTCTGTCAATAACGTCGGCACCACCCTGCGTTTAGGAAGCTTTCGGAGTTAAACCCTGAAGGATGTCAACATCGGATCCATTTAGTTTTCTCATTTGCTCGCGTCTGCATGGAAACCCAAACGCGTGTATTCAGGTGAACACGGAACCTGTCAGTTAATCCGCCTCAACTCAGACTGAGCCCCATGCTCTGATACTGCAGCCAGGGTTCTGTCCGCACTGCAGGAACCGACGACGAAAACATTAGACTGGCCGTCTGAGTGCGTGGAAGTTAGCACACATGCGCCAGGAACGGAGGGCGGCTCTCCGCTGTGTGATCTGCGTCAGATCGGAGCGTTTGCGTATCTGGCTGAGCCTGTGTCGGGTTGTGTTTCTGAGAGCTAGCAGTAGTCTGTGATTAGACCCTGCTTTCACTGTGTCAGCACTGATAAGCAGGACCAGACTCCCTTTGATATGACCAGTGGTCTGTCAAGAGTCCCGCTCCAAACTGACAGCTTATCTAAACGCCGCTCTCCGCCCATCTTCTGCTCGTCAGATGGGAATGAAACTCTTCTCTAGCTCACGCTTCTAAGAAACCCTTCTTCTTTTCTTTTTTTTCGTCTTTACGGCACGATCTGAAGAGACTGAATTACTGTTATAAGATAAAACTGATTTCGTCTCTGGCAGAGAGTTGTTTTTCTTATTTATGTGGGTAGCTATTATAAATTATTTTGTACAATTTTTAAAACCTGGGTGTGTTTTGATTTTTGCAGTTTGCTACCAGCAAAAGATTTGGCAGTACTGTAAACCTGAAAATGATCAAATGTTGTGAAACTAGTTGTGGGAACATGCCCTCTTCCTGCACTTTGGATAGTTTCACTAAACCTCATCTATAATGTGGCTCATTTGAAATATTCAGGCAAAAATCCATAATAAGTAATCACGTTAACTACAGTCATTAGGGCTGCAGCTAACGATTATTTCAGTAATCTATTTAATCTATATATTATTCTGATGATTAATCACTTAATCCGATAAAAAAAGGTCCAATTTTGAAGATTTTTCCACTTTACCTTTTGATCTTTTTTATACATTATAAAAAAAACATTAAAATAAGCAAATAAACAATTGAATTCATTTTTTAAAATATGTTATTCTCTAAGATGCAATAACGTCCCTTTAGTGAATCTGTTTATTTGTACTTTGTAAGCTGTACTTCAGACTTCTCCAGTTGTGTTTTTAATTTTTTATCATTGCGAGAGAAAAAAAAAGAACAATGTCTGATCTCCTTTTTAAAAGAACAAATTAACGAGTTGTCACTGAGGCAGTCTTACTGTGGATCAGTGTTTGAATTCTTCCTCTGTCATGTCCTGCTCAGCGTTTCCTCCCAGCAGTTATTTCAGGACAACAATAAAGGAATGATAAACGTCTTCTCTCTGCAGAAGCGTCGTCGTCGCACCGAGGCAAGCCGGCGTGTTGCCGTCTCAAGTGTCTCCCGCCCCCGCCCAGACCTCCGCCGCCGCTTCAGTCTCCGCCGGGACGCCGGTGGACGGCGTGGCCGTGGTGTCCTCAGGCGACGCCTCCCAGGTCCTCTCTGTGGACGCTGCAGATTGTAAGTTCATCCAGCAGCAGAAAGTGCGAGAGCAAGCGCTTCAGTCGAGATTGGTCCAAGTCGTCGTTTGGACGAGAGAAAGTCGACATTCTTTTAGAAGCTTGACTTCTCAGACTGCCTGCACCGCAAAAACAACAAGTCTTACCAAGTATTTTTTATCCGGTTTCTAGTGCAAATTTATCATTAAAATTGAAATAAGACAAAACTAACTTAAAAAGTAAGTTGTTGTTTTTTTTGCAAGATATAGAAGCTTGTTTTAAAAATTCCTTAATATTGATTAAAAAAAGTACTAATTCCACTGGCAGATTAGTTCATTTATAACGAGACATTTTTTCCGTATTATGAGTGAAACAAGTTCTTATGTCTTGCAAAAGTTTTCTGTAAGTTAGTTTTGTCTTCTTTTAAGTGTACTAAGATATTTTTGCTAAAAACGAGACCAAAAACACTTAGTGAAATTTTAAGTATGTACAATATACGTCAAATCAGGTGATTTTGACATAGTGACTCTAGTTCTGCTCATAGGAAATGTTGTTTAATAGAATATTAACGCAAATCGTCACATTTATACTGCACAGATTACACAATGAGGGAGACGTGCTTTGCTTTTCATTGAAGTGTTGGTTAAGTAGCAGAAAATACTGAAATGTGAAGTGTGTATGCTTTATTTAGGTTGACATGAAATGTCAGCACTTCCTGCCTGCTGTCCAGATGTCTGGAGCTAATGTTCATTTTGAACGAGTCGGTTTGTGTTTGAGAGAGACGGCAGTGAAAATCTGCCTCGACACGCTCTGACCAGTTTACAGCAGAGCAACACTAAAATCAGAAACTGTGGAGTTAAAGGACGACTGATTGTTATTCAGAAACAGTCATTGTACTGGATTAAAACCAGTCAAAAACAAAGAGTTGGACTCACTGCTGGTTGATTCATCAATGCTCGGTCATTGTGAACCCAAAGGTTTTATTGTGATGATTTTGTCTACATAGCTGCTGGTCTCGGTTCTCCCAATTCCAAGACCGATCTCTCCCAGCACCAGAACCACCCGAGTCAAACTGACCTGGTTTGAAGCCCAGGATTGACAAAGCTTCAGACAAAACGTTTTAACAATTTCCGTCACTTTTTGCTCTGTTTATCCTGGGGATTGCATCAATGTGGTTGATATAGCAACAGGTCCATAATGTATTTTGGTGCTAAGCCTTTCTGTGATTAATAAACTAACAACAGTATTATAAAATCTATTCTTTGAGCTGTAGGGAGCCAGTGGAAGGACTTTAGAAAAGAGTGATGCTCTATCATCCTGGTTTTAGTCAGAATGTCAGCAGCAGCATTCTGGATCAGCTGCAGCTGGAGGATGGATTTTTTTTTAATGTAATTTATTTTTAGGCAGAGGTGTGAAGACACTGTTGCAGTAATTGATGCGATTAAAGATAAACCCATTAATGAGTGTCTCTACGTAGATCTTGCTGAGATGTTAGTCCTTTAATCCTAGAAGATGGAAGGCTGACTTTGTAACTGTCTTTATGTGGCTCTGCAGGTTCAGCTCAGAGTCCATCACTACTCCCAGATTTCGGGTCTGTCACTAGTTTCTAACTGTAATAACTGAAGCTGTGAGCTGACTCTAGATTGTTCCTCTGTAGGACTAAAGATAATAACTTCAGTTTTGTTTCTGTTGGATGAGAAAGTTTAGGCTCATCCACACATTGATTTGTTTTAAACATCTGTTTAGTTCTGGGATGGGTTCAGAGTCACCTGGTGACATTTTAATGTGGTTCTGTGTATCATCTGCATGGCTATGGTAGCTAATCTTATGACTTATGCCTGAGGAAGAAGGAGCAGCTCAGACTATAACAAGTCTGAACTTGTTATAGTCTGAGCTAAATAGATCTATTTATTTAGATATTAAATAGGAGGGGTCCCAGCAATGAACCTTGTGGTACACCACATGTGATTTTTGTCCGTTCCAATGAAAAGTTAGTACTAGTTGGAAAAGAGGTGGCTAAGTTTCCTAACAGCAGCACTCAGACAGCTATCATGTGCTCCCTTTTCTTTCTGCATATTTTCATATCTTTATATCTTTTTTACATATTCTTAATTTCAGATATGAGAATAAACACAAGCCTCATAAGCTGCTAGCATGAGAAGGTAGATTTATAAGAATAATTATGGGCTTAAACATGCAGAAAAACCTCCGTCTTGTTCGACAGTCTTACAGAAAAGCACACATAAATAAATAGGAAATGGTTGAAGTAAATCTAGCTTTTTTTCATTCCCAAGTCCACAGACAGACTTTATGGAGTCGTTTCTGCTTCTACAGGATGCTAAATGCAGCAGTGAGCATCAGGTGCTGGGAGTCGCTCAGCGTTTCTCAGTAAATATGCTTCTGAGTGCCCGTTTTAATGGGGCAGTGGGAGGACTAATGGAGATGCTCATTTGTTTTAAGGAGCCACTTCAGCTGGAGAGGGATGCTCCCACCAGGTCCACATGGCGCTGGTTAACACCTCCCCTACACACACACTGCTCACACTCACACTCGCATTCCAGCGCACACTACACCGCGCGTCAGTCCCGAAGAGTTATCCCTGCTCCGAGACCGTCCTGGCTGGAAAAACACGACGGCTGAAACACCAGAGGAATCCCCCACCCCCACCCCAGCGCTCCCCCACCCTGCTCCATATTCAGCTGGGCATTAGCTTATTTATGAGGCACAGAGAAGAGAATTTACTGCCAGATCAATCACACAGAGACTTTGTAGCTCGTTTGCTTCTGTCGCCAAAGTGAAGTCGTAAAGCACCTTTTAGTTGGATAATGAAACGGTCAAACAGCCCAGAGGAGTTTGTTTGGGATGATTTAATGAGGGGAAAATTATGAAAAAAATCCCCTTAGTATTCAAAAACAACAGTAGAATAATAAATTATTTTTATAAATATGTGAGTTTTATTGTCCTCTGTGCTTAAAGATAAAACAAATCCCAAAGTTAAATAGAGAAAAAATTTTAGGATTTCTTTTTAAATGGCAATCCTAGCATATTGTAGGATTGGGACTATGCTAAAATAAAATTATAAGAATTAAGTCATAATGTTACAACAGTAAACTCTTACGAAAATAGTCATTATGTAAAAAAAGTCACATTACGAGAGTAAAGTTGTACAGAAATAGTCAAAATCATATGAGGAAGTTGTAGTATTTGAGAATGAAGTCAAATTATGAGAATAATTGTACGAAAATGACGTCCAAATAAGATGAAGAAAATGTATTATGAGCATAAAATTGAAGAGAATAGTCGAAATAATGCGAAAAAGGTCATATTACGAGAATTAAGTCATAATATCACAAGAAGAGTCAGATGTGAATTAAGTCAAAAATAATATGAGAAATCTGTAGTATTATGGGAATAAAGTTACAAAAAACATTTATAATATGAAAATAAAGTCATAATATTACAAAAATAAGGTTGTACGAGAAAAAAAGTCCAAATAATGACAGTAATGTTGTAGGGTTACGAGAAAAGTCATAATATTTGCAAGAAGTCGGAACATTATGACTTCTTGTGATATTGTTGTTTTATTTCATGGACACAATGCTCCATTATATATCTTCATGCATCTCAATTCAAAAACGACTTCTTTAAATGATCCTCCTAGAAACAAATGTCTGGATTTTTTAATATTTAAAAACAAACCTAGAGATGCAGTGAATTCCAATCTCCAGATGGAAACTCTATGACCTGCCAGTTCTAGTTCTTGTTAGCACCGTTAGCAAGGGTAGCCTGCTAGCATTACAGAAACTGGAGTCTCTGTGTACATTATGGAAAGTATGAATCTTTCACTTTAAATATTAGTAAAGGCTGCCAACTTTTCCAACAGATAGAGGCTGGAAAGAGTCTAACAGGGCAGTTTGCTTTCCTTCCGTTACCCTTCCTGTTACTTGCTGAAAGTCTTGCTCCACCTGCAGCTCTAACGTGTTTTCAACAGCTTCCTCCATTTTTCTTCGCTGCCTCTTTCCTGATCTAGTTTCTGGTTTATTACACTTGAAATAATGCAAAACTAACTTACAAGTAACCTTTCAGTAAAAATAAAGGAGCTTGTTTTAAGTCAATAATTCCTTAATGTTGATGAAAAAGTACTAGTACCACTGGCAGATTATTTCACTTATAAAAATATTTTTTTCCCATGCTCTAAGTGGAATAATATGCCAGTGAAAGTACTACTTCAAGATTTTGTGTTCTTTCAGTGCAACCTCTTTTCCTGTGCATCTTGTTTGAACAAAGCAAGTGTTTTGTTCAAACGACTGCAAAAACATAACATTTTAGGAAGTCACTTTGGTGTAATATGTAGTGCAAATATCTTAGTTCACTTGAAATAAGACAGTACTAGCTTATAAGTAACTTATCAGCAAGATATAGCTTGTAAGTAATTCCCTAATATTACCATTATTGTACTTATAACAAGACAATTTTTCCATATTAAAAGTGAAATGATCTGCCAATGGAACTAGTACTTTTTCATCAACATTTTCATCAATATTAAGGAATTATTTACCTAAAACCAGCTAGTACTTTCTGAAAAGTTACTTGTAAGTTAGTTTTGATTTATTTCAAGTATAATAAGATATTTGCACTAGAAACTGAACCGAAAATACTTTGTAAGATTTGTTTTTTCAGTGCAATACCCTGAATGTAGCAGTTCTTGCTCTGTGTGTGTGTGCATGGGTGTGTGTGTGAGTTCTTGTCCAACATCCAGACTAATAACTGAGTTGTTTGGTTTCTCCCTGCAGCAGGCGGCCAGGTTCCAGCCAGCTCCAGCCTGCCATCTGTCCCCCCACTCTCCCCTGTGACCCAGAACACAGCCCCCAACATGAGGTGATTCATCTTCTTTTTGCCTCCCCCTCCCTCTTGTCCTTGCATGCACAGTTTTTTACACTCATCAGCATACTTAGTTTTTATGCATATCTTATGGTCTTTGACCTGGTTGGATGTTTGGCCTCATTAAAAGCACATATTCCAGCTTTTTCAAGTGTTTTGTGAGTTCCTGCTGATTTTACCTCAGAGATGGAGATGATTTCGTTCTACTATCTGGACTCCTTTCAGCATCTCGGAGCGCCTGGAGCACGCGTTGGAAAAGGCCGCTCCGCTGCTGAGGGAGATCTTCGTGGACTTCGCCCCGTTCCTGTCTCGGACCCTGCTGGGCAGCCACGGACAGGAGCTGCTCATCGAGGGCACCAGTGAGTTGGCATGGAGACGGGTCACTCATGGGGATGCACCGATCCACTTTTTTCACTTTCAACACTGATATCTGAGGTTTAGTATCAGCCGATACCAATCTGATACAGAAAAACGGAGCTGAATTTGCTTGAAATGCTGTTTTTTTTTTAACACAGACATAAATGTACTTACAAATTTATTGTAATTGTGGAACAGCCAATGGAAAATAAACAATGAAGAAACTGTCAATAGCAATAGGTTGGCTACTTTGGTCAAACATGTAAAAATAAACTGCAACAAATCATCTTTCAAATGGTTCAGAAAATGCAACTAGGAAATTCTAAATATAATGTCAAATAAATAATAAAGCATAACTTTGCTGAGAGGACAAAGCATAGAATTAAACTGAATAGATCTGCCCTTATGGATCGGCTACATTGCTGCAAATACCCAATCTAGAATATCGGCACCGCTACAGATATTAATGAAGGATTGGTGCATCTGTAATTTCAATTCAACAACACTTCTGACTTTTGAATCTAATACGGTGATGAGCTGCAGGGGACAATGAGCTGGGGTGTTCCAGCAAGCTGGGGTCAGAGGTCAGGCCACTAACAGCAGAGTTTGGGATGTCTGCTGCCACCAAGCAAAATGGAAAGTTGATTGATAGCTTTAGGAGGCTGGGTGGAGAAATGCGTTGGAAGGAAGGTGTGTGTGGGGGTGTGTATGCGTTTTTTTTTTAAACATGTCATTTCAAGAGCCAACGAAACACACCAAAGCTTCTCTGCTACTCCCCGTCTGAACCTCGGACCCTTCTCTGCCCCTTGACCGGCCCTTTAAAGCCTTGGGCTCGCTGGTAGGGATCAATGGAGACATATGTTGGTCAGGTCCAGCCTGTAATACAAGGCCCAGATATGTATTAGTTTACAGTAACATCATGTCGACTCATTAGTCCCATCAATACAAGCCCTTACCCCCAAGGCAGATGGCACGAGGTTAGCTGATCCCTGTCTGCTGGGACACGGACCAGTACGAGTCTCCACCAGAACCCAGGAAGCTAACACCACCTACCAGCCTCTAGCTGTCACCAAGGAGACGAGGATCACGGCTATCTGGGTCTGTAAATAGCTGATTTGAACCATTTGTTCTGCAGCGGAATGATTATAAATCACACAGCTGGATTGATTTAAAAAGCGTCGTTTCTGTTGGATTCCCACCGGGTCAGAATCATAGAGACCTAATAACTAGATCTATGTTGGCTCACTGCATAAACACAAAGTCTTAGCAAGTATTTTTGATCTGCTTTTTAGTGCAAATATTGCAGTTTCGTTTCATTTCAAGTGTGCTAACTTTTAGATAACATTTTAGTGAGATATAGTGGCTTCATAATTCCTTAATGTTGATAAAAAAGTTCCAGTTATAAGTGAAATAATCTGCCAGAGGAACAAGACATTTTTCCCATACTGTAAGTTAAAACTGTAGTCTCGTTCCACTGGAATATTTTTTTTCTACTTATATTTAGTACTTTTTTTAAAATCAATATTGAGGAATTATTGACTTAAAACAAGCTTCTATTTCTTGCTAAAATATTCCCTGTAAGTTAATTTAGTCCTATTCCAAGTGTGCTAAGATATTTGCACTAGAAACTGTCTAGTTTCTAGTACTTGGTAAGAATTTGTGTGTTTTGCACTGCTGTGCTCCTAAACAATTAAAAACCCATTTTATTTGGGTTTTTAATTAAAACCAAATTTTAGCATTTAGTTAGTTTGTGTGTTATTACTGTGTAACTGTTTTAATGCGCTCTCTGACCTCCTGACCTTTTGTTTCGTCCAGGTCTGGTGTGCATGAAGTCCAGCAGCTCGGTGGTGGAGCTCGTCATGCTGCTGTGTTCTCAGGCAAGTGCAGCATCTCTCCCTTTCTGCTTTCTATTGCCATGATGCTGCAGCTCAGGTGGAGGACGACGAGCTGCAACCACGTGTCAGAGGGGTCAAGAGAGGCCGACCTGTCCAGGTCACCTTTGACCCGATCGCTGGCCCTCGTGGCCCAGGCCCAAACCGATGAGGAGGGATGATGTAGATTTGATGGTGCTTTGCATTGATTGGCTCTTTCTTCTCCGTTCTTTGGGTGTTTTGGTTGCCAGGTTTTATTTAGCTGCTGCTGGATTCATGAATACTAATTCAGGGATCATGAGTGGACGTGGGCGGGGCCAATGATCGGGTTGTCAATGGATCACTCTGGGATGGCTGCTTACTATTAAGAGATGCACAGAAGGGTTCCTGCTGGATAAAAACCGAAATGCTACTCACCTCAGTAAAGTGTTAATTATTTAGCTTCACCAGGGCTAAGTCCCTGGTGAAGCTATTGGTGTATTTCAAATTCAGAAATTCTTTATCAATACCAAAGGGAAATTAAATGTTATTGTAGCTCATTAGTTCTTCAAACATTTATTATAATTTTTTTATTTGTAGTGTCCTGCTCTGGTACAGTTAGCAGATACATTTGTAAGCGAGTACATTTATGTCTGTGGTTAAAAAGAAATCATTTTAAGTGAATTCAGCTCTGTTTTTCTGTATTCAATTGGTATGCACTGATACTAGACCTCAGGTATCTGTGTCCTAGTAATGACGCCAAATTTGAGTACAGACTTGTAAAATTAAACGTCAAAACTATGTTCTTCTGTTTAGTTAATTTCTTTTTGAGGTCTTTTAGCCTACTTCATCCCGTCAGGCAGGTCCTACTCCAGTTATGTGATGATTGTCCAGTTGCGGTAGTCGTCAGGTATGATAACTACAGTTCATTTAAGGAGGCTGTGATTACTTTACTCGGTGAAACTGTTCTCTCCGTTTTTACCAAAAACCACAAAGGCATCTCTTTAACGTGCTCTGCTCTGTTATTGGATGGATCTCCTGTCCTACCAAACACCGCCATCTTTTCTTCCCTTCTCCTTCTAACTCCCCCCATATGTCGTTTGATTCCCATTACTCATTTAGCCTCTTCTACAGAAAAAAGTACTGCGGCCAGATTACAAATCTGTTTGGATGTCATCGGCCTTGAGAACCGGGGCTTGTGGGACTCAGGAGGGGGGGGACATCAGAGGGGTCTGGGCGGGGGGGGAAGTGAATGTGAGCCTCTTCGTGTCCAGAGACGCAGAAACGGCGGGACTGAAAGCTCGACGGCAAAGAATGACGGCCGCTAATGCACCTATTTGTCATATCTGTCAGGGTGTTGTTTAATGCTAATCTAATCAAAGGCAGAATCTCAGTGATTGCTCCGCTGCACGGCTCATGCCTCGCTCCCCCGCCCCCTTTTTTGGTTCATGGCCCAAGCTATTCCTTCCTTCTCCCCAAAGCTCCCAGTTACACACACACACGCGCACACACACACACACACACGCATGCACACAGTCTCTCTTTTTAAGTGAGACGGCCAGTGATTGGCCAGTGCAGTGTTGATTGCTTCAATAAATCATCCAACCAAATTCTCACACAAGCTAATGCAAATGTAATTTTATTGTTGTGTAACAGGGGGGGCAGTGGGGGAGCAGGGAGGGATGGGAATGATCTGCTGCTTTTCCCCACCAGGGAAAAGACAGAAACCCGGGACAGACTTCGCTCCGGGCTAAATTACAATACGTCTAATTATTTGTGTGTTTGTTCTCCCTGCGAGCCAGCGAGAGTGAGCCCCCTCCTCTCTCCTCCTTTCCCGCCATGATTGATGGCGTTATTTAGCGAGGTTTCTCAGGCCCTCCGGCACAGGAAACACTCCATTCTCACACAGGAAGTGCTCTGTGGCCATCTTGTGATTTTTTCTTTTTTTTTTTTTCCTGCCTAGCTGCTGAACGAAGTAGATGGAGGGGATTTTGACCGATTCTTTTTCTGCCCAGCCCCCAGCCGCCTCTTCCACACCTTCATCAGAGATGTGATCGCAGCAGCATCTCTTGGAAATTTTAATTAATTTCCCAAGCTGGGAGATGGAGTGCAGCCGGGGTGAGGGGTCAAGAGGCTGGGGACTGCAGAGCAGTTTTTAATCAGAGATCCTATGAAAGTTGCACTAGCAGCCGCGTCGGCCTGGCATTGAGGAGCGGATGGTAAACCGCTGTTTGATAGTGCTTCTGATGGAGGCCAGCACAACGGCGCTACCAATTAAAGGGCCATTTTAAACAGACATTAACTGTTGGGGTGGCGCGCTGCCGTTCCCTCATCTGTAATATTGATCCTGGTGGTCTCCTGAATACACAAACGGAGGATTAATGACCTTAAACTGTACTTCTTATAGAGTGGCACACAGAGAGGAAGCGCGGGGCTTCCTTTGTGATTCAGATTGCACTTCATTTTAAATGCAAATTGATGCTCAGCTTTTCAGTCTTTCTTAAAATGTCACAAAAAGTTCCAGAAAACTGAAACACGGAGTTTGACTCTGGCTGCTGTGAATGTTGGGCCAAACTCAAGTTATTTTGAAAACAAAACTGTAGATTAAAATTTTTTTTTCCTAAAAACTAATAAGTTCCAGTTCATTTGTATAAATATGGTATATATTTAACCATTTATTTAGCCATTTGTTTCCAATTTATAGACATATTCTTGTATCTGTTGGGCAGCCGCTATGAGTAGAGCGGGAATTTTAACAAGTTAATTTTGATTAATCAGTTACGTAGATTTCAACACATTAAAAGCTTTTTTTCTTTTCTTTTGTAATGTACAAGCAACAACGGCGATTTGAGACAAAGCTGCTTCTCTTGACCCACTGGGGTTTTATTTCTGCTTCAAAAACCTGATCTAATGCGACGCTGGAAAGTTGTGCTAAAAGGAGTTAGCCTTTTCAAGCCTAAATTAGCATCTCAGTGCTAAACATGTAGCGGCAGCACAGAACCATAGCATCCCCAACGCTACGGTTCATGAAACTCCTGAAACTTGACTGGGCATCTTGTAGCACTTTGAATATCCCAAGTAACACTTTAAGACAGTAAATGGATTTGTTGTTGAGTTCAAATGCCTGTTAATTCAATAAATTAGCAGTAAAAAGTTTGTTTTCAAAATTCTGTCAACATATGGTTTTCGATTAAAATGCGATTAATTACCCTGCATTTTACTTGACTTAAACATTTAAATCAGTTCCCACCGTTACGAAATGGACGCCAATTCTAGAAGGAATTGAAATGCCATGTTTGCATCAGTAAAACCAGATGGACTCGGATAAAAGACAAGCGCGTCAGGGAGCTCCTGTCTTAAGATCAGCTCTTGCTGTTCAGGGAGAATCCATCCTGATCCAGTGGATCCAGCAGCACTCTCCCAAGCAGCTGTGGGTGAATCGTGTTAACTAACAGTCTGCCCAGGTATGTGTACTTCTTTCAGTTGCCACAAGGGGGTTCTTCTATTATTTTATTTTATTTTTTGTCTTTTTTTAATATCCTCACCACATAGAAGTTATCGTACTGTCTTAATTATTATTTAATAACTAATGAGACTAGTTGCTGTACTATGTGAATGTCAAAGAGTTGGCAGGAATGCAATCCAAACGTTGTCGGTTTGATTCCATGATCATCTTGTCTCATGTCGCTGTGCCCCTGGGCAAGGCACCTGACCTCGGGTTTGCTACCCACCTGCATATCGGTGCATGTACCACATCTAACTGTGACCAGCTGAATGTGACTGCAGTGTGCAACACTTAAAGTATACGGAATGACTAGGAAAGTGCTAGTCATCCCACTTACTAAATAATCTGTGTAGCAGAATCCAGACTAGAGATAAGATTAAAAATCAAAGAAATTCATGTTGATCCCTGTTGTTCATTAACCTTTACTTGATTCTTGATAAACCCAAAACAAACCTGTGTATCTGAGGACATGCTTGCTAATGTCTGATAAGTTTAGATTTTCAGTAGAACAGGAAAGAGACTTTAAAAAAAAAAAAAAAAAATCAAGACTTTCAGATTGCCATCGAGAGGAAAATGATGTTGACCCTAGGTCAGTTTACTGGTGCATCATTATTAGATCAATCCTTTGTTTCGGTTTGTCCTGTCTAAAAACAAAGGTTTTTCAGGTCAAAAGGAAATAAATTAAATATTACCATGAGATTTAAGATTTTTTTTTTTTTTTGCGATCTTTGCCACATCAAATGATTATCATGCTTTTAAAGGAGCGTTCTCTCTCTCTTCGTCTTTGTCCCTGTTTGGAGCTGCTCCTCTTCTTGTCGTTTTTATGGCGGCTCTCCTGTTTCTCGGATGCACTCCCAGGACCGGCTCCGGGCGTAGAACATGCGATTAATCAGCACTTACAGTGGGACCGGAGAGTGGAGTTCCACGGCTGCCATCCCTCTGGAGTTTTGAGAAATTATCTCATTGGATAGCGGATGGTGTTCGATGCGCAGTGGCCCATAAATCTTCTCAGTAGCTGCATTTGTGTCCTGTAGATCAGCCATTATTGTCCGGCCCCTGTGTCAGCCCATCTATCGTCCTGCCATTTATCAGAGATGGGTGCCGTACGCGCTCTGGGAGAAGACGGCCAGGCGGAGAAATGCTGCTGATTTTTTTTTTTTTTTGTGCAGGTCGTCTCTTCCTGATCCTTTTACAAAACGGTAATCAAAAAGTATTTTTTGTAGGGTAATTGGAGGTTTTCCTCATATTATCTTTTTATTCATTAAAACTACGCTGTTGATTGTAAACTCTGCTAAAAACATGAGAAGAACTGGTTTGACTTTAAAAGGAATGGACGGACCACAAGATTAAAAGAGGAGTTATAGAGCTATACTGTGATGACTTTTCCAGCGGTATAATGATGATGATCCTTTTTGTTTATGAACATTAATGCAAAACCCTTTTGATGACGCCTTTAGCTTCGTTTCCATTGACGGTAAAATTGCGTAAATTGAAAATACGAAAATAAATTTGCTTAATTGAAACACGGCAATATAGAAAATAACTCACTGTAAGTTTTTGCAGTTGGATGAGGTAGGTTCTGTATTTTGTATTGAAATAGATGCATTTAGCAACACTGTAATGGAAACGCCTTTTTTTTTTTTTGCATCACAAAAGTCACGTGATCAACAGCCGGATTCTACTACTGGTGGAAATGCTAAAGAAGACGACAGGAAGTAGGAGGAGAAGGAGGATGTCTTTCTGGGGTATTTTTCTGGCTCCACCAGAGCTCTCACAGCATCACACACTTCATAAAAAGTTGTCATTTGATGTGTTGATACTTCTATGGAAACGCAACTCATGTAATACTCTTCTGTCCATTCTTTCCATTTTGGACTGGATCCTCCTCAGATCTCTTCTAAAATAAATTACCTTTTTTACGTTACACCCTCAAACGTCATTGTGTTTCACTGGTGAGTAATTTAGTCATTTTATGCGGGTGTGTTATGGCGTAAGACTGAGCCAAATGCTGCAGAACAGTGGATCACAGAGGCTCACTGCAAAACACCCCTCAATCTTACCAAGTATTTCTGTCTAGTTTCTAGTGCAAATATCTTGGTGCACTTGAAATAAACAAAAACAAACAGTAAATTTTGCTGGACTATAAATTGTCCCAAAATGATTATATTGTTGTTTTGAGACCATTTTCAAGTAGCATATTGATAATGGCATAATGATGCAAGCTCACCCTGTCAAAGACAAATAAATTAGAATTTTGCAAAGACACTGGAATGGGAAGTTTTTTTTTTTTTAATATTCACAAAATATAATATAATAAAACACAACCAAAAGCAATAATAAATAAATGGGAATAAAAACCCCATGCAATGCAATTCAGTTTTCCTATAGTGCCAATTCACAACAAATGTCGTCTCAAGGCACTTTACAAAAACAAAAATCATATCTATGTCAGCTGCTTCGTTTCTTTCCTTCAATATTTCATAAACTACCAGAGAAATCTGTCTTTTGGTTTTGTTGCTGCGACCACGCCTCCGGATAATCCTTTCAATTCTAATCCAGTAACATCGGCGTTAACCCACCTGATCCATCCGCTGCTAGCATCATATGCTCCCAGCTACTCACCAAATGTTAACCTGTTTCACAGATGGACACCTCCCCGTTCTAGTCAGCAAGGAGAAAGTCGTCGACTTCCCAAAACACTTGGCTTCTGCTGACCCTTGACACGTTGACCTCCAAGTTACAGGAGGAGAGAGTGGCAAAGGGAGGGACGTTTAAGCCCCCCGCTGTCTGGGAACGGGTCGTGACGCTCATCATTCCCCCATACAATCGATAGCAAGACGTGACGACCAAGAGGACCAACCTACGGGTCGCAAAACTTCAGAGGAAGGGAGGAAGAGAGAAAGATCAGATGTGTTTTGATATCTAGGCAGGTGAGATTGGGTTGGTGGATATGTGTTTTGGATCACGGATTAAATGCAGAAAATGTTGAACAAAAACAGAGGAGAGACGTGAGAAATCCGATGAATGCAATGAAACCAAGCGACATATTCGTAATTTTCCCTTCTGTCAGCCCAACATCCCACTGTGCAGTTAAACAGGCTCACAAGGTTCAAGATGAGTGAAAATCAAAGAGCCGTTAACCCCCCCGGCCTCCCACGCCACTCTGCTGCCATGCCCCCTCCACATCTGCGCCACGCGGCTCTGTGTCCAGCATCGTTGCTCTGCAATGCTGCCCGCATCCTTTGAAAATATACTCTCCGCTGAGAAGCAGAGAAAACACGGCATACACCAACTGGCACTTAATCCTAAAGACTCCCCGCCGTGTGCAACTCCGCAGCGGTGGAGGGGGTCGGGGGTCAAGCCTGGGAGGAAGGGGGGGGGGAGCTTCCTGACAGGAAACGGACTCTAGCTGAGAGGAGAAAATCAGACAGGAGACTCCTAAAAATATTGTGGCGGCTTTTAATTTGGCTCCCAGTTGGTTTTCCCGCGAGCCGGCTTCAAGTGGCACGAACAGCCGGTTATTTATGCGCAACATATAATCGTGCTTCAGCCAAGTGAAGTTTCCCCAACAGAGACCTCTGCCCCTGACAGACACCGTTAACGTGATGTTTTCCTACCCAACAGCCTCGCCGTTATGAGACTTTGGAATGTACTCTACAGTTTTTCCCCTTGCTTTTCCTCTGTCTGCCATTATGCTGATTTCACACAAAAAAAAATACAAGCACTTGATGGGCTTTCCCAAATTTACTGTGGAATTTCAACATTTCTTATGTTAAATACTGGGAAGAAATATTGTAAAAAAAAAAAAAAAAAAAAACTTAAAGCAAGGGATGGAGGAAGAATAGAAACTAAGCAAGGGTTTCAGACCAGAATGTTAGCTTGTTGTTTCTGTCCCTTCTGACTTCATGGATGGCTTAAAAGCTGCTCCATCCTCCAATAACATTAGCAGGTTATGCTAATTTAATAAACCTTTTTCTATGAGTATTTCTATGATTATTCATGGTTATTCATTCAAGACCTGAGGCAACATGACACTGTGAGTACGGCAGCATATTCGGGCCATTGTACTTAAAAAAAAAAAAAAAAAGAGTACATTTTCACTAATCTTGTGTGTGATTTAGTCAGAAAAAGACTTGAAACAAAAGATGGAGGAGGAATAGAAACTAAGCTGTTACTTCAGATTAGAATGTTAGCTTGCTGCTGTCCCCTCTGACTTCGTGGATGGTTAGCAGGTTAAGCTAATTTAACAAACCTTCTGCCATAACTGGTTATTATTTATTCAAGACCAGGGGCAACATGACACTGTGAGACTAAGAGTAACAAAGAGCTAAAAAAGTTTTAATCAAACTAAGTTTGACTAAAACTTAGTTTTTAAGTCAAAAATATGTTGACTTTTTTTAAAAACTGCGTATTAGCAAGTAGCACAGTTAGCATCATCCTCACAGCAGTGTGTATTTTTTTTAGATTGTCAGGGTCTTATAAGCTGCCTCCATTTCCAGATATAATATAGTTCAGTGTTATTATACTCACAATAGATTTAGTAACATTTTATCTATTTAATCATTAAGATACCTTGTTGCTAGTAGTGCCTAGAATCGAATAGCTGCCCTACCACTGAGTCGTGTGGTGCCCTCAAGTTAGCATGTTTCCTTTAGCTTGCTAACTATATCCATGTTTAGAAGTGGCCCAACCAAAGACTTGCCTTGAATCAGAGAATCTGTGAGTTGAGCTGAAGGTGACGGTAAGGAGACCTGTCAACCCTGTAGAGCTGTCGTTCCAACTGCTGAACGGTCAGTAGTAGCAGTGGAAGCAGAAACCTGCTCAGGAGTCATGGCTGGGGCTTTCAGTAAAAATCTCAGTAAAAATTCTCTGGCAGTTAAACTTTTTTTTTTTAATGTCATTTTTGTAAAAAATGTTTTTTTTTGTTGTTAGTTTTATACCTATCTTGATCTCCTGTGAAATCGCCAAATTTCTTGCTTAAATGAAAGTTGTCAATTGAACTCTGCTGGGGTGTGAATTATTGTGGACTCTGCTGTATAGGTGGATATTTATCATATTATTGTTTATCGTGATTTTTTTCATAAGTGCTAATTTATCCATGTCACAATAAATTCCAATTATTGTGACAATTAAATATTGTGATAAAACTTTTAAGTCCGTATCGCCCACCCCCTACTTAGCCGTAGCTATATCCTTCATGGTAGAGGGACATTAAAGTCTCAAAATAATAAAACAACGCTTTGTGATCCAGTTGCGATCAAGGGCCTGAAAAAAAAAAAACAGACGACATTTTTGGATAAACAGCTGCACTTATTTTTCTTCCCACACCATTGCAATACACGGCCATAAAACTGGATTAACACCACATATGAAACGTCCTGTATACAGTCGCCGCTTCTGCGTGGAGTGGGTTTTCATTGAGCTATTCTCGCATGTTTCTAGTTTGTGTGTTTAGGATATGGAAGCTCTAGGCCTTTGTTGGTTTAGTCCTGACAGTGTGAGTCCATGAAGCTCTCGGAGACCCGGCTGAGTAAATATTTGCACATCAGTAAATATTCCTTCAGTTGCGAATTTAAGCACGCAAACACCAACGCGACTTGTCTGTTTTCATTTAAGCACATGAACGTGCACATGTGGCCCGTTGAGAAGAGGCTCTGGTGTTGAGTTATTCACACAGCCTCTTGTATACCAGACTACTCAGCTTCTGTATTAATCAAAGAAAGAACATTGTTAAGAGTTTTTCTTTTTAAGTGCCTGTCTGAATTATATTGCTGTTTATGAGACGTTTTAAAGCAACGATCCAATCTTAAAACGGCAAAATTTGCGAGAACTTACTACTTTCGCAGCGCTCGTGTAAAAAAAGTTCTGGCAAAATGAAAACCAATTTTCCATCCTGCCTGGCCTCGATTGTCACCTCCAGCTTGAGGATTTATGCTTTTGTCGTTCCGTCCAAAAGCTCCAGTCCTCCAAGCCTTTTCAAATCAACAAATACTTGTGATTATGAGTGATGCCACCAAAAAGCACAGCTGACTTATTTGTTATTTCGGGAGAGCCGGGGACGTATCTTTCTCCGCTTTGGAAAATGTTTTCCTTGTGTTGTGGTGAGGCCGATGTTTGAAAGGCGATTTTGCTCAGGAGGTCTGTGTTTTCTCACCAGTGCAAGTGGTATATTTAGATGTTGATTATGGATAATCAGCTGTAATGACGGAAGTCCGTGGCATGTGTGTTTAGACTCAATGCCATCATCATGGAAGGCAGACCAAACAGAGCTGTCGTATCGACTTCAGATTTAAACGGGCATTTACACCAACAGTCAGACTTTGAGTCGTTTAAGAGCAAAAAAAACAAAACATAAAAAAAAAAAACAAGAGAAAATGTCAAAAGAAAAGCAGCAACATTAGCCACGGGAGCTTTTTCAAACATCCTCAATGTTTCTGTCAGGATCAAGGAAAAGCACACTCCCAGTTCCTATCTTCTGTTGAAGGTCAGGTCAGAGGTGAGAGGTCACCAATGGCTGCTTGTATCCTCTCATCAGGAGCGCCGTGGTCATAGCCCCTATCGTGGCCATAAAATCTGCAACATCGCTGACCAGGCCAAGCCAAAATCCAATATCCTATCATCGACCCGTCCCACCGTTTTGCTTTTTTTTTTTTTGTCAACTGGAGATGTCCCTCGGATCAGGGTCACCGCTTGTTTTTAATTCGACTGTAGGAGGCGTTCTTCAGCCCATAATGACGCCATTAGTCTTGCTATCACCTTTGGCAGCCTGCACACAATGCCAATGACCCTTCTGCTTCTCTTCAAACCCAGTTTAGAGCTAATCCTGTCACTCTACTATTATTTTGAGGTTTGTTTAAATGTGACCCTGTTTATCTTGCGTCTAAATCTTAAGATATTTTCTTGACCCCACCTTTAGTTGCCATTTTTCTCTTTATTGACTTGAGTTCAGCACGTCAGACGGTGTTTTTCTGTTTGTTGTACTTTTTGAGAAAACATCAGTGAGGGGATTCCCCATGCTTTGCGGCAGTATTCATACCCCTTGAACTTTTTCACATTTCGCACCGAATTGCTTTCAGAACTCCCCCAATTAATAGACAGAGTCCACCTGTGTGTAATTTAGTCTGAATCCAGCAGTTGTCTGGAGGCCTCAGCGGTTTGTCAGAGAAGTGAACAAACGGCACCATGAAGACCAAGAAACACAACAAAACGAGGTCATTTTGGAGAAGACCTTTCCTAGCGCTGAAAACTTCACTTTGAACTGTTTATTGTGTCTCACTGAAATGTGGCACTGTATAGAGGACAACCACAAACCTGCCAAGACATGAACACATGAGCATCCCATTAATTTAAAAGGAAGACACAAGAAGAGCAATCTTCAGAGCAACAATGGAAAGCAGAGCTTCAGTGGAGTGGGTTAGGTTGAAGTGTGCTCATTGGACAAATGGCCCAGTTAAAGCCCAGACCCGAATACATTTTACAACTTCTGGTAGGACTTGAATTTTAATGTTGAGAGGCACTGTATTATCCAATCTGAGGGGGGTGAATACGAGATCATTTTTAGCTCGTCATTATTAAAGAAAGCTATTGTCCTTCCAAATCACTGTTATCTTCTACTTCGTTTGGTCTGTCACATGAAATATGGTAAAACATTGAAGTTTGGGGTTGAAATGACAAAAATGTGAAAATCTTGAATAGCTGGGAATACTTTAATGAGGCATCAGTCTTTAATATCCTCATATTCTCTTTTATTTAATTTAAACTGTGATGCAGCCTGCAGCTTTTTTCCCTGGGTGGTTGGTTGTATTTAGATATTGAATTAGCATTTTTTTTAACAGTCCAATCAGCAGATCCCACCTGGGGTGCACCGATAAATCGGCCCAAATTTCTTTAATTTTGGGAGATCAGTGATCGGCCAATACTTCCATATGAAGCCGATCTTTTATCCATGCATCTTATCTACCTCAGCAAAGATCTAGAAACCAACCACTGTCCTCTATTGCTCTGCTGTGAGAGAGCAACTCAGCGACTTTTGCTCTTTGTAGCAACTTTACAGGAAGGGAAAAAATAAATAAAACAGTGTCGCCCAAAAAAATGAATCGGCAGGTCAGGCTTTTTAAAGATCGGTAATATGTGATCTGCCATAAAACCGCAATCAGAGCACCAATAGAAATCAGTGTTGCTCTTTTAAAGTCTGACTGATGCATCCGACGGCACGGGTTCCAGCTCTATTTACTGCCTTGCTTCCTGCTGGGTTTATTTGAAGCCCGGCTCACTGGGTCTGGCCTGGTTCAGAACAAGCTCACCCCTCCCTCCTCCCCCTCTAGTTTCTGCTCATGGTTAATGTCCTCGCTCCAGCTAAAGCCCCACGGCTGCTCTTCACACGCTCCCTCCTCCTCGCCGGCTCCCGTCTTTCAGGCCCAGACTTCTATTCCCTCAGTGCCCTCTTTTATTTGGAAAGCGTTGTAAACACGGTCAATGCCAATACGCTGGTGCGGGACAGAAAGCGGTTCTGAGCCGAGGTTAAGTGTGTTGCTTCCAGAGTGACGGTAAGCAGAAAGTTTTCGGAGGAACGCTTCCCCTGGCTCCAAGTGCTGATCGCTTTCGATGGTTCTGTACTTGTTGTGCCGAGAAGGAGGGGAAAAAGCTATACGGTTTCTCGAATGCGTCACGTGTACAAATATGTTTGGATGGGCGTAAGGAAAATCTTGTAAACGGATCTCTCTTTGTTTCTCGCGGCGCTGATATGCTCCTCCCTGTGGGATCTCTAGGTTTACTGACAAGCTAGCCTCTACATAAACACTCCGTTTCCTCTATCAGCTCGGGAGATGTTGACAGCTAGCTTTAAATCATTTTCCTATGCATCCTTTTGTCACTTAAATATTTTGTAACCTTGATAAAAAAAATATACATATGTCTGGGAAAGTTTTCTCATTGTCGGAAAAACATTTTCCTTTTTCCTTTTTTAAAAAAATGCAGACATTTAGTGATTGAGGTTCTAATTTATGTGGCTTTGTAGTTTTTTACTCCAAGCTGAAATATTTTTGCACATATTTCCCCGCGTCCCCAGAGAGGAAGAGGGGGAGAAGTGCTTTGAGGTTCAGACAGGACCCCTGACCTTGTTGCTTTATTATTCTTTTGACGCTTGCGTTTAAGGTGTTGAAATATTGAACAGAGCACGAGAGAGACGGTGGCCGCCGACTTTTCCCCCGCTCTTTGTCCCCTTCCCGGCCCGGGCCGTGGTCGGATTGTTTAGACTGACACCTTCAACCATAACGTTAGTCAGAGAAATTTGTGAGGCTTACTTGTGATAAATGCACTTTTAACATGACTTGCAGTGGCTTGCTCACCCAATGTCCATGCATTCGGGGACTGAAGCTCGAAACTCTTTAAAGTTGTGTTCCCGACCTGTGGTGAGATAAAAGTTGAATCCATAGACTTTTTAACAAAGACAAGTTTTCCTTTAGGTGTGTGCTGTTGTATTTTGATGTATGACTAAAGTCTCCTGGAGTTGTGCTGATCTCCTACTGTTTCTGACATTCAGGAAGTTATCCCAATGTTACGCCTCCATTAAGCTGTTTACAACTGTGATCGAGCGCAAGACTGCGAGAGTTTTTTTAATGAGCTCCATCGGCTCCAATTCTGCCATGTGTTTGATAAATGCTGCTGCTGCTAGGCTAGAGGATCGCTGTGAGGCAGAAGCACTGCTGGAGACTGCTGCTCCCACCGTGGTAATAGGCGGAGCTTTGTGGCATTGGGTGGAGCTTTGTAAGAGCAAGCATGTAGGCACCTCTGAATCTTTGCCATGGAATATTAGATTTTTCAAACATGCATAAAATGAGAGAATCAAAGCAACACTAAAAGTATGTTTTTGATGAGAGAAATACATTATATCATGGTATAAAACTCAGAGTGAATTTTTGCATAATACTGCCCCTCTAACAAAATAATTTGATATTTGGTGGTTTAGATGTTTTGGGTATGGAATGGAAGCAGCACAGTGCCTCCACAAGTTGTTTTTTTTCTGTTGTAAAAAGTTGCAGTTCTACAAATCAGAGATGTGTGATGTGGCTTAAACATATATATTTTTTGTTTTATTGAAAATTAATTTTTTATTTTGAATACATCTTTTCCACCTCACTTTTTTCCCTTTAAAAGAAATACAAAAAACTGAAAACATGTCATATAAAAACGGGCATTTATTTCATTTATGTCATTCCTTCTGCGAGTCGACCTGAATTCAAAGTTGAATTAAATAAGAAGCTGTAAAACCCAAAGAGTGGTGAAATAGCTAAAAAGTACAAAGGCATTTTGTAAAAAAAGCTACTGAAGTGATTCATTTAATATTTAAAAATTACACCATCACCATAGCCTACAGTTATGTGAAAATTTTGACATTTTGAATACCAAAAATACACATTTATATAAATAACATTACAAAATAACAAAACCAGTTCAAAAGAAACATTTTCCAAATCAATTTCTTTCAGCGTAAATCTTTAACAAAAACTACAAGTGTGTGTCTGTGTGTGAACTCCTCTTTAAAACAAGCTTGCTTTTCATTCAGTGAAGTTCCTCATATTGGATAGAGAATCCAAAAAGGTTTCCTCAATTAAGACTTCATAATAAACTTCACTTTACCCATTTCAAAGTAAAATGTGCAGCATAGTAAAAATACTTCTAAAAGTACGTTTTATTCCAAAGAATGACTCAAGTAAATGTAACTCTAACAGGACAACAGCGATGGATCATTTTTAACAAAACGCTGATGTTGCCGGTAGTTTTTCACGCATGATCTCAACCTAATGACACAGGCTTGTCCCATATTGAGTCAAGAAAAGCAAACAACCGTGTTCTTAGTTTTTTTGCAGTTTTCTTCCTAGTATTTATGGCCGTTTTGTTGGCTTGCAGGAATGGCAGAACTCCATCCAGAAGAACGCAGGACTGGCCTTCATCGAGTTGGTCAACGAAGGCAGGTAGGTCACCTCTGCTCCGCCTGGGGGGGTTTTCCTCACCGTTGTCTTTTCCCTCTCACTGGTGGAGATCCGGCCCCATCGCCCATTGGGCCCCCAGGGACTCCTGCCCCGATGGTGTGGCTGTTCAGGGCTCTGCACAACAATCAATGATCTGAGAGAGCGGGGAGGCTTTAGGTGTTTTAGGAGGAGCGGTGAGTTCAAGGCTCCATTCAATACCTGCTCATCCCACTGGGATCAGAGGGGGGAGCAGAGAGGTTAGGCAGAAGGTGACAGCAGCTCTGATTGCTGGTTCCTCTGTGACACCAGGGGAAATCACTCCTGATTTCTTGACTATCCATCTGTCACTTTATGCCTTTCTTTCTCAGCCTTTATCTCTTTGTAATAATTTCTTCTGTCTAAACGTCTTCTGTTATTTGCCTCCAGCATCATGATTTTTGGTCCATCCTTTTCCAATAAATAAATAATAAATAAATAGATAACCTTCCTTCCCTCTCTGTTGCTCCTCGCTCTGCGGACGGTTTCTCACTCCCTTTCTGCCACATTTCTAGTTGGCAGGTCTTAATCCCGATTTAATCCAGCTAGATTACCAGGACAGTGCTTTGACATGGCCCAATGAGAGGCTGTGATTTACTCTAACGCGTTTGCTGTTATCCACTCTTAGGTGGTGATTACTGGTCTGTGTTTCTTACCTTACAGGCAAAGCCAAACCCAGTCAGTTTGTAAATTAAATTCCTTATATTTATCCTTTAATACAACTTTTTGGTTTCATAGTCGTGATCTTTTTATTAAGTTTTTAGTAATATAACTCTTTTTAGCCTGAATCTGAACTTCAAAGTGTCTGGTCATCCAGCCTAAATTATTTTAAGTATATTGTCTTCTTTAACGTTTTAGGAAAGGTAACCCATTTTTATCAAGTGGCACCAAATTCTGCTCAGGTCATAATGTTAATAATGCGAAATTATAAGCAATGTTAAAACAAAATATCGTAGGAAGGGAGAAATGGGTCTGTTTGGTCAAAATGGTGAGAGTTTTTTGTCGGTGACGTCAGTTTTTCTGATCATTTGCAGCCAGATTTGAAATGAAATTACAAATTTGATGAACTTTACAGACTGTCAGTTTAATCAGCACTCCTGCCACAGTCCAACACACCAAATGTCACTGAAAGCTGGAGAGTATTTCTTTATGTGACTCACTGAGCCTTCATTGTCAGTAAAAACTTTATCTACACAGATGACGTTGTTCAACCGCTATCTTGTTTTTTGTGTGTCTGTTTAGTGTTTAATTTATATTATTAAAGCTACAGTATGTAACTTAAAAAAAATGTTTTTTGAATATTTGTTAAAACTGTCACTATGTCATGACACTATAGTATAAGACAGACAAGATGTGAAAAACTCGAGTGCCTCCTTCCTGAATTACTATTACAATTTGCAGACATTCACCAACAGCCAATCAGAGCCAAGAGGAGGGTCTTGGTGCTGTCAATCATGCTGATGTACTCACCTTTAGTACAGCAACTTTATAATATTGAAGTTGACTGATACTTCTTAGAGGCCCCAGGTATAGAAGTGTCTATCTCATGTTTACAAGCTACAAACACCAACAATGAACCACAGTACCTGAAGGTCAAAACGACGAACTATAGCCACTGGAACCCTGTAAAAAAAAATATTTTTTTTTTTTGTCAAATCTTTTCTGTATAAATGCAGCACCACTAGCAAACTGCATCAGTGCTCCAGTCAAAGTTTGGTAATAAGGTACAGAAACTAAAGCTGAACTAAACAGAAACTAAATGTGCTCTCTAGTGATCAGACACACATGCACTGTAGAGAAGACGGGAGTCGGAGAAAATGAGCACTTATCCAGAATCTATTTTGTAATAAATCTTTTTAATTTTAGGCTGTTTTATTGGTATTTCTTTTTAAAAACAAGTCCATCTTCAGACGACACCCACATGTTGCGAGCATTAGCTCCGAGCTCCATAAAGGACGTCAGTTGCTGTGGTTATTGATGGCGAGGCCGGAGTACTGCCACACAGGTTATGGAGGTGAAGGGGGCCCCGGGGCCCCTGCTGCACGGTGCTGAAACAGCAGGCTTAGGTTACAGTCGTCCTCTAGCTGCTGAGCTCCCTCCCCCTCGGTCCATCCAGTCTGCCCTCCAGCTCTCCTCCCTGTCCTCTGCTCTGTTATTGTTCCACTTTGCTCAGCTCTGACCTGTGCAGAGTTTCCCCTGACCCGCATGCTGGCGCGTTCACACATCACATGCGGGTTTCATCAGCGCCGCTAAGGGGAGCCAGGTAGAGAACACATGTAGCAACACGGCCGGAGATCCTCCCTCTTGTCAGAGATGCATATCCATTAATGAATCAATTAGCGGCGCGGCGCTAGTAGCGGCAATGAGATTTTCTGCTAATTTTGCACGCTCCTTTCTGAGCTTTCCATGGATGTTACCTCCCTGCTTGTTCGGCTCAGATCAGGAAGTAAACTTGTTGTAAATACTCTGATGCCCAAGATGGTACATACATGCTTTTCCCCAGAAACTCCTGCTTAGACGCTTGGAACCGGTGGGCATGTTGCAATAACAAACTTTGCTGGATGATGAATTGTCCCAGAAGTTATTGCGATAAACAATAATATTGTTGTTTTTGGGACTGCGTCTGTCACAATAAGCAACAAATCAATCGCATGATAAACTAAAAGATGCTTGATAACTTTCCTTCCTATTGATTAATATTTTTTCATCGGAAATTTTGTTCAGAGACTTTATAATCCATTTGATTTATAGTTTTGCTTGTGTGTAGGTTTTTATTTCCTTTTTATTGTTTTTGATCTTTTTGTTTATTGTTTGGCGGTATGTAAAATACCTTTCACTTCCAGAGTTAAGTATTTTACAAAATTAAAGTTCATTTATGTTTTAAGAGTGTGAACTTGCGTTATGCCATCATCACTATATCACTTGAAAATGATCTCAAAGCAACAATATTACCGTGTATCGCAACAATTTCTGGGACAATTTTTCCAGTAAAATGTGTTATTGTGACAGACCTTTTTGAGACCATTTTCAATATAACAGTAATGGCAGAATTGTACAAGTACACCCTCTGAAACATTAATGAATTTTAATTTCTAGCGAACATTTAACACTGGAACTAGAAGATATTCAAGTGTCCAAAATAATTAAACAAAACAGAAACGACTGAAGTCTCTGCAAGCAAAATTGCCCTTAAAAAAAACCCAGCTAGTTGAGACCAAGACTTTCGTCATAAAAGTGGAAAAGATCATTTCCACTTGCGAAATCATGGAAGTGGAAATCATCCAGCTTGTTTTAAATGAAAATCCGATTAGTGGATTTATGACTTACTGCGACGGGTTTGGTGACGTGAACTTTCACAACTTTACTCAGGAGTGTTTCCACTCTCCCCCAGGCTTCTCAGCCACACGATGAAGGACCATCTGGTTCGCGTAGCCAACGAGGCCGAGTTCATCCTGAGCAGACAGCGGGCCGAAGACATCCATAAACATGCAGAATTTGAGGTGAGTTCACGCCGTTCTCATTCACACCTGCGGGAAGATTTATTACATCTGGAGAACGGCGGGGAAATGGACAAAACAATATGCAGAAAATGTCCAATTTTTACAGGTTTTTCTATCTTATGTTACAAGCACACACCTGGATGTATTTAGCTTGAATATTATGGGATAGACCAAGACGAGATTGAGCACAAATGTGAAGTGGGAGCAAAATGCGGCCTTGTTTTTAGTATTTGTCAAAAGAAGCCCTATGAATGAACTTGTTTAAGCAAAAATAAGTTTGTGCATAAAGGTCTGTAACGTAAATTACCAGTATTATGTCAGCATAGCCGGCTGGCTTTAAAGAAAAAAAAAAAATTCAGAATACAGATTTTAGAGTGTAACCCTGCTTAAATTTGACTGCAATCTTAAAGCTGATGGATGTCACTTTTCTTAAATGTATATATACATTTTTTTTTTTTTTTACATATTTGTTGAAACTGTCACCATGTCCTGACAGGATGAGAAAGATAATCTGTGAAAAGATCTAGCTCTTCTTCTTTCTCCCCACGCTACTATTACCATCTGAAGAAATGCACCGCTCCTGACAGAAACAACCAATCAGAGCCAGGAGGAGGGTCTTGGTGCTGTCAATCTCTCTCATGTACATGCTGCTCAATGTGCTAATAATAGAGAAACAACTCACTGTTAAAGAAAAAGGGTTAGGGCTAGCGATGCTAACTAGCCTTAGCATTCATGGCTCTGCTATAGGCTAAGCCAAGAACAATGGGTGATGAGCGGTGCGCACACTACCATGATTGACAGTGCTAAGACCCTCCTCCTGACTCTGATTGGTTGTTTCTGACTGAGTGGTGTATTTCTGCAGTTAGCACAGATTATCTGTCTTATACTATACTGTCATGACATAGTAATGGTGTGAACAAATATGTAAAACAACTTTTTTTTCTTTTTAAAATTTTTTTTAAAATAAAAGTTACACACCCCAACATTAACCATGACCTGATTAAAACGTCCCCTGATCTTTAGTCCCAGAACAGCTTGGTGTATCCTGGGACGTCTGACGGGTGTCAGAGTGAATGTTCAAAATGTTTACTGTCAGTCATGATCGGGCCTAACCCTGGACTTGAATGCATTCATGGCAGGCTGTTTTAGCCATGGAAGCAGTCTAACCTCTCCTCTGACCGGCTGGCAGGACAAACACTGCAGGACCAACTCTATCCTGACCCCCGGTCTGCTCTCTGGATCTTCCCAGCATCATTTCCTGTCCTGCTGGGATCCTGTCCATTATACTCCCACTGGGGGTGTATTTTGGTAGTGACAGGGATATGGTCCTCCACCCCCTTCCCTGACACCTCCTTTCACCAAGAACTAAGAGCTGCAGACAGAGTGGAGAGGTTCTGGTCTGGGTAAACCCACCACATCCACCCCCAGGCCTCTGCTCCCACTTTTACTGTAAGATATGTTTTTCAAAGGTTCAAGGGAAGGGGACTGTTAGATGAATCAAGAGTTACTCATAACTCTTGAAAGGTAGAAATATTATGGGATGTCCTCTGGTTCTGGAAGGTTTTCATTTTCGGTTTGGAGGTCAGCTTTCACTCCAGGTGGAACATAGTCTTCATTTCTCCGAAGGTTAACACAGGCTCTAATCCTAGTTTAATTCTCAGATATCAGATCAGTTATTCACCTGGGCCTAGAACAGTGCTGCTGTCAGTAGTAGATTATTTTCAGTCCTAATCTTTTATTATTATTCATTAATACAGTATTGAGTAAAACTAAGCACACCCTCAGTCCTTCCATTGGACCGTAGAGGAAGCATAGCCATCAGGCTCAGCTGATCACATGAATTTGATTTGTTAGTCTGCAAAAGTATGGCTTACTATGAAGAAGAAAGTTGTTTACACAACGCCAAGAGAAGCAGCTGTTGCTGCTCATCAATCTGGGAAGAGTCATCTATCATCAATCAATCAATATCTAGAGCTCTGTCTGACTCTGTAGGCCTCAGATTTAAATTTCTCACAGGAGGGTTAGAAAAAGGAACAAATCTCAGGTTTTTAGAAAGGTTTATACACGCATGGAGTGTGTGGTCTGGTTTCTAATGTTTTTCTCTGAAGCTTTCACCAACTCTACTGTCTTTAATAGCAGAAGTAAGAATGTTAAAAAGGATGAATCATTTATCTCAGCAGCAGAGGTGACGCCACACTGTGTTTGAGAGGCAGCCGGACGTAATAATGGTATTAGCAGTTAATTTTACATTAAGACAATTATTGCCCCCCTAGAGCTGTCACTAGAGTCTGATGGAAGCGAAGGTCTGGTTTTGGTCTCAGAAGGTCCGATCTTAATCTCAAAGGGTTTAGTCTCAGAAATTCTGGTCTTTGTTTTGGTCTCAGAAGGCTTGGCTTTGGAAGGGTTAATCTTGGACCAAGACCAGAAGGACAGGTCTTGGTCCAAGATTAATCAAGATCTTGGTTAATCTCTGAAAGGTATCATTTCTGATACCTTCCGATATCAATGCCTTCCGTTACTTTGGTATTGGAAGGTTTAGTCTTGGTCTTAGAAGGACTGGTCTTGATCTTGGAGGGTCTTTTTCTTGGAAGGTCTGGTCTTGGTCTTGATCTTGGAAGGTCTGGTCATTTTCTTGGTCTCGAAAGGTTTGGTCTTAGTCTTGGAAGGACTGATCTTGGTTTCAGCAGATCTGGTCTTGGTTTCAGAAGATCTGAAGATCTTGGTCTTGATCTTGGAAGGCTTGGTTGTGGTCTTAGAAGGTCTGGTCTTGCCTCCACTTCTGCTGTTCAGGCATATTTGAACGTAGACCTGAAAGCAATGCAGTCCAAAACCTTCTGTTGTGTTTGTTGCTCTAAAGCTGCAGCATAAAACTGAAAGAAGGTTCATATTTTCTCTCTTTTTTTATGTTGGGTTGTAAGTTTTAGCTCAGTGTTTCATCCCTAATCACATACCCAGCAGAGCTTGTCCCAAACTATGTTTCACAATTGAATTCCCCACTTAAATGCAGTTGCTCCTCTGTGACCTCTGAGGAGAAGTGAGCCGCTGATAAGTCTTGCTGGGTTATTGCCGTATTGATTTTTGCCTCCATACAGGCTGTGTTTGGAGCCTCCCGGAGCCAACGCTTTCATTTTGCACTGCCACAATAAAAATAACAGGCCAATGAATCGCCCCCCCCGCCCCCTCACACTCCTCCCAATCCCACTGAGGGTGGGGGTGGAAGGGTTTCAAAATAAATTTCAGCTATGTCGCACTTTTAAAAGCATTGTCTCTGTAAATGTGTTGCAGAAACACAGACTCGGTTATTACGTTTCCTGCCTTTTAACTCGGCCTCGCCGGCGGACGTTCCCCCTGCTGCACAGGAAGTGATGCGGCCTTCGGACGACGGCGCTCCAGAGAGCCAGATGTTACACAACAAGAAGCAACACATTTCACAAAGAAAATAATTCAAAACATTAAAACAAATTTATGTTTGTTGTCAGATTCCATATCCTTGAAGGCGGTGATAGAGGGGCCTTTTGATTTAGACTCTGTTTTGCCTCGGAGACCTAACATATGCTTTTCTCCTCTCTTCCTCGCCGCCTCTCGCCCGCCTCCTCCTCACACTCTCCTCACTCTCTGCGGACCAGAATTGAGTTATCTTTGGCCCTGAGAGTAAGTTATTACAGTGGGCTCAGGGTGAAACAGAGATGAAGATAACTAGGGCCAAATCCAATTACCTTTTAGGGTTCTCTATCTAATAGGATCCTTAATGTGAAGGAGATCTGCAGATCGGACGCTCTGCCGCGGCTCGGCGAATGATAGACGGGCATCTTGCACAGAGGGAGAGAAAAGACGAAGCCCGAGAGATGGAAAGGAAGGGAGAGAAATCGAACTCCCTTTTTTTACGGGGGTTGTTCATTAGGGATGAAATGTGGCGGGCTCAGGGGCACGAGGGCAGATAAGACGGTCCAGATAGGGGAAGAGTGAGCAAGACCCAAGTCATATCTATTCTTCCTTGCAGTGCTGCTCCTTTCTGCTGAGCCTCATCCTTTTCTCATGTAGCCGTTGATTCATCTCCTGCTGCTATATGGAGTAATCAAATTGACTGTTGGAGGAGACCCTGAAAGCCAGATGATAGCAGCTAATTACTGCTCTCTGCCTCAGCGTTTCCTCCGCTGGCCTCGTAAAACGAGCCGGGGCCGACTCCCCGTGTTAATGACATTAACATTGAGCTGAAGCTTGTTATGTTGTGTTAGCGTGGTCTAGCTTCAGCCATCAGACAAAAGACAGCCTGGACTTTGTGCTGTGGTGAAGAGTCCTCCAAGGAGAAAGTGCTTAGCCTTTAGCTAACGGCTCTTCCATTTCTGAGGACATGCAGGCCTGGAAAGGCTGTGAGGAGAAAGGTGCTGCTTTAAGAGTTTAGAAGACTTCCTTGTCATCACACTAATGTTAAACTTCTTCCACAGATTACCGGTACCTTTTATTTTCAGGACACCGGAGGAACAGTAATGTGTGTTTTCCAGCCATATAGTACAATTTTACAACAACTTAAGTTGTTATAAAATTGCTATATATATCAAATATATAAGAAATATATCAAGATATATATAAGAAATTTGACTTCAGAGTTTGACGCCTTGAAATTGGGCCTCTGTCTCTTTAAATAAAACTCCCTGTTCAGGAAACCATCACAACATGGCTCCTCTATTGACCCTTTAAAGTTTTGACCAGCGTCGCTCTGAGAAGTAGCTCCTGTAATGAGCTCAGCAGATGAGCAGTTCCACCAGGTGTTTGCTAATTGATACTGGCTAGTCTGAAGGAGCTGAGTGGGGGAGTTGTGGGTGAGTTCTCTGTGAGGCAGAAGAAGGAGCTGCACCTGCAAAGGTCACTGTTGAATGGTTGCCATGGAGATTAAAGGATTTTTTTCAAACACGCATGAAAGAACCAAAGCAACACTCTAGTATATTTTTGGTTTGGAAATTTTAAGCTCAAAAAAGTTCAATTTTACATAATACCTCTACTTTAGTTAGGCCACTAAAAAGACTTTTAGTTACTTTGAGACAGAAAAAAACGTAAAAGCTTAATTTAAACCTAAATCTGCCACGGGTATGAATAATTTTGAACTATACTGTAGATTTGTCAGTATTTCTTCAGCTAATTTTGCACAATTCCTTTGCATGGATGATTCATGCATTTCTTCTTATATTAAAATGACGACCTATAAGCTAGAGCAGTTTGTATTTGAAAAATACAAAGTATAAAAACTGAGTTTATTGGATGGATAGAGTTCTGATTCCCAACACGGCCCCATAGAGAGAGAGAGCGTCTCGGCTCCCAGAGGCTATTTTCACCACATTAAACTGATGGCAGAACCCGGACTGATAGCTGCCACCCACTGTAGCTGGCTGTCATGTAGTTGTCGCAGCTGTAATGTAGTCTGTCAGCAGGGCCGGGCGCCCCGCCGTCCCATTATGGGCAAATCTGTTGTCAGGAGAACGAGAGAGGAAGAGAACAGCACCATGCCTTTTCCCAAGATTGTGCTGTGGAAGAAGAAAAAAAGAAAGTGAGAAACTTTACATATTAGAACAATACGGTTCAAATTTGTCGGACTATTCCAGCAGGCGTAGCTCCACACTGCTGTTTTCAAGAGCCCAGGAGATGGAGAGGGAAAGTAGGCTGCAGAGGGTTGCTGGGGAGCCGCAGTCTCAGGCCTGCTGTCTTGTCAACATAATGAAGTCCCCAGGTACCTCCTCTACTGGTCCCATCATTATGTGTGACCAGCTAAGCCCAAAATATGACTCCTTGCCGCTGCCGCCTCTGCTTCTCTTTTGCCACTGCAGAGACGTTCTCTCAAGGTGAGCCTGCAGTGCTGGATCAAAGTGAAACATTGAGCTTCTCAAGGCGTTGTCTGTGGTTTGCATCATGTTCTTTTCTGTGTTCTTATCCGTACTTGGCCTGTGTTAAACCTTTTATACGGTTTGGTTGGAGTAGGAAATCCTTCTGGGTACTTTTGGTTTGATTTATAGTGCGAATGTCTTGGTGCACCTAAAATGCGACAAAACTATTCAGCAAGAAATAGGAGCTTGATTTAAGTCAATAATTCTTTCATTTTGATGAAAAATTATTAGGTATAAGTGAAATAATCTGCCAGTGGAATGAGACATTTTGGTTTATCCAATATTAATATTTGTATCCATCCCGTTAAGGACAAAATTTCTAAATCAGGTATTGGTGACAATGTGTCTGATCCATGAGCAGATCTATTCAGTCTTATTCTATGCTTTGCTTTTGAGCGACATCATAATTTACTTTTTACTTTACATCTAGAATTCCTAATTACATTTTCTGAACCATTTGAGGTTTGGTGCAGTTTATTTACATTTTTGACCAACTTCAACCTAGCCATTTCTTTATTATTCATTTTCCACTGGTTGTTCTACTCCTAATCACACTGACTGAACAGATTAAAGTTGTTTTTACATGTTGGACTAAGCTTGTGAGGCTATTGACGTACTTAAGTGTGCTGTACTGGTGCAGAGTTATCAAATAAATTAGTAATTCAGTACATTTATGTCTGCACTAAAAAAGAAACCTAAGTCAATTCAGCTCTGCTTTCCTGTACTGGATCGGTATCAGCTGATAATAAACCTCATGTATAGCAATCAGAAGTGAAAATAGTGAATTGTGCATCCCTAGTTATTTTTCATCAATACTAAGGAAGTTAATTAAGCTCCTATATCTTGCTGAAAAGTTACTTGAAAGTTACTTTTCTCTTATTTCAAGTGGTCTAAGGCATCTGCACGAGAAGCGAGACCAAACATACTTGGTCAGATTTTGTTTTTGGCTCTCTTGTAGTCTACATTCTCTGCTACAGCTCTGTAATGTCACTTCAATTCCTCCCTCTGTTCATTTGTCATCTGCAGAAGATGATTCTCAGTTTTTTTTTTTTTTTGTGATGCGTGACCTTCAGACACAGCTCGAGTTATTTTGCAAAAGGTGGCACTGCAGACAAATGTAGCGACAGGAGGGCGCGGTCCTGCAGAGACGGGGAGGTTTCCTACGTAGCGAAGATGAAGAGGCCTGCAGCCGCGCATGGTGACCAGTCCATTACAGATGGACCAGACGGGAGGAGGAGGGAGTCGCTTTGATAAGTATAGTGGCTGCGTTAACCTTGACGGCCACTAGCATTGGGGGCTGTTGCCAGCAGAAGGGATATGTTTCAACTGGATTAGATTATTTTTTTTCTTCTGACACAAGAGAAGGAAGAAAAAAAATCAATACTTGGGGAGCACTGGATGACAGGGGCATCATTTCAGAATTGAAGTAGCTGTCAGACATTGTCATTTGCTGACTTTTGTTCGCCATTGTACTTTTAAGCCCTCATTTTTCTCCCCCTCCTCTCCCTTTCACTCGCGTCTTCCCCGAGCCCATTGTCTGAATTCCCCCGGTGACGTTTTATGTTGCAATTTGAAAACTCGAGGGCAAGAGATCAAGTGCAAGAGAAGCTCTCTGAAACCAATTGGACTTGTTCAGAATGTACTTTTGCTTAGTGACACCCCCCAACCCAAGCCCCCATCCTCCTTTCTCATTTCGTCCTCTTGTCTCCCCAGACCTCCATTGTGCTCCGGGAGGAATTTATTTGTTCTGCATTTGCATTCTCTGATACTAGACAAGGACAAGCGTGATGGGTCGCCTTCTTCTGGACGCGTTCTCTGCCCGTTTGTAAATGAAACCCTCGGGGAGTGCTTGACGACGGACGGGAGAAATGAGAGAGCCTGGTAGAGCGATAGACGAACCTCTGAAAGCTTGTAGCCCAGATGTGCCACCGTTGTCAGGAGATTGCAAGTCGAGCACTTTAATAATGCCTCTGCTGTTTTACTTCTTCCTTCCACTTTTAGACGCTCAGTTATCCACTCCATCAGGGTTGTGGTGTAGTAATTCCTCTAGACATTTATCTGTCACTCTAATTCATAAACACAGGGCTGATATCTTGTAATGAGCTTCCTTTCTGTGGCCTGTTACACCAGTTAACCCGCTCAAATCACAGAAGAAAAGAGACGAGTTATCACATGACGACAAGTTCAGTGTTATACACCAGATTTCTTTTTTTTTCTGTACCGATCCACAGTTTTCAAAGTGTGGCAGAGCTGTCCGCCAACCCACTCAGAGAGAAAATCACCGATACCCCCCTCATCATTAGCTCAGTTTACATTACAAATGTGCGTAGAAATTCAAAACGACGCAAAATAAAACACGCAGTTGTGGTGTTTCCAATAAATAAGAAACCTACGGTAATTAAAATTGCACCTGAATAAGCTTGTTCATGTGACGTCATCCTCTACATCCTATCCTGTCTTGTTTTTTATGGGTTGCTCCAGTGGCAACATCCAGTTGTTGATCATATGATCCATATAATGCAAAAAAAAAATTTCCATTCCAGTTTGGCAATGGAAACATTTTGATAAGGCCAAAAACACAGAAATAAAAACCTCATGTTAGTGCCAAAACTCTGTATCAAAGAACAAGTTGTTTTGAAATGGGCAGGTTTCTATTAAGCACATTTATTTTTGAAATGTCAAATTTGCAACTTATGGTCAATGGAGACGCAGCTACTGTTTGGAAAATCAGACAATGATGTGTCAGAAAATACTCTGGCTGAGAAAATATAATCTACCGGTATACTAAGCTAGCTATATACCTAGCCTAAGCTAACTATACAGCTATATAGCTAAAGCTAGCTATATAGCCTGTATTGAGCACAATTTACATACTGCAGCTTTAGTCCTTGAGATGATTATTGTTCCCTCCTCTCTCCAGTCACCTCATTTCCTCTTCAAAACATTTATATTTGTTTAATTTTTTTTTAACCTCGAATGGATTGAGGGAGACGCGACTGGCGCGTAAGTGACTCGATTAATGCCAGTCATTATAATTTTGTCTTCACTGAGCTGTCTCCCACTGTAGAGTGGGCTTCCGCGCAGCAGCACGACCCTGTCAGCCAGGCTGTGTAATGGGAGGTGCTGCCCGTGATTACAGTGTCGTAAGTCATAATGGTCCCGCTTGCCAGCAAGCTGTGCCCTTGTGGCTGTCTGCTTAGCAAGCTGACAGAGCGTAGGCCCACCATCCGGCCGCCTCTGCTGCAGCTGACTAACATGGACAACTTAAAACCTTTTTTTTTTTGTTTTTATTTTTTAGGTTTGGTTTTGAAATATGTGCTGACAAACTTCTAAATATTTTTTGAGCTCATTAAAAAGTAATAAGGAAATTGAATTGCACGTGTAGGCCTGCCACGATAACAAAGTCTGTGTAAGCAAAATTGTCCCTCAAAAAACGCAGCTGGTTGAGGCCGACGCATTAGACTGAAGATTTTTGTCATCCAGTATTGTTTAAAAAATAAAAGGCAAGAAAAACAAAATCATGCCAAAGGACATGATCTCGCTTGTTTCAGATTTTCTTTTCTGTCGTTGCACAAAGACACGAGAGTGAATCTGACAGCAAAATGTCGTTGCTTGGCTACAGGAGTACACATAAAGGATACTATTTGTGACTATAAATACTGTACATACCAAAAATGTTTTGAATAAATATACAAATAATATATTGCTAAATGTATATTAAGGCTGCAATAAAATCACTATTAAACTGTTAAGACTTTGAGTAAAACTATGGAACTTAGCATTTTCCTAGCTCAGGCAATTTGAGCTTGTTTTCATTCATCATGTGACTAATTGGTTTATTACTTATGGCGATTTTCTTACTATTTCTACTTTGCACAGCATTCCAACAATTAAATGACCAATTCAGTTTAAAAGCCCAATCACACAAAAAATTATATTTTACACTGGGTTATTATTTTAGTGAGCCTTTAGTAGAGGAGATCGCAGCATCAAGTATTTTGTATTTTATTACATCTTTCTTATTAACATGACATAATAAGTCCTTCATTAAACCCACATCAACGGAGTGACCCCTGGCAGCAACGCCAACTTGTCCTGTCCACTTGCAGAGGAAACCCAGCTTAGCGTTTTAATGGCACGGCTCATACGTTCAGCTTCTCTGGTTGTTGTTTTAGGCCGCCGTCTTCTGGAGTTGGCCTTTTTGTCCCGTGGTCGACTCCGGCTTTTGGATATGAGCGCAGCTCATTACGGTGTGGAGGGCTTGGCTTCATCACCTGTTTGGGCAGGTGATGAAGTGTTTGTTTATGGTTATGAGTTTGAACCCGGCACCGTTGGTTAGTGCTGCAGACCTTGCATGTTTCAGGCAGCCACAGATGGAAATGGACTCTGCTTCAGATCTCCGGATGAATTTGCATCAGTGTTATGAAACCAGATCAGTCGTGGCTGCGCGTTTTCAACCGCGTGGTCTGTTGTGATTTTGGAATATTTTTTTCTGCTGTTCTCAGTTAGTTTGGAATTTGATTCAAGGATCTTCCAGGTCTGGGAAAGTCTAACGCAACATGGAAATATAGGTAGCACTTTATTATAACCATACCTGATTTAGTCTTATCTAGCCTTATTTAACCATTAATAATTAACCTTGAAAACATCAATGAAGGATGATTTAAACTAACACATTTATTAATGCTTTACCCATAATCATACAGATTTTGTTCCCTCAATTTAATAAGTTCCATAATCAAATTACAAGCACAGCATCTTACCACACTTAACACAGATCATAACTGCAAGATAATGGAGTTCATGTGTCAAATCTGGCCCGCCGTATCTTTCTGTGTGGCCCTCAAGACTCCAGGTTCCGATTTATATCAGCCAGTCCTCCCAGTTTCCTGTGATTGTTGAAATTCACGTAAAAATCAACAGATTTCCATGGTTTTTTTTTTCTCACTAATGTCTCACAAAAAAGAAATTTCCACAAAAATGGTCAAAAACATTGGGTTTAATTGACCACTAACTCCCTCCTGTAGGTGGCAGTGTTTTGTACTTTACAACACTGCTGCCTCAGCCTTATTTGATGTAAAGTTATTGGTTGGTCCGTGATCAATGTGACGACTAACAAAGTCACATTTAACGTCATGCTTAAACGTAAATATTGTAAAATTCCTTGAAAATATTTCTAAATTAGCTCCAAAAAATTTGTGGTTTTGTTGCCCCCCAAAAATCTCAGAATCCTAGAGGGACTGAACAGTGTGAAAAGATGTTTAATTTTAAGAACGACTAAAAAATGCAGAGACAGTTGTTTGCTAATATTTTAACAAGTTGTTAATGGGTTTTATCGATACATTCTTGCACGACCGGCCCTTTAAGAACATTCAGGATCTTGTTTTGACCAAAACAAAAATGAGTTTGACATCCCTGTAATGGAGCGTGAATCAGGTCTCAGATGAAGATATTTAAAATATCTTCATCAGATGGAACCTGGGTACATACAATCTCTTAAATTTTTAATATACTAATAATAAATACACATAAAAAAATCACATCATGCATTACTCATACAATCCATAATAACTAAATATGCCCAAAACCAACATACTCAGTGCTTATTCATGCTTAATAACTCATGAGTTAACTATCCTACATAATGTGTGTATATGTTAGTACACTCATGTGAACATTTGCAATCAGGAATAAACACTCAGTATGTTGGTTTTGGTAGTCATTAGTCATTATGGGTAAAGCATTTATAAATGTGTTTCTACTTTATTAAGTATGAATCATCCTTAATTAATAATGTCTTCAAGGCTAAGTAACAACTCATTAATGGTAGTTAGGCTAAATTAGGAATAGTTATTATAACGTGCTACTGACAGACAGACTTTCTCCCATTGTCCGTCCGTCCGTCTGTTCCAAGTGATGGTTTGTGGGAAGTTCTTTGTTCTCTAGAATCATCTGTAGTAAACATACAAAAAACTTCATTATTAACACTGAGTACACTTTAAAAAATCTGTAATAAATGTAAAATGTGTAGGAACCCGGCAGCACCAAACACACACACAGCTTCATGTTTAAAGTTCCAAGCGCTCTTCCTCCTGTACTCTGCTCATTTAGCCGTTTCCCAGTTCATCACGCCGGAAGGTCAGGACCCACTTTAATGTCACGTAAAGAGACATAGATTGATAATTAAAGGCACGCAGCCTCCAAAGCAGCCTCCTGTAATGTGATTTATGCCTATGGATTTTCTGTCAGATCTGAAATGTTGGCTCTAAAATGGAAGAGAAGGGCCTATTATAAAATGATTTACTGTGGTTTTTTTGTTTTTTGTTTTTTTAAGTATGGGATGGTCTCTTCAGCTGTGCTTCTTCATTTCTAGATGCTGCATCGCTGTTGGGGAAGCAAACATCTTAAAGGGGCAGTGTTTTGTAAAATGGACTTTTTCAGCTTTACATCGTGTTATGTTATTCGATCACCAAAACCATACCTGGAATTATGCTTTGATGCTTTCATGCATGTTTTAGAAATCCTTTAATTTTCCATGGCGACCATTCACCCCTCCCAGCAACTCCGCCACTCGGCTCCTTCAGACTAGCCAGCAGCAATTAGCAAACACCTGGTGGAACTTAGCTCATTATAGGAGCGACTTTTCAGCACAATGCTGGTAAAAACGTTGTTGGGGGTTAATAGAGGAGCCATGTTGTGAATACTTCCTGAAGGCGGAGTTTCAGAAAGAGCAGGTCCTTCTTAAAGAGACAGAGACCCAATTTCAAGGTGTTAAATTACAAAGTCAGATTTCTTTTGTTATATTTGGTATTTACAGCTTCATTGTAACTGAAGGTAACATAGTTATTAGGTGGCACTATGTGCCTGGAAAATACATAATATCGCCCTTTTCAAGTTAGAGACACAAAATAGCACTTCAGTAAGGGTTAAATGGGTTTTCAGGGTTTTTTGGTCAGATCTCTCATAAGAAATTGTAAAATGCTAACGCAGACCTGTATGTATAGTATGACTGGGTGGAGCTATGGATCAGGCACAAGCACTGCATAAATAGGAGGCTAAAAAACTGTTTCTGAAATAGTTGTGAGTTTGTTTATAAGATGATAGCTATTCATTTTCAGGAAGTGTTACTGCAGAGTTCAAAGGCTTGTTCTGATAACATATTCTGACAGAGAAAAATGGCCGCCCTGTGTTCTGTAGTACCGTGTGCTGGAGGGCGTTAGAAAATGCATGTCCACTGTTATTAATCAACATGACGCAAGGGCAGAAATGACCCGCACGCTTTCCGTTTATTCAGAAGGGACCCTGCGAGTCTCGTATCTCTACTCTGGTCTGCACCTGTGTGTGTGTAGCTGCAGATTTTATATTTTAGAATGATAAGAAGGGGCATTCCTTTGAAAAATGTGGGCAAAATATGACTTCATTTGCTCTCTGATTTATTTTTTTCCTTACCCTTCCAGTCGAACTGCGCCCAGTATGCGGCAGAGAAGCGAGACGAGGAGAAGATGTGCGACCACTTGATCAGAGCCGCCAAGTTCCGCGACCACATGACCTCCACCCAGCTCATCCAGAAGATCGTCAACATTCTGACCGACAAACACGGAGCCTGGGGAAGTTCGTCCGTCAGGTAAGGGCGAAGTTGGTACAAAAACCCGACATTAAAAAAGAAACACATTCTGCTGTTGCCTTAAGGCCCCTGTCTGAAAGGAGGATTAAAAGGACTTGTCTTTTCATTTTCACAACCTGTTCATTTTTCAACTCTGTGGGGACCATAGGTGCACTAATACAAATATCAATAATTGTAATTGTGCTAATATTGAACAAGGTTCTAGATTAGGCCTGAAACGCCAAAAGTACGGCCAAGCGATTAATCGTGTCGAATTGATTATTGAAATAATCATCAAGTAATGTAGTAATCGATTAATCGATAACTGGATTATACAGACTCAAAAAAAGGGCAATTGCTGAAGGAACAACGTACTCAGCAGTAATTAAGCCAAAACTGAACAAAAAGTTTTACAATTTACATTTAAGATGAGAAAAACGTTGATCTGTAAATCGGTTTCCCAAAGCTGAAAAGTGAAAAAAGTTTAGATTCATGGCTACAAATTCTGCAACATCTATTGCTAATCAATTATTAATCAGCAAATCTAAAAAATAATCACCAGATCAGTCTTATACAGTATTGATCTAGCTGAGCTATTCACATGTTGCTACAAGCATTTGTTTCGCTGCAGATGCATCCTTTGCTATGAATGATCAGGCATTCACTAAAGGAATTCAAGGCAATAAAATGTTTATTTTATTGCTTGTAAAATGATTTTAACTGTTTGTTTATTTGCATCTTTTAATGTATTTAAAGCGACAAAGAAGTATCGTACATTATACCTTATTAAAAATAATCATTTGGGAAGAAAACAAAAAGGCACCTGTTTTCATTTCACTTCAAAAAATAAAATCTTTCACTGCTTCCCACATATACGTTCAACAGTCGCAGCTTGTTTTTTTTGCTTTTTTAAAATTAAATTATTAAAGGTGAACCAGCTGTCGGCCCGCGCGCCGAATGATGCATTGGCCTGAGAGAGACATGAAAAGCCATGTGAACAAGCCGGGCTCCCATTAAGAACAGAGGGAACCTTATCCTGTGTGTTTGTTTGGCCAAATGGGCAGCAGAATCCAGTGCGGCTATTCCCTAATGATGGCTGTTTGTGCAGGTAGTGTGTAATGGCTTAGCTGGAGACGGCTGCTGGCTCATGCTTGTTAGGCCGAGCCGAGCCTCCAGAGACTCGTCTGGCGGGGTTTAGCTTGCCGTCGGATCAGGAAGGCTATCTGTGACCGCCTTTGCTTTTCTTTTTTTTTTCTTTTTCTTATTTCTTTTTCCTCCTGTAGCAGTCCGTGGTGAGTTATCTGTCCAGTGCTTTCCTTTCCTTCCTGACTGGATCTCCCTTTGTCTTTGCTTTCCCGTCGTTTCTTCATGTATGCTCACATAACACGCTTCCGTTTAGTATGGATATTGTGTTCTACGAGCCGCCGCTGCTGCCGCGCTATTGATGGCTTTCCTAATGGCTGCCGATAGGTGCAGGGAGCCACTGGCACTGGGCCTCGGAGCGCAGCCCTCTTTTAATAAATCACAATCAGTCCTGTGCCATTACATCAATATTTTTGGTCAATTACTGTGAAGGTCAGGTGGGTGCAGCTTTGCACTATAAAAGCCTGTGGTATGCAGACGCAAGAGAAACATCTGGTGCTGCAAACGCAACAAACTAAGACGGGGTTAGGGGGAAACCAGCTCTCCACACCTGGATACCTGCAGGCGTCGCAAGAATTCGTTCTAATGGAACATCTGCACCTTCAGATCTACACAAAGAAACACACATGGCTTCTTCCCAGCTGTGAAATTGAAAAGCACCAACACACGCAAGGCGACGTGATGGTGTCCTTTCGCAGCCGAGGTGTAAAGCCTCCCCCTCCTCCGCCTCGCGCCATAAAAATGTATTCCCCAAAGTTTCCGTTTAATAAAGAATCCGAAAATGAAAATATTATTTTCCTGCTGGCTGATGGGAATTGTTGTTTAGCTCACGGCAGGCATCTAATATCTTCTGACACGGTGTGTGACCTGCCTGAACGCAATTGGTGTGTTCATCATATCCAGCTTAGCGGGGCTTGGTTCTCTGGAGAACAGAGGTGTTTGGTGATTTTTTTTTTTTTCTCCTTTGGATGGCCGTTCGCTGCTTATCTGCGGTTCTCTCTTTCTTTATCCTCCTCTGTCACAACAAGCCAGTCATTTTCCTTTCCTTCTTGTCATTTAGACTTTGCTTCTCTATCTGCTTCTGTTTCATTGTTAGATTTTCTTTATTCCTGTCATTTTGATGCTTTGTTTGGTTTCACTTCTTCTCAAAACAGACAGGTTCACAACTTAACCAAAGGTACCGCTAGCTGCGTTTCCATTGACCATATAATTGCACAAATTGGAATTGCGGAAATAAATTTGCTTTATGGAAACAAGACAATTTTGGAAAAATAACTTTTTTTTTTTTTTTTTACCCCTCCAGGGGGTATTTTTGTGGGCTCTAGTGTCCCTTATATGACAGTGGGCTGACAGGAAACGGGGAAGGAGAGGGGGGAAGACATGCGGCAAATGTCGTCGGGTCCGGGAGTCGAACCCGTGACGGCCGCGTCGAGGACTCAAGGCCTCCAAATACAGGTCGCGCTAACCGCTACGCCACCATGGCACGCCGCCGAAAAATAACATTTTTGATAAAACGTCTTTGTGCTAGGATGAGGTTTTTCAGTTGTATCAAAATTTGTGAATTTTGCAAAACTGCAATGGAAACACTTTTTTTCCATCACGCGTCACGTGGTCACCAACCCCATTTTACTACTGGTGGAAAAGACGAAGAAAACGACAGGAAGTGGTGAAGAAAATGACAGGAAGTGGTAGCAGGATTATGGTACGGGAGGCTTTTGAATTAATTACAGTGTGAACAAACTTATTCACATGTGAATTTAATTGCGTTTCTTCGAAATGGCCAAATCACGTTTATTTTTCAACATTAGCAGAACATTGACAAAGTTTTGCACACATTTTGAACAGAAATGCAGCTACTGACATACCCTGAGAGTTTTTTTTCTATTCAATAGAACAATCACAAACTGTAGTGTTTTTATAATTACTCAACACAAAGTAGAACAGAATGATATGGAAAAAAGATAACACTTTATTTGACGGGTTGCGAATAAGACTGTAATAACACCGTCATAAACATGACATAACACCTGTCATGAACATGAGTAAGTTTTCATGAATATTTATGACTGTTGTCATAAAGTGTCATTCGGTAAATCATTCCACTTTTAATACAAAGTTGACATTATTAAAAATGTCTTTGTTACGACAACTTGATATTAACCAAGAAATCATGATCTGACATAAATTTGTTATAAATGTACAGTATTACCCATTAAACTTGAAAAATTATGTAGCTTTATGTTATTAGAGCTAAAGTTTACAACAAGACAGCAGGAAGTAGTCATAGGATGATGATGTAGAACGTTTAGCATGTGTGATTTTAATTGCTTTTCTTATTTAACGGAAACGCCGCAATTGCGAAAATGTGGGTGTTATTTGCATTAGTAGACAAAGTTTTGCGCACATTTCTAATGGAAACACCGCTGCTGTCAGACACATTCCCGATAAATTAGAAAAATGACAAAATGGATATTCTATCAAGACACTGGACATTGTTTTCTGTCTCATCACCAATGCCAGGAAAAAGAAAAAGCCCGCAAACAACACATGAACACACACACACACACACACACACACACACACACACACACACACACACACACACACACACCCACGTAACAACTGGCAGATATTTCATTTTCACTCCAACATTCTCCCCCTTCCTCCCGCTCGGGGCTGCGGTCCTCTGAGGACGCCGCCGGCTGCCGTGTTTATTTGGGTCAGGAATCATCTCATGTACATGACACCTGGACAAAGTTGACAGACAGAGAAAGGAGATGAGGGCAGATGATGGAGCACGGCAACTCGGTCCCAGCAGACACACTCTGCTCTCGTCTTTCTCCCTCCTCTCACATCGCCTCTTTATTGCTTCCTAATGGGCCGGCTAACGTGCCGCAGTAGCCGGCTTTGCATGGAGAAAACGGGGAATGTGATGGTAACGCCGGCGTTATTCCTGCAGTAGCTTTACGCCTTTATGGAAACATATTTCACGTTGCAGACACCAGCAGCCTCCTTATTTCCAGTTTGCTCCACCCTCTCCCTGGTCTCCCTCCGCGGCTCCTTCTTTCCTTCCTTCCTCGTGTACGCAGCTCATTTTCTGCCGCCGTGCTGCTCTAATGGACACCCTTAGGCTAGAGGCTTCCCAGCCAAGGCACATCCATCTTTTGGTGTGTCACACTCCTGCCTGGCAAAAAATCTTTGTGATGTGCACTCCAATTTTTCTTCAGTAAATCAAATCTTCCTTCCTTCGGAGAGACGAATGCGTTCGGGTCGGAGCGTTGCAGAGAAAATCGATGTGGGCAAAATTGAAACAGTATGCCTCCGTATTGATCGGCGGGGAGGGATCGAAAAGCAACAGCTTTGTAACTGTTCAGCAGGACAGTCAGCTGACCTGTAATGGACAAACTATTGATATCAGCATTTCTCTTATCTTGTGCTTTGTCACTTTTTTTTTTACTAAGAAAAAAGGTTGATTCTTTCTGTTTAGCTAATAATGAAGAATAATACCAGAGATATCTGATAAAAACACTGAGGAGAAATTTTCTCATGCCTTTTCAGTTTCTATTCTAGCAGTATTGCTCCATATAAATACAAATATTTCTCAAAGAAGATGGTTACGCAATGTGACAGAGTGAGCAGCATTTTGTTTTATCAGTTAAGTCCATTGAACTCTACTATTCTGCTAGACAAATTTCTAGGTTTGGTAAATTATCCTTATAGTGACATTTTATAGCACAATCAAGTAACTTTTAACTTCAGTTGTAATGAAAATGTATATCAGATATAACAAATTGCAATTTGGTGCCTTAATATTGGACCTCTGTCTCTTTAAGAAGCTCTGCCTTCATGAAGTCATCACAACATGGCTCCTTTAATGGCCCTCTAGCAACATTTTACCAGTGTTTTACTGAGAAGTATTTCCTATGATATGAAGTTAATGTGCATAGTTTCGCCAGGTGTTTGCTAATTGCTGCTGGCTATTCTGAAGGACCTGAGTGAGGGAGTAATGGGGGAAGAGCTGCTGCAGCTCTGAGGAGGAGCTTCATCCCCCAGGGGTTTTGCACAGCTGAATGGAATAAGGGATTTCTCAAACAAGTATGCAAGAATCAAAGGAAAACTTCAAGTATGTTCTTGATAAAAGAGTAACATAAAATTAAAAAATGTCAATTTTACATAATACTGCTCCTTTGAACTATTTTAACTATTTTACATTTCTTCTGTGCATTTTTCAATCCCTGAAAGATTGAATGAATGGATTAGATAGTTCCAGAGTTATTTTTATTCATAATTAGGATATAAATTGTGGAAACGCACCAAACTGACCTTCTTTTTCTATTTAACCAGAACGGGAAGGGAAGAGTATACAAACAGTTTATAAATGAAAACCAGGAAATTGATACAGCTCTCTTTAGAACCTGATGTTTTCCTGGTTTCTCTCTTTACCGTTACAACCCTCTAACATTTGCATTTTCAGATCTAAACTAAATCCTTCACTTCATTTAGTTAATCCATGCCTGAAAAACACCACCACTCAAAAAGCCAAAGTTAAAGATGCTCTCATCACAATGTGGGAATTTCTGGCTTCTTTAAAATACTTACCTGCTGATTCAAACATTTCCAGATTGCAATTTTTCTAAGGACCTAGAACATAAGAAGACATAAGAACAGCATTCCAAATGGAGTCTCTTGCCTTTTTGTTAAGTTTTTTGACGAGCAAAGCCAACATCACACCAGCTGTTCCAGGCAGGAGCTGCTGTAATACACTAATTTTGAAACGTTTCATTGAAAAACATGTTTTTTTGGGGGGGGGGGTTTTCGAAATTGTCAGCGTTTTTTTTCCATTAAGTGAATTCATTTTAGTACCGTAATTCCAGTCTGCTCAATTTTAGCGTCAATGGAAACGCAGCCAGAGATACTGAGAACGGCCGCATTAAACTCTCTTCACTCCGGTCAGGACCAACCGAGCTAAAACCCGGCCGATCCCAATCAATAACCGATTTCTCTGTGCACGTCTGATACAAATGGAACATGTTAACATTGGTGCCCTCGTGGTCACACGAACCAACCACCCAACGAGTGTTTTAATATTCACTCACTTCTGGTTTCGGTGTGCTGCAGCGAGGCCGTTTGTGTCACATCGCCTAGTATTTCGCTATATTAATGATTGCATGAGAAGCTCAAGCAGCAAGAATAATTTCCACTTGTATCCTCCTGTTGCAGACTTAAATCAAAATTATGGTGCATAATATCGAAAGTAATGCATGTGCTAAAGTCGTGGTCTGCTCAGTGTCTGCGCCGGGCCCCGTGAGTGTTTTATGGACGCGCTGTACACTACGACTGCGCCGGTACTCTGGACTCGCAGCTGAAAAAGGAAATGGGACTCCGGCACGTCAGCGGAGAATATAACCATAGGAAACAAGAGCATAACAGTTTAGAAAACACGGGCCCTCGGCTGTGCCGTGACACGAGAGGGCGAGGGGGAAAGATGAGGAGAAGGGAGAGGATGGATGACACGCAGAAGGAGAGGGGAAATGATCCGACTCAGAAGAATGAAGACGGGGAAGATGGCACTAACACTTTAGTACAATTGCTTTTTCTTCAGATTGAGTATATTTTTTGGTAAATTAACCACATTACAAAAAAAATTAAGCAAAATAAAATACTACTACTGTCGGGAGAGTTCCACAGAACATTATTTCAAATGGTAACAACTTTTGTTTGTGTTGGCATGTAACCACTTTTACTTTTAAAGGGACAGTACTATGACTTTTCCTGGTATGAGGAAAAGTCATACCAGGAATGACTGGTATGACTATCGTTGTCTTCTTTGTGGTTTGCGACAGCAGCAATATCTGGTTGTTGCTCATGTAACTCATGTCATGTGTGGGGAAAAAAACATTTCCATTTCAGCTATTTTATGTCACATTCAAGTAACTGTTACCTTTAGTTGTTATAAATTTTTTTGTAAATATCAAAAATGACTTTAAAGAACTTAATTCAACATCTTGAAATTGGGTCTTTGTCTCTTTAAGAAACTCCTGCTCCTTCTAAAACTCCGCCTTGAGGAAGTAATCACAACATGGCTCCTCTATTAACCCTTTAACAACAATTTTTTGAGCGTTTCACTGAGGAGTAGCTTCTATAATGTTTGCTAATTGTTGCTGGCTAGCCTGAAGGAGCTGAGGAGCAGAAGAGGAAGCTTGGAAACTACAGCTCATGTGGAGCTTCCTCCTTGAAGGCGGTGCTTGGTCCATCCAGCTTTTTGGCACAGCTGAATGGTTGCCACGGGAAATTAAAGGATGTTTTTGATGAGGGAGTAACATTACAGTATGATCCAAAGCTAAAAAAAAAGTTGATTTTATGTTTTAAACAGCAGTAAACTACTGCTGCTTAAAGCAGAAGTGGATGGACTTTTCATAAAAGTGGAGGGAGTCAGAGATTCTGCCATCACTGAGGACATAGCGAGACTAGAAATTAAGTTGTGAGTTTGCATAAATTAGGTCAGATTGTCTGTTGCTTCTAAACTAGATCATCCTCCAAATTAGCTCCATTTCTTTGGCCTTTTGGTTTTCTTCTAAACAGCAGCAGTCTAAACACAAGCGTAGGCCGTTCTGAGGCCCGGCAGCTGCGGCCGACTACCAAAAGGTTGTTTCCTCTGGTCCCCACGCTGGCTACTTGAAAACCATTTAGCCGGAGCTCAAGTAGTGATCATTCATCTGCTTTGATGCAGCCGTAAACACAAACGGAGCATAAATGGGTCCCGGTCCCTTTCCTATCTCACAGACTTCTTCTGCACCAGAGTCCTTGAATGGGTTTCATGCACACCCCTCGGGTTCATTAATCATTCACTTTGACGTGCGTCTGGGACTAGAAAAAGTTGTGACTCGAACAAAAAGGATGTTCTTTAAATCTCCGGGGAGACCATCCCAAGTTTGACAGATGTGCGTTCCACGGGTTCCATAAAATAACATGCCACAAGGGCCCCACCATGCGGTCTGGCTCATGGCTATGAATTAGAATATAGCCTCAATGATAACATTTACATCCACTGTATATACAGTACGGTGGCGGGGCCTGCGAGGAATAGCAACAAAGTGTCACGGCGAAACATATTAACAGCTGATGATGTCCATATGTTAGCACGGCTAAGTGTTGCAGCATATTCTGAGATTTAAGAAATGACTCTTGGCAGCCAATTTATAAAATGACTGTGAAGGGAAAGTGGTTCATTTGAGGTTGGATCTTTTAATCCTCACAGAAGCAGCGGCTTGTAGGGTTTATTTGATGCATAAATTTAAATTCTTAAGAAGAAGAAGAAGACCTGAGTCTGCGGCGCAGATTGGTGTTGTAATAAAAGGCCGAAACACCCAATGGGGGACAAGGTGGCTGTCCCCAACCAACAGGACATGTCCAACAATGAGTGGTGCTGATTAATGAACAGGTTCTAACAGTATTGTGAAAGGACAATTTTTGTTACTTAATTGTCTCTTCTCAAGCTAATTTTAATGTCAGATCTAACCAGACAAAATACAAAATGGGTTTTCTTTTTTAAATTATTCAAGTAACAGAACCCGACTGAGCAACAATGGCCTCTGTGGTTGAGTTCCAAGACCAGAAAAGAACTCAAAGCCTTGTTGATGTTCCGCTAATGTGGATAAAACACAATTTCGCAATTGCTTTTTTTTTTTGTTCATTAAGAAAGGCAATGAAAATTTTATGTGAAAAAGTTTAATGCAATAAATTATAAAAATAAAAAAAAGTGCTGCGGCTTAATCCTCCTACTTCCTATCGTTGTCGTCTTTGTGATTTGCGACAGCAGTAATATCTGGTTGTTGCTCATGTAACTCATGTGATGTGTGGGAAAAAAACATTTCCATTTCAGTTTTGCAAAATAAACCAATTTCAAAACAGCTTGTTATCGACAAACAGGAGTGGTTTTTTTAAAAGTTGCATCAGAAAACCTTCTTTGGGCAGTATTATGTCAAATCTTTTTTTTTTTTTTTGAATTTACATCATATTATGATGATCTCAAATCAAAAACATAGCTGGAGTGTTGCCTTGACTCTATCATGAATGTTTGAGAAATCCTTTAATCTCCCATGGCAACCAGTCCGCTGCGCAAAACGCCTGGATGGACCCAGCCCCGCCTTCAAGACGAAGCTCCTCCTCAGAGTTGCAGTTTAAAGCTGTTGCCTCACAGAGCATCCCTCCTCTGCGACTCCCCCAGTCAGCTCCTTCAGACTAGTCAGCAGCAATTAGCAAACACCACCTGGTGGAACTGCACAATTGCTGAGCTCATTATAGGAGCTACTTCTCAGAACATCGCTGGTAAAACGATATTAGAGGGTCAGTAGAGGAGGCATGTTGTGATGATTTCCTGGAGGTGGAGTTTCAGAAAGAGCAGGAGTTTTAAAGAGACAGAGGCCCAATTTAGAGTTGTTCAGTTACAAAGTCCAATTTTTTAAAGTTCTATCTGATATTTATAGTATTTTCATATTTGTTATAAAAATACAATAGTTACTTGTTCTATAAAATGCCACTTTGTGCCTGGAAAATACGTAAGACTGCCCTTTTAAAGTCCAAATATCAGTTCATGACAGTTTTGGAGAGGCCTAGTCAAAGCCAAATCAGAGATTCAAGTTGTCAGACTCAGACTAGCTTAGTCAGATATTTTTTTTTTAATGATCTGAAACATAAGCAGCTTGAATCTCCAAAGGAGCAGATCATTTTCCCAGAACCTCCAGTGTGTTGTAGCTTTGTCTCCTTGCTTCCTGTTATCTATTGGTCCGTTCTCCTCTCCATTACACCTGGAGTTGTAATGGAACATTGGTGATGAAGCATGGAAGCATGCCTCTCATCCCAAAAAAAAAGGAAAAAGACCAATTACACCATCACACCTCCGCGCCTCGCCGCTTCACCGCCAGCCGGGATTCTGCAGCTACTATCAGATTTATGAGTTTCATATTGCCTTAAAGTATATGGCTCGGTGGAACAAGGTCACGATAAAGGGTTGCTGATCAATATCTGAATGAAAAGCCGTTTGGGAAGTTTTTAGAGCTCTCTTTTTTCCCATCTCTTTCTCTTTTCCGCCTGGATGCAATACGTGGCCGGTATCGATTGTTCAGGGCCAGTAGTTAGTCAAAGGCTATCTCCTTTGACTAACCCCTTTGCAGCATGTCAGCGCCCCCCCTTCTCCTTCCTCTTGATAGATTGGTATGCTTCCAGCCATTGTAATTACACCATGAGACCAGCAGGTCATTTATTTTGCTACTTTCAACATTAGGGGGGGAAAAAAAAAGAGAGAAAGGGCGTGCAGAGGGAATCACCTTTATCTTTAGAACCCAGCACTTTGTTCTGCAGCTAACGCAGAGAAGTCCACGCAGAAAAGTCACATGCGTAGCATTGTGATGATCGTCTTTTAGTCGTTCATCTTCAGCTTGTGTTCTGGATTTGCTTTAGATGGACCTGTCTGTGTATTTGGGGTCAGGTTCAGCTCCAAGTGTAGATAGCCGAATCAGAAGTTCAAGTTTAGCCTTAAACTTCCCCTTTTCCCCCCTTTTTTTTCTTTTGGAAAACAATCCTAAAATTTAAACTGCTACTAAAGTTCAATTCTCTACATTATTTAAATTTACTTAATATTCTTACTGAGTGTTATCGTCAGGCACTTTACAGTAGCTTGGATGAGAGGTTTATAGAATCCATTCAATTCCATTGAACTTTAGAGCCTTAGGAGGATTTTTTATTTATTTTAAATTTTTCCAGGTTTGATTTGAAAACTGGGATCTTCAGACAGAAACATTCTTCCCCTCTACCCAGTCTTATCTGACCTTGAGCACCGCTTACCTTTCCGGCCGTAGTTTGTGGTAGCGTAGTGTAGCGGTTCTAGATTTGTCACAGGATTCAAGATCAGCACTGAAAGCTAGAGGTCAGAGGAATATTGCAATGGGCCGGTAATGGCAGAATTATGCAACCCCGGTCTGGCGGATGGCCTCATTACCTCGCCGCGCCGGTGATGAATGTCCTCGCACGCTCGTTGTCAAAATCACAGGAAAAATGTGTCTTCATCAAAAATACAAATGGCGTCCGTCGGCCGGCGCGGTGGAACGACGCTTCGCTTTCCCCCGGAATGAAAACCGTCCGACGCAACATCTATCCCCTCCCTCTCATATAATCAGATATAATTACTGTTTAATGGTCTGCTTTTGTTGTAAGATCTACACTTGGTATAATCACCGCTAATTGGAAACTTCATGCGAAGGTAATTAGGCCTTTGATGGGCGTTATTTCATTTGGGAGCGCAACTCTGTGGGAGGACCCGGGTCTGTACCAGCTGCTGAGGAGGCAGACGGGCAGTATGAAACTTTCTCTTTTTTAACTTCTATTGTTTTCTGAGAAATGTTAATAAATTTGATGTAATTGGAAACTGTAGGTAGCTGGGTTCCTATTGACCTTATATTGCGCAAATTGAAATGATGAAAATAAATTCGCTTAATGGAAGCAATTTCTGAAAAGCGTGCATTATTTGACAAGAAGGTTTTGTGCTAGGATGATGTAAATGTGTATTCCAACGGAAACACTCTTTTCGCGTCACGCAAGTCATGCGATCAACCGGATGTTAAGACAACAGGAAGTGGTAGGAGGATGACGTCGAGGCATGTTTTTTAATAAAATTATTCTTGAGATTTTAACTGCATATTTTAATTTAATATAATCACTGCAACTTCAAGTGAACTTCGAGTTATTCAAAGTAGAGCAGCTCGTTGCCGTTACTCTCCAAGAGTTAGAAAAATACCTGAGATGTCAGGATGACTTTCTGTTGAAGATGGATGAAGCTACTCAACACTCGTTTTTCAGAAATACCGTTCACACTAGAGCACCTGTGATTTTATTTCAAAAATATGTTGTTTTGTCAAAATACACATTTTCGTTTGACTAGGCACGCTACCAAAGAGAGATGGGTTTTACCAAAAGTTAGAACTACGGTTCAGAAAAGAACTGAGTTATGTGATGCGCAACTCTGGAAATTAATGCCAACTGTTCCGTTTAATAACATAAAAATACAATATAACGATGTAATGAAGTGATGTGTGGACATCTGCAAGATTGAGCCTCCTAAATAAACAAAACTAAACCGCTGTTGTGAAATTTTTTATTTTTGCACACATTTGCCATGGAAACGCAGCGAGTGAACATGTTGCATTTTCAGTTTCAGGCATCCTTGTTTTTAGTCGTACCTTCCATAAAAACAGAGTCCCTGTATCAGTAATTTTCATGCGGTGCTGCTATCATTTTTTATTAAATATTGGATCTACCTTTGCTTTTAGGTCAAAAATGAGAAATGGACTCATTAAATAAGTTGTTCCTCTGATTAACAGAGAGGATGCGGGGGCAAAGATGGAAACGCTTCCTCCTCTCTGACCCCGGGATCACCTCGGCTGAATCTTGTAAACAACATTAGCCGAGGTGAATTAACTCATGTAGATGGGCTCCTGCTCACCTCGTTGGAGTAGGAAGGATAGGCATTAGCGCACACGCAGAAAATCACTCCCCCCTCCCCTGCACGACTTAATCACGCCAAAGCGTTTCAGCGGGACGGTTGTTTGGTCCCGTTTTCATTTTAATTTGAGCCCAGAGATCAGACTGAAGCCATCACTGCCACGGTTTTGACAAAGAGCCAGCGCTCTGGCTTCCCGGCGCCTCAACATGACAAATCCCCGGTCGGCTACTGCACCCGTTTCTTCTAAACACATGGTTTATGCAAATCAAAGCAAAATTATCTTTGGGGGGTCGGTGGGAGATATAGCGGCAACGTTTGAGCGATTTGAGGGCTGCCAGTAGAAACTGGCATTAATATCAAATAAGCAGGAAGGTAAAATCTCCGGCGCATATGCAGCTCTCAATGACTGTGCCCAAATTAATTTAGCAGAAAGGTTATGAATGGTTGTTTGTGCCAAAGTGCAGCCGCTTGTGGTGATATATGAAAGCCTATCCGCTTTGCATGTCCTGTTCGGCATGATAAAGGTCATGTTATCACGTATGCGCCGGCAACGCTGCCGAAACAGAATCAGCCATAACTTTAAAACCATACACGCCATTCTGAGGATCCCTCTGTTGCCAAGGCGACCAGTCAAATCGTGTCCCTGAAGCTCCGGTACCGAGATGTCTGCAACAGAACCCTTCAGCTCTTTGTTGAATGCAGCTGTAGTTGAATGAACTGTGCTGTTTTTGTACTTCTCACTGGTCATGGATTAAAATCTTTACATACTACTTACAGATACTGGAGTAAAAAACTTTCTAGAATAAGGACAATTAAAAAAAAAAAGTTACAACTGTGAAAAGATAAGATTCTTATAAATATTTTTTCTTTAACAGCAAACTGGCGTAGTGACCCACCTCACAAGTGATTTAAACATTGGGAAGGCTTCTCTGTCTACACTAACTCAGCAGGTCTTGTTTTTTGTTGAAATCTATATTTTTTCTACTAATTAAATGCGACCTCAATCAGACTTCTTTGTGAACAGTTTACAACCCCAAAGCAAAGAAGAGCGTTGACGTCGAGCCTCTGGAATGTGGCATTGCAAATCAGCAGGCACTGCCTGTTACCTAGCAACCCCAGCGGTGCTCCAACACGATTGCTCAGCTGGATTTGCCACTATACAATGGCTGCTGGAAAAGACAAGTGTTTTGTTGTTGACTTACCATCCAGGAACCACTTGCTGCGTTCCTGTTGGTTGTACAGGAGGCTCCACTTCTGTCTTTCAAAGATGTACCACTTTATGTGCAAGTGTAAACCTTGAGTTGGGAGGGGGGGCGTGGCCAGCAGCCACTTTTTTAGATTTAAAGTGACATGATGCCCTAAAATCAGCTCATTCTGAAAGAAGCATAAAATAGACTAAAATCTCTTTTATCAAAGAATGAATTTGTGCAAAAAATGTGATGAACATATTTTGTATGGACCAACATTAACCTGTTCAGGGACACATAGTAGGCCACCTTTAAAAGTAACTTCCCCATGATAATTTAATTCATTGAATAATCCTGCTTTCATCAACAGCCCCCCTCACCTCTCCCCTCTTTACCAGACACCATTTATGACCCAACTAATTACTAATTACACAAGTGGCTGGTGTGAGCTGGAACACAAACGCCGGCCCCTTTTGTTATTTTAATAGTTGTTATTTTGAAGAATAGTACGTCTATAAATTGTACTGAGGAATCCCTGGGCTCTGAATAATTTATTATCTTTGTGGAAACACACTGGGTGTGCAGGGCGGGGGGTTGTGGAGCGCTGGCCGTTCTTTTTTTTTTTTACAGCGGTCTCCTCTCATCGGGGGGTGGGGGTAGGGTGGGGGGGTTGATGAGCGGATATCTCTTGCTGTCGTCCACCTCTGCTGGCACCTCATCATTAGGACTTCCTCTGTTGCCTGGTCTCAGCCAGCTGGATGAATAAAGCTGGCAGAGGTGATACCCCCCCTTCCAACTCCCATCACCCCCTGCAACTAATTACTCCACCCTGATGGATTATTGTGCATTGTGCGAGTCGGACGTTTCCCCACCTCGTGCGAGGCGATGCGAGCGCCGCCTCAGTGCAGAGCCACTCTGTGCTCGGCCTCGATAATTATTTTCATAGATGAATACCGACGGTGGGCAGGATGATGAATTGGCTGTTTGCGTTCTGAGACTATCGCAGACGAACACGGAGCACGGTCTTTGTCACCGAGCAGAAATCTGGTCCTGCGCACACCTCTGCACTCCCTCCACCTCTGCGCCTCATTCCACTTAACATACCAGCTTTTCTTTTCATTTTGGGTCCTCCGTTTTGTTTAGATTTTGATTCATCAGGCGGACAGGTTTAGAATATTTTCATTTTCTTGCTCTCGGCTTGATCATTTTGTAGCTGCGTTTCCATTACAAATGTGCGCACATCTCCTTCTGCTAATGTCGGAAAAACACAATTTCATGTTTCCGTTGAATAAGAAATGGAATTAAAATCATATGTGAATAAGCTTGTTCATGCGATAAGTCGTTAAAACTCAGGCCGGCGTCAGATGTGAACAGTTACATGAAACAATTCATCCATGACACTATCGCTCATCATTTGTCAGCCAATCAGAGGAGACGTTGGCGTCTTTTTCAGGCGTTTGGCGCGACAAGCCCCGCCTACCTGGGAGCGGCTACGCGTGCGCCGTTTTGGGGAAATTGGTTGGCTATTTTTCAGAAGAGCTATGGATTCAACACGTTGGAATGACGCGCAACGTTTTATGAACTGTGTGATGCTGTGAGCGCTCTGGTGGAGTAAGCTGCAGATAGTCTGGAAAAAAAAACAAAAACAAGCCATCATTCTACCACTACTTCATGTTGTCTTCTCCGACGATCCACCACTAGGGACATCCGGTTGTTCCATCATCTGACTTCTGTGATGCGAAAAAAGTGTTCCTGTTGCAGTTTTGCGAAATACTTCTCCTTCAATATGGTTGAAAACCCACCTCATCATAGCAACAGGTTTTTCGAAATTGCCATGTTTTTATGAATTTAACTTTTCTTTCGTAATTTCAATTTGCGCAATTGAACTGGGTTTCTTCTGCTGCAGTTTTTCCTTGTATAACATTTTATCAAGTCAGAGGAGTCCAAAGCACATTACACTGCGTTAACACACTAATGGTGATTAGCTGCTCTAGCTGTGTTGTCATTGACCATATAATTACACAATTCAACATTTTGCAAACAAATTTGCTTAATGGAAACACGACCATTTTGAAAAGAAAAAGTTTTGGCGGACGTTTTTTTTTGGAAACACGTTTTTTTGCCTCACAAGAGTCACGTGATCAACAACCAGATGTTACTACCGGCAACATCTGGGACTGTCAGCTCTAACTGCTCATTTTTGCTATTTGTTGTGATGCCTAAAACCGCTCACGTCTTCCATCTGTGTCCTGCAACGTTCAAGAAATTAGTGATACATTTTTTTCTGTGGAAAGGTAGCACATTTAAAAATAAAATAAATGTTAATTATGCTCAAACCTGGCCTCAGACGTCCCTCTTGGCTGTAACACATCATGCTTCTGATAACTAAACAACCAGATTGAAGCTGTCCTGTTGAGAAAATGAACAGCTCACGTCTTCTTGCTTCCCTAAAACTAAAATTTTACAAATCATCCTCATATTGAAATTACATTCTGAGCCCCGATATTCAGCGCTCAATGTAACATACAGTGAACCTCAGAGCTTTTTATTTTTCTGACTTCACAGATGTTTGTTTTTTTTTTACCCCTCCAGGGGGTCTTTTTGTGGGCTCTAGAGTCCCTTTTTACAAAGTAGGCTGACAGGAAAGGGGGTAGGAGAGGAGGGAAGACATGCGGTAAACTTCGCCGGGTCCGGGAGTCGAACCCACGACAGCCGCGTCGAGGACTTGAGGCCTCCAAATGTGGGTCGCGCTAACCCCTACGCCACCACGGCACGCCCTCACAGATGGTTTTAAATATACGTATACACCCTTCTCATTCTCACTCTTTCCTCTGCTCCTCTTGGGGGTCACCATGATGAATTATCCTTTCTCCTCCTCATCAGATTCTTTGCATTTTCAAATGTTACACTAAACTCCTCCATAACTTCCTTCTCTACAAGAATGTTCTTCTTTCTGCTTGACCTCTCAATTACATAAAAGAATCTCAGCGATACACAGGCGTTAGCGAAGTCACAAAGACCAACGAAAGCCTTGCCTGACTCATAATGAAATTCAATACTTGAGGGAAAATCTATTTTTATTTTTCTTGGAACACAAATATGTATTTTTATTTCTAATGTAGCAAGCACTAAAATGCATCAGTTTGCATGTTTAATTAATATTAAGATGTACTTGCTACAGATATTTGATACTTCAAGACAACTTGGAGTAAGACTTTGAACATAATCATTGTTTAGCAGAGGTCTGCCCTGCTCGGCTCCTTCAGACTAGCCAGCAGCAGTTAGCAAACACCTGGTGGAACTGCTGTGCTCATTATAGGAGCTACTTCTCAGTGCGACGCTGGCAAAAACGTTGTTAAAGGGTTAATTGAGGAGACATATTGTGACGACTTCCTGAAGGCGGAGTTTCAGAAAGAGCAGGAATTTCTTAGACAGAGGCCCAATTTCAAGCCTTTAGGCTACAAAGTCAAATTTCTTTTAAGTCATATTTGATATATGTAGCATTTTATTAACAACTGAAGGCAACATAGTATCACTTTAAGGCATAATCAAGTAATTATGTGGCTGCAAAAAACGTAATACTTCCCCTTTAACAGATACACAGCTAAACAGGCTAGGAGACTTGAATGTTCTTCCTTCCTAACCTTGACTGTGTCATTTGGTTACATACATTTAAGAAGATTCTACATCAAAGTTTAATCCTATTTTGTCGGCTGTTGAAAGTATAATGAATATCCTTTTTCACACTCAAAACAAACAAGTGATAAGAATGCTTGCACAATCCCAAACGAGTCAACGCTTTCCCCTAGCTGAGAGCCTTTTCCTTCTGACTAACTCTGGTTAAAAAGGGAGATCTAAGCTGCAAGTAAAAATTGAGGCCACAGACATTGATTAATATTGGTAGTGCAAGCCGGCCTCCCCCCCCCCCCCCCCCCCCCCGCACCCACCTCCCTCTCTCCCTCCATGTCAGTAATGGCCTTCTCCTTCTCCTGCCGGCCATGAATCCTGACAAGAGGTGTCCTGCTGGGCCCGAAATGAACCCAGAATGGAAGCGCGTGCCACAAACGCGTGTGGGAAATGACCACGATGTCGTGTGTTCACTCAACTGTGATGGTGCCCACTCACTCAGTCCGTCTCCTCGGAAACAGCCGCAGGGTGGAAGACGGGGAAGTGGGGGGGGGCACCTTTACCTCAGAGATGGAGATGGAGTCATTGTCAAAAGCCTGCAATGGCTCGCCATCCCAGCATGCACAGGGTGAATGTTTTTGAAGACAGGATCTTGAGGGTTGTGAGGAGAAAAAAAAAAAAACGGGGAAAGAAAAAAAAAAAAGTCCAAACACAATGCAGGCTTTATGCATGCCTGTTCCGACCAAGTGCTAATGCAGGGCCTGCTATACCATGCTGGCTGGTAATTGCTAACACATGTGCAACCTCTGTCTCGCTGCAGCCGGCCGAGGGAGTTCTGGCGCCTGGACTACTGGGAGGACGATTTAAGGAGACGACGGCGCTTCGTCAGGAACCCGTTTGGATCCAGTCACTCAGAAGCGGCGCTCAAAGCGGCCGCCGAACACGGTCAGTCCAGCTCCTCTACGTCTGAATTTACTGTGCGCTCTGCCCCGCCCCCCCTCCACCGCATCGCAACGAGGTACCAGCTAATAAAGATTAGTCCCTCTTGTTGCTATAAAAGATTTATTGTTCCACAACACACAGTAAAACACCCACATTTGAATTTCACATAAATTAAGCCTACTCTCAAGTTCGCCTAATTCACTGGATTATGAGTCATCGGGTGTTAGAATGGAAGACGTTTGTTTACCCGCTTGCTGCGGCCGCGTAGCAGCTGATACTGGTGGTTAGTAGAAATCTCTCTCCCTGCTCTGTTTATTTCCCATCTAAATAAAGGTTATATTGGGGGACACCCCCCCACACACACACGCACACGCACACCGGGCCGGTGTGTGTGTGTGACGACGGAAATCCGCCCCTTTCCGTCGTCGGATTCGTCACGTTAGCCTGGAGCGAATCTCCGTGTTTAGCGGCAGCATTTGGAAGAGGTGTGAAAGCTCTTAAAACAATTTGATCGTTTATTTATTTTTTTTTTTCTGTAGCGTTAACTCGCACAGAAAAGCTGAGAAAATCTCACCTTTGGTTTTGGCTGCATTTATTCAAGTGGAAAAACTCCCACGATCAAGAAGCAATTCCACAATAATGTCGCCCCCAACAACCGAACACAGCCTTGACTTTGTGTTTCCCTTTTCATTGTGGTTATGATGCAACACGGAGGCAAATTTTTTTTAGCCACTGTTCAAGACGGGAAAAACTAGAGAAGATAAAGTTTAGGTTTTTTTGTAGGACCAAATCTAGTTACCTTGGTTTTGCTGGGGTTAAGATGCACTGCAAAAACATAAAATCTTACCAAGTATTTTTGCTCTAGTTTCTAGTGCAAATATCTCAGGTACTTGTAAGTTAGACAAAACTAACTTTTGTCTAACATTTCAGCAAGAGTTAGGAGCTTTTAATTACATTGGTCTAGCTCCATTGGTAGAATATTTCACTTTAACCATGGAAAAATGTTATGATGTGAAACTAGTGTTTTTCATCAGTAATTATAGTCAAGCTTTTATTTGTTGCTGAAAAGGAATTGTTAAGTTAGTTTTGTCTTATTTGAAGATATTTGTACTTGAAACTAGACTACCATTGTTTGGTAAGATTTTGTTTTTAGAGCCAATATCATCAGCGTATGCAAATGGGAAGAGAAGTTTCAGAAACTTTCAGTGTAGCTGGGTCGGTTTGGAAACGTTCCAAACTGAGAACTTCACATGAACGTTGTGGGAACTGATGTGGATTTTCTTGGGAATTATCTAGAAATTGAGGATCTTTAAAAAAAACAGAATGAAAAAAAAAGTGATATCTAAATATAAATAAATCATTCATTTAGTCACAAAATGAATGTGTGTGATATTTTTAATAATACATTTCATGCATTCACCTAATAACGTCATTAAATCTTACTATACTCTATATATTGGGTGCGTGCATTGGGGGGGGGGATGTCTGTGTATCTTCGTCACTGTTGTGGCTCAGCTTTGTGGTGTCAATAGTCCATGGTTGTAGAAATCATTTATTTCTGTGATGGAGGAATATCCAGCGCGTGTTGGGGGCGTGGCCTCAGTGCCCCGCAGGAAGCAGTGTGTTATGTTTGTGTGACTGAGGAGTAGCACAGATATACTCAAGTGTACTAACACCAACCAAACACTGGTGGTAGTCGAGAATAAATTCAAATGTTGTTGTTTTTTTTAACTGCTCATCTTTATTCAACATTCGTGTCCAGCTTTTAAAATTCCCTGAATTTTTTTATTTTGTATTTTTTCTAATGAATTTGAAGGACTGGTGGAGTTTTCAAGTCTTGTTTTGCCAAAACATATGAAGTTACAAACATGCCTCATATACAAGACCCTTTGTTTTAATTTTCTCCTCCAAAACAAAGACTAAATTTAACTTCCTGTTGAATGCACTTTGGCAGAACAGTATTATAGCATGTAGCATGATGGAAAGTGGGGAACTTTAGGTGTAGCAGCAGCAAAGTGGCAGGTAAACAAGGCAAATAAACACAAGAGTATTAAAATACAACTAAAATAAAAGAACATAGTGACAACATAAAATACTGTTCAGTTATTAGAAATAGCGCATTACGATCCATTTTGTACATAATGTGCATCAGAGGTGGGCGAATCGATCCAATATATTTACAATGTTGATACCATATTGGTATCCGATTAATATTAGTGTGGTAAGATTGCTATTTAAGTTTGAGATTCCTACTTAAAGTGTTTTATTTTTTTTTTTGTATTATAATTTTTTGACTATATCTTGAAAATTTTTCTTTATGCTTGTTTATTTATTTAGGAAAAATGCACACATTTTATTTTTCTGTTATGTTAATGTTATTGAAGTATTTTGTAGACACTTATAAATGCAACCCTATGATTTAACAAAAATAATTCAAAAGACAAACCAATTAAAGGTCGGAAGTTTCATATACTGAACCACAATAAAAAGTATTGGTATCAGCGATCTTAGCCGATACCAAAATATTTACTTATCGGATAGAAATATGAGGATCGCACACCAATAATGGACATGCGCAGTTGTGCTTTAAAAAAGGACCACTTGCAATATTTGAAAATAAAAACTGTGCAAACAGAGATATTCAAATATAACAAAAAATGTATTTTAAATGAGTGAAATTGTTCCAGGGGTGGACAAAGTACTCAAAAGTGTTGACACTATTGTCAAATCTTACTCAACTACAAGTAAAGGTTCCTTGGACAAAAGTTTTCGAAAGTTAAAGTACTGAGGTACTTTTGAAAATACATTAGTATTTAAAAATACAAATGACATTTTCTAAAATCAATACATTGCTGTATTGTTTTCTGAGGACTTTTACAGAGACTTGCTGAACCCACCTGATGATGTATTGACATGTACAGTAGTACCGCTCTGTTACAAAAATTCGACACCACCTGTAAAAACTCTTAACAAGGATGATGTAACTCCAAATCCCAGATGTGAGAGGCGACTGTGATTGGTTCCCCTTCTTGTGAGGAGGGTAGCTTGTGTCCAATCGCATTTCTGTAAAGAGAAACGGCAGCAGCTAGCTGAGCCAAAAAGAATGTGTAACAACAAACTTTCTAGAAAGGTCGTGGTCAAAAGTCATACATTTTTCCAAAACATAAATACTCAAGTAAATAAAAATACTCAAAATATATACTTAAGTACAGTACTCAAGTAAATGTACTCCATTACTGTCCAGCACTGGAACACAGCACTAGTAATGGGTAATCTCATGGGAGCAACGGGTGTAAACAGTTCACTGAGCTATATTCATAATTCAACCATAGCGCTAGCTTTCATCATATCAGCCAATCAGAGGAGATGTTGGCATCTTAATCGGGCGCTTGGAGCGACAAGCCTCTATGTATGGGGAAACTGTAGTCGGCCATTTTACAGAAGAGTTCTGGATTCAACACGTTGGAATCAAGACAACTTTTTATGAACTGTGTGATGCTGAGAGAGCTCTGGTGGAGCCAGCTGTACATTGCATGAAAAAAAACAATCAGTCATCCTCCTACCACTTCCTGTCGTCTTCTTCATCGTTTCTGCCAGTAGTAACATCCGTGATCACGTGACTTGTGCGATGCGAAAGAAAGTTTTGCAAAATATTTCCATACGGTTGAAAAGCCACCTCCTCCTACCACAAAAACATATTAAAAATTAGATTTTCTTTATTTTTATTTGAATGTTTCCATTAAGCAAACTTTTTTGTAGTTTCAGTTTGCTCAATTTTATGGTTAATGGAAACCCCGCTACAGTCAGGGTGGGCCTATCCTACCCTGAATTATCCTGCACTGAACAGGACTTATTCGTCTCCCCTGCACGTCCCTCCTTACGTGTCGTCTTCTCCAGAGATGAACGGCAGGTGTGACAACAGCCGGTAAGAAAATGATTTAGAGGCAATAAGTTTTGGGGACCCTCAGGGTCCTGGGAGGCTCCTGGTCCTGCAGTAACGGCTCCAGTGCAGCTGTAGGTCGCTCTTCCCCTGCTGCTGAATTCAACTTCCCATACAGTTTCTTCATGTTTCCCGCCAGCCAACTCGTAACCGAGCTCAGACATCCCACTCATTCTCCCATTAGTGCTTTTTTTTTTTGAAGAGGAAAACGAGTTGAGGGTCCCCCTGCAGGCTCCCATCCGCGCCGCTGGTTTGATTTCATTCCGAATAACTTAAGCCGATGTCATGAATTCATCTATCGGTGGCACAAGACAAATTAATGCAAGAAAAATCTCCTATCCCTGACTCATATTGTGTAAAAATAGCCAGCAGCCAGTTGCCGAGTGGCCAAGCCTTGTAAGGGAATACTGTGTGACTAAACTGTGGGAATATATTATTAGAATAACTCGGTGACACCGAAGCTCTGACGGCATCCATTTTCTGATGTAACCTTTCGTCTTGTTTTTAGCCGACCCGACATTTGTTACGGAAGTTCTGCTCCAGAGGAGAACGCGGGACTGGGTTTTCACACGGAGCACAGAGGTCGTATCTGGCTGTAATTATATTCATCAGCTGCAGAGGGGTGTGTGGGGGGGGGGGGGGGGGGGGCTAACTCTCTGAGAAAATATCCCAGAGATGCTGGAGACCCCCTCGGTCAGCTGGCTACACATCAAATTTTGTGCTAAAATTAGAAGGCTGTTCGCGTTTATATTTTAAACACAATCCGAACTCTGTGTAAAACAAAAAAGAAAAAAGAAAACCAAGACTGCGAACGTTCTGCTGCCTGTGTTAAAGAGGGAAGAAACTGCTGTCATTCATTCTGAGCCAAGTCGACTTCCAGAGGGAAGCGTGTGGCTGCCGGTGGACTAGAGTAGGCTGCTCTGTATTTATGGCTGGAGAGAAGCATTTTCTTTTTTTTCCGGGGATTGATTCGGTCTGGTATGGGGCCCGTGTAGCAGAGGTGGCAGAGTAAATACCTGAAGACTAATGTCTCTGTTCTGCTAATCAATACTCGCCTCATGACCACACTGCTGGCCGCGCTCCCGTTAAAAACAAATTTGTTAATTCTGACAATTTAATTGCCGCGGCCATGCATGCTTGAGTGGACCGAGCAGGTAGTTCTGGGCGGAAAGCTTGGTGCTGCTGAAGTCACTTGATTACGTTTGTTTTTGTTTTAAAGTAGAAATATTTGCAATCTGCCAGTCAGGATTTTGCTTTTTCATAATTTTTGTGTTTTACTTCCTGAATTTAATACTGTAAGTCAAGCTGCTGAGTGTTTGATAGACGCTCGAAAGATTAAGATACAAAACTATAATATGTGTATAACTACACCTATTTCTCTGTGTGTGTATGTATATATATATATATATATATATATATATATATATATATATATATATATATACATATTTGTATATCACACAGATAGAGAAAGAGAGAGATCTATTTATAAAGTCTAGCCAAATAAATAAAATTAAACAAAACTGTTAACAGAATAGAGAAAATGTTAATTTGAAAATGTATTCAACAAATTCAGGAATTTAAAAAAAATAAATTTAGAGTGAAATAAAAAAAGATACAAAATTTCTGTTCTAAAATAATGGTTAAATTAGAAAAATAATTCAGGTCGAAGTAGTGTAAATAAAAAAAACCCAACCAAGATTAAAATAGAGTAAAAGAGTTTCTAAAAGAGTAAAAAAGTTTAAAATAGTAAAAAATATAAAGTGAGAAAGTCAATTAAAATAGGTAAATAAAATGTCAAATGTATAAAATTGAATAAGATTTGAGTGAAGTTTCATTTTTAATAATAAACTGTACAAAAGAGAAAACGGAAACAAAATGCTTCATTGTGAGAATCTAGAGGACAGGATGTTACGTTTGTATTTCTTGAACTATGTAGTTAAAAGGAACAACTTATTTCTTCATGGTTTGTGACACGCTGTTTAATATTCCATAAAATTCCCTCCCAACATTTCTATGGAAGGCCATCAGTGCCTGTTTTGAATCCCATCAGAGTTTTATTTTTATGTGACGACTCCCGTTTTAGTATTAAAATGCGAGTTAATAGACGGTGCATTAAAGTTCCGTCCCGCTGCCTGTTTTTTGGGTGTTTTTTTTTTTTTTTTCCAGCTCTTCTAACAACTCTTCTGTCCACTTGGCGTGGCACAAACACAAAAGGCATGTGGTACATATTAGGAGAGCTGGTAGTAATTTCACTGCCGCTAACTAAAGAATCCTCCAGGGAGGCTTAATTACAGGAAGGCCATTCTAAATATCAGTGAGCTGCATATTTTCCATGACAAGGCCCCGCTTCCTGCGGCGGCTCCTCGAGTCTGGCTGCTCCTCTCCGTCTCAGGTGATGACGAGAAATCCCCGGGATTTTCTGACGACTCACTCCGCCGAGGCGCTCCCTCGACCAGAACGCGGGGATTAGCAGCTGCGTTACGGGCTGCGTGTTTACAAACAGTGCAGGCTCTCCAGCCAATCGCCTCGCGCCGTCCCGTCCGCCATGCCACTCTTTTCCACTGTTTGCAGATTGTTGATCAGCAGCTCAAGTCCTAATCTGTTCATCTTGTTTAAATGGGGATTGGATAAATAACTGGCGCGTGTGTGCGTGGGCGTGTGTGTTTGGATGTCGCATTTACATGTCAGCTTGACGTTGGTCTGAACCAGCAGCAGGCATTGCTGTCCCCCGTCGTCATGACGATAGGTGTGAAAACTGATCTGCTGATGTAGAAAAACTGTCTGGGTTATAAACTGAAATGAACGCATTTCCCTGCATTTTTCTTTTTAGGTCTAAAAAGTTGCAAACACTCGATTAGACGTCCATTTTGTTGATGTGTTTTACTTCCACCGAGAGGAATGAAGCTTTCCATAAAAAGTTTTAGAAAAAAACCCCAAAACATTACGCTCAGTTTTACTTTTGCAAGACTCGAGCCTCAGATGAATGTCTGCGTTCCGTCAGGCTGCGTTGTGCAATAGAGCGCAGCGTGTTTGTCCCTCTGATTAATAACAATAAGCTAAAAGCTCTCCATGTGTGACTGTGAGCAACGCGGCCGAGCCAGAGCTGCAGCGTTCTCCACCAAAACGCCACAGCATGAGCTGAATAAGAAGAGAAACTCTCTGTCCTCCCCATTCAGCGTCCGAGGACGACATCCTGAAGCAGTCCATCAGGAGCCAGGCTCTGGCCAATCAGAACACGGAGAGCGAGGCGTCCCTGGACGGGGACGACGACACCCTGTCCTCCCTGGAGGACAAAGACCTGGAGAACCAAACAGGTACGGAAGGAGATCATCTTCTTCTCCTGCCTTACAGTCAGTAACATCACACGCACGCACACACACATAAACACACACTGTATTTTGTGTTGCTGTTTTCCTGTTGCTTCATTTGAATACACTGCACAAACATAAAATCTTACCAAGTATTGTTGGTCTAGTTTCTACTTCAAATATCTTTTAACACTTGGAATGAGACAAAACTAACTTGCAAGTAACTTTTCAGCAAAATATAGCAGCTTGTTTTAAGTCAATAATTTCTTAATATACATGAAAAAGGGCTAGTTTCACTTTTAACAAGACATTTTTCCCGTGTTATAAGTGAAATAATCTGCCTGTAGAAAAATAGGAATTATTTACTGAAAACAAGCTTCTATATCCTGCTGAAAAGTTACTTGTAAGTTTAGCATTTTTTCATGAGTACTAAGACATTTGAACCAGAAAATACACACACAAAAAAAACCTGGTAATATTTTGTGTATTGCAGGGCATAGACTTGTTTTATTGTTTAATATAAAAGACATTTTGTCGCCATGCTTTTAATCGCAGCTTAAAGTTTCCATCATGTTGTGACATGAAGGTGCAGTTAATTTCCAGAACAATACAAGTATTTTTTTTATTACTATTGTCCATCTTATTAAACATATTGCACATCCTTTATGATCCCCAGTGAACTTCATCTGTGGAGCATTAAAGACACACATGCTATTTTTTACCCTCTCAACTCCAAAGATTTTATTTTTATCAAATATATTTTAGCAATGTCCTTTTAAACTGGATCAGAATTATTATTATTATTATTATTATTATTATTTTTACAAGAACATGGGATTTTCTTCAAGATTATTAAGCTAATAAACCTTCATACAGTACGTGCAGGATTTTATTCCTTCTCCTTTTGGACTAAATATGCCCCTAATATTTCAATAATCTTGGTTTGATTAAATATTACTCCGCTTCTCTAACCGGATTAGATTTATAATCTGGGGAAGCTGGCAGCAGAATAAACGCAGAGTCGATTGAAATAAAGCAACAACGGGATTAAAGGTTGATCCCTGTCCAATGACGTGATCTGCGGCGGGGCGGAAGTGGGGAGCTGCGGCGGCTCATCTCGTCACCTGAAGCAGCAGCAGCTGCTGCTGCTGTCTCTGCCCCAGGTGGAATTGAGTGACTTTTTTTTTTTTTTTTTTTTGAGTGAACGAGCTAAAAAAAAAAAAAGCAACAACAAAAAGCTGTTATTCCAACCCACGGATAACGTGTCAGCGCTCACCGGGGTTCATTTGTGTGTCAGCCCGCCGCCCCGCTGCTCTGCTGGGAAATCAGGCTCCGCGGCTCCGCGGCGCACATCTGCAACACAATGCCCGCACATGTGCAGCGCCGGGCCGGGCAAGAAGAGCCTCGGCTCGCTGCTCCCCTGAGCCCGCGGAGCTTTGTGTCGTACTGGCAGAAATGAAGATGGATGAGAGATGAAGCGGCTTCTCCCCAATGCCCGCAGTCAATGCTCCACTGACGGAGAGTCGATACTGAAAATGTCTTCAGTTTTAACGAAGTTTTTTTTTTTTTTGCTTTGATTTGTGATTTATTTTATTTATTTCATATTTACGTCTCCATTGGTCCTTTAACGACGTATTGCTGTTTGAAGGAGAGTTCGCAGAAGCACTATTAAGCATGCATTCATTTCAACTTAACGCAGCGGTGTGAGTGGAAGTTCTGAGCGGCGTGTGTGTGTGTGTGTGTGTGTGTGTGTGTGTGTGTGTGTGTGTGTGTGTGTGTGTGTGTGTGTGTGTGTGTGTGTCCCCGGCAGGCCCGGTCAACCTGAGCACCAGCGCCCAGCTCGTCGCTCCGGCTGCGGTGGTGAAAGGCACCCTGTCGGTCACCGCCTCCGAGCTCTTCTTCGAGGTGGAGGAGGACGATCCGAGCTACAAGGCCGTCGATCCAAAGGTGAGCCGGGCTCTCAGTGTCTGCAGCGACCCGCTGCTGGAGCGGGCTGAATGTCCCCACTTCCTGGGAAACGCTTGAGAAGCGAGCGAGTGTTTCTTTTTCTGTCAAATCCGTTTAGAAATTAAAACTTGTTACGCATTTAATATATGTAAAAAAAATAATAATTTTTTAAAAATCCGAAAGTATGCAGAGGGGCATTTCTGAAAAAATATTAAAAATGCTCTAAAACTCTTAATAATTTTGTCTTTTTTTTTTCTCCCGCAATACCGGAAAACAGTGACAAATTCAGAGAGTTCCTAGACAAGTAGAAAATCTGTTTATATATATTTATATATATATATATATATATATATATATATATATATATTAAAAAAAAATAATAATTCTACGAGGAGAGAAATAAACTCGCTGGGACCTACAGGTGGTTTTGAAACCGCAGAACTGCGTGAAATCGTTTCAATTGAACGGCGTGTGCTTATTGGACAGGAACCAGCTCGCGGTTAAATCTCCCGAACAGCACAGAAATAAATATGGCGACGGCAGTGATCAAAACTGTATAATTAATAATTCACTCGTTCACCAGATGTAAATATTTGTTCGTGTTTTTGTCTGCTTTAAGCTGAAAGCGGAGATGCCAACAGGGAAATAAAAACGGAGATAAATCCCATAAATAACGCTGTTGCCTCATTTAGATACTTTTTCCATTTTTCTCTTGTTTTCCTATTTTTTTAAAAAATATTTATTTTGAAAGATATCATGGAAGTCGAGCTAGATCTACTCGTCAAAGCATGAGGCCAAGTTGTAATTTAATTTGCAACATTTTATTAACATTTCTTCTGAAGTCACATAATGGAAAAAAAATGTAACTTGGCACACTACAATCTTTCACTTAGCGACTTTGTGCATATATTTAAATAAAAGGTTCTTCACTTTGTGAAAACATTTCAAGAAGACAGAAGGAAATGTAGAAACATTTATCAGAAATTTGTACCTTCACTTGTTTCTGCGGCAGCGGCCCAATTTGCTCCGATTTATTCAAAAGGTTTTGCTTTGCTACGGCTTTTTTTTTCTTCACATTTCTTGGAGACTCGGTTGCAGAATGTCTTATAGATTTGATCCCACAAATTAAAACAAACAAACAAAAAAAAGTCTCTCGGCGCCTGTTCTATAATTTGTCCAAACTTTTGGCGTTGGTGAGGATTTCCCTCGCTAGTCTCCACGTCTGCTTCGCCGCAGCCTCCAGGGCCGAGTGAGGCTTTCCCTGAAACAAGTCCAAGTTTGGCAAGAAGTAGTGGGGGCATCTGCGGCACTGCAGGCAGGAGATGAGCTGCAGCAGGATGCCGTTCAGCCGGTCTCCCAGGCACGACTCGTCCCAGTCCGTCTCCCGCGGGTGTTTCTCGCACTCGTACAGCAGCAGGGTCTTCATGTGGTAGTTGTTGAGCGGCTGGCCCGGCAGCTCCAGGTGCCGGTCCCTCAGAGTCTTCAGGACCGACAGACACTTCTTCCTGCAGCCGCCCATGAGCAGCCTGTTCTCGGCCTCGCTGAACTGCAGCACCCAGGCGTCGCTCTCCGCCGAGCTTTGCTTCCCCGTCAGCGAGTAGCACTCTTTGGACAGGAGGTTGAAGCCCTCCGCCTTGACCTCGGCCACCCGGTTCGGTCCGGGCCAGGGGATGTGCGGCATGGGCCACTGCGCCGCGCTTCTGGGCCAGATGCCCGTGCACTTGAAGGCGGGGGTGATCTGCACCACGTACCGCTCCCTGATCCTCAGCTTGACCTCGCTGGTGTCGGCCACCATCTTCACCACGTCGCGGTAGCTGCACTTGTCCACGGCCTGCGCCACCAGAGTCTGGAACCGGGAGCGGATCTTTCGGGCCGAGAGGTAGCCCGAGGCGGTGATGAACTCGACCCACAGCGACATGCTCCTCTTGCGGCCGTCGCTCAGCTTCAGCACCGCGCAGCCGGGCAGCGAGCCGTCGTCCACGAAGTTGAAGACCCCCATCTGGTTGAGGTAGAGCACCACCTCGAACTCGTTCGGGGAGATAACCTCCATCCCTTCGTAGCGCGCGTCGATCTCGCTGAGGGAGCTGATGAAGCGGGGCTCCTGCACCTCCACCTCCTTCAGGACATCCGACACCACTTTGCAAACCTCCCTTATGGTCTTCGCAATGGCCGCCTTGCGCGCTTGGCATCTCTCGTTGTAGTATTTGTTGAGCTGGTACACCAGCTTCGCCTGCGTCGCGATCATGTTGGGGCAGAGGTCCGGGCTGTACACCGGAGAGTCGCAGTAAGTTGACGGATCCAACGCTTACCGTTAAAGCCAGAGGCAAAAGCTTCCAGAGCAGCGAAAAAAAAAAAAAGAAGAAAAAAATGTTGGATCAAAGTTTTTTTTTTTCTTTCTTTTCTTTTTTTTTTTTCTTCTTCTTGCTTTTAGCAGCGGATGGACGTCAGTGTGAGAAGGAGGAAGCGGATAGAAATGAGTCTGAGCAGCCTGATAGATTATCAGTCCCGGTCATGAGCACTTCCAGGGAGTCATATTCAGGTTCTGGGTCAGAACCAGGTGGCTGGACGGGCTTAAAGACGCCGAGCTGCTGGAGCTTTCATCTCTTCTTCGTGCCTTTCTCTGCCCTCGCTCACTTTTCGTCCAGTCTCAGCTCGGCGCTGGGTTTGAGTAGTTTATGAATGGCTCCTTAAGAAGAGTGAAAGGGGGTGGGGCTTCTCCTCCCGCAATCATGTGCGGAGCTGTCATTGGAAGCAGCCAATCAGCGCCAGCCGAGAGGATGACGGTCCTGCCGGAGCTGCAGCAGCGGCGGCGAGGCTCACCGGGCTGCCCGCTGCTCGCAGCTCCACGCCGGGATGCAGAACCGTCCGACTTTCAGCCCAGCTCTCTTCTTCCCTCAAGTTGATCTTTGTCTGATGCGGACGATTCGGGCCGGTCCGTTTAAACAGCAGACATTTTAGAACCTCCTCTGCGCCTCTTCCTCTCTTCTTTTTTCTGTTTTTTTTTTTTTTAAATAGGCATTTTTATTTCATTCTTTTTTGCTTTATTTCTTTCTTTCCTTTCATCACCGTCATCATTAATTACTGTCCACAGCCTTCGTGTCGCAAGTTTAGCTTAAAACCTCAGATAACCGCGTTACTTAAAAAAAAATAAAAATAAAAATAAAAAATCGTTTTTAAATTGTGTCCTAAATTAATGTAAATTAAATTGCCTAAGGCCTACATATTTTTCCACATTTGGGTATTTTTTTTTTCACGTTCGTGTGAATTAAAATCGTATTTAGTATGAATTGCAAATATTGAGTAGCTCAGAGTTTTTGTTTTATTGAACGCGGCTCTGAACCACCTGCAGCTCGGCCTCCGAACCCCAGCAGCTCGGTTCCCTCTCACTTTTATCCCGAACCGAAAGCGCAGATTGGTGTGTTAAACCCAGTTTAACTAAACGGACTCGTTTCAAGCATTTTACTTAACATTAAGTCAGAAACCTGATGCATATTTGGACCGCAGATCCTCCCCAAACCTTCCTCTTCCTCTTCCTCTCTCACACACACGGTTAATTTGCCCGTGGGTTTATCTCCATTAACCTTGTCCATGCTGAATAATTTAAGCTGGGGTTTTCTCGAGGTTCTAATTGAAGTCCCTCATGACAGTTTTTATACTTGTTGCTGAAGGAGAAAAAAACAACAACCCTCCAGTCAGTCAGCCACACACAGCGGTGGTGTGAGCCATATTTACACATGTCTGAATGGAGATAAATATTCTCCTGTTGGGACAGAAACCTTTAGTGTTTTTTTTTTTTTTTGCCTTTTTGAGCTTTTTTTTTTTTCTTTGACGCTCAATCCAGAAATTTTGAAAAAAAAAATGTTTTGATTAAAAGTTATTTTGTATTCAAGTTGAATTTATGCGTACCTTTGCAATTAAAATGTAAATGACTTTTCAAATGTGTGAAAAGATTGTTGTGTTCCGCAAGGATTGGGAACGGCACTGCAAAAACACAACCTTAACAAAGGACTTTTGGTCTTGCTTTCTAGCGCGAATGTATTAGTGCACTTGAAATAAGGCAAAACTAACTTGCAAGTAAGTTTTCAGCAAGAAATATAGGAGCTTGTTTTAAGTCAATGCTTTCTTAATATTGATGGGAAAATGTCACTTCCACTGGGAGTTTATTTAACTTATAACAAGACTTTCCCCCCACATTATAGGTGAAAAAATCTGCCAGTGGAACAAATGCTTTTTCATTAATATTAATGAATTATTCAGTTAAAACAAGCTTCTATTTCTTGCTGAAAAGTTACTTATGAGTTAATTTTGCCTCATTTCAAGTATACTAAGATATTTGCTCAATAGAAATTAAAGTCCTCTGTAAGACTGAATGTTTTTGCAGTGTGAAGTTCTGTTTTCTGTTTCTCTGCCTCGCGGCGATCAGAACTGCTGCTGGACTTTTCTGCTGCTCTTGTTGGACAGCGGGAAATGTCCTGCATGCTAACGTCAAACTTCTCCTTCAGACTTTTCTGAATTCTTTAGAATTAATGGGAATTCATAACCTTTATTTTACTGCTGAATGGCTTCAGATGAGGCCAAAAATGTATTTACAAATTACTCTAAAAACTCGCATTTTTGAATACATATTTTTAGACCCGGTCATCAAACCAATCCAAACTGAGCAACATATTTAATAAATAATAGAGATGAATGATCTTTGCCTTCATGGCTACCGCAAAGTTAAGACTTTCTACGGTTCAAAGACTGGTAAATAAGTTGGTGATGTGCAGTTATCCGAGTTAGATTTTTGATGCCCAGATGAGTGAAACAGTCTGGTGTTTTTCCTCCAGTGATGACATCAGGTTTCATTTATGAGCTCATTATTCTTTAATGTAAATCAGGCCAGTAAAACCTTTTGGAATTATTCTTCTGGTTTTTGCTTGAGATGACAGACTGTGTTTCATAAAGGAGTAAATCAGACAACAATGAAGCAAACTGCTTGCATATTTCTGAGCTTTTTGTTAACGTCGTATACAAGAAGTTAAATGACATTTTAGCTTCATTAAACCGGTTTAGTGTATTAATAATCGATCCCTAGCATGAAAATGAGAGTTATTAATGTGTGAGCTGGACATTTGGTTTTTCTATGTTGCCCAGCTACAGTTGAAAGACTACCAACTTAACCAGAGTTATTTAGAAAAAAAAACATTTGACTCTTCTGCTCTGTACTTACGAGGGCAGACAGTTGTTATCCCAGCGCGGTTACAGAAGATGAAATAAGTCAGAAAAAATGCTGGGCTGTTGGATTTCAGGGTGAATGTTTCTTTCCTGGCCTGCTGCTCCTCAGAGGTTAATCGGCACCACTTGGATCCAAATGTTTGGAAGGATATATTCACTGTAGCTTGGTGAAATGTTTGACTTTTAGGAGATAAGTACATTCTGAACTACATCCTCAGGGTCTGCTTTGCTTTTAATTACAGTGCTAAATGCTGCATATGTTGGAATAAGACTTGAGGCAAAAAGATCGAGAACTTTTATTAAATTCACTTTGTAAAGTAAATAGTTAGCAACAATTTAAAATATTGTTCATTTAGCAAATTAGCATCAAAATGCAGTGATTACAAGGACAAAAATACAAATCTATAACATCGCCATAAGTTTCTACGTTTATTTTCTATCATTTTGTATGGAGCTTCCCTTAGATGAGAAAGTAACGCAGAAATGATTGGATAAACATAAAGAGTGACCCTTTAATCCAAACTATAAATGCTTTCTGTAGCTTGGTGCAGGTGTCATCATGTTTTTGTGGCTGATGAGCTGGCCCTCACCAGCCACCGTCTCAGCTCCCCTTACCGTCCTCTGCAGGGCCCTGTGTAAGAATTTATGAAGTCAAAGCAGGTTTGTCTCATGGTGAAAGTTTTAGCTATTTCCCTCTCCCTTCCTTTCACTTATTATCTGCTACCTGTGTGTTTCTTGCACGGCTAACCTGACTGGCCTTCACGCACTCATATCTCTTGAAAACATTAGGACTTATCTGCGCTCGCGGAAAAGTCTCTCCTTGATTTATAAGGACTGGATAAAAGATCAAGAGGCCCTTTGATCTCAGCCTGTGTGACTCCGCTAAGAAGAGCACAAAAGTGTCCGTGGCTCTGCAAATCTGTGCCAGCTCATGAGCAACCCCACAGCTTCACTTTTTACTCCCCTTTCCTTTTAGTCCTTTCTCTATTCTTCTTTTCAGTTTTTTTTATGGCCTTAGCCGTTTTCATACACGGTGCCAAATAAAGTTGGGCTGAAATGAAAGAGAAAAGACGATCTTGTCCTCCTAGACCAGGAGCACGCTGCCTTTAACGTTTGAAGAGACGTTTTAGTTCTAATTCTTGCTGAGTACATTTTGTCCAAGTTCACTTATTTGGTTTTGAAGATATTTGGAAGTTGCTTATTTTTTTGGCAAATTAACTTCCATGAGTGGAACAAAGCTAACAGAGGGCAAGTAAGAAGAAATAAAGTTCTTGCTAAATATTCTGTTTTTTTTGTTAGTTTAGATATAGCTTCAAAACATGGAGGAACTTCTAAACTATCCATTTTCTGTCTCTGTTTACATTATTTATTTCTATGTGATATTCACCATAGTGGTGTTGTTAAAGCTGTAGTATATAACTTTTATAAACAAAATGTTGTTGTTTTTTTAACATATTTCTAATATGACATTATGATATGTGACAAATAATGTGTGGAAAAAGAAAAAAAAAAACCTAGCTCCTCTGCTTTTTCTCAGTCCTAACTAGAAACAACCAATCAGAGCCAGGAGGCGGGTCTTAGTGCTGTCAGTCACCCCCCTCCTTCTTTCTGTTTCTTCCTTGTAGCACAGCCTGTCCTGAATGCTAAAGCTAGTTAGCATGGCCGACAATGACGGCGAATTAACTTTTTTTTTTTCCTGTAACGATGAGTCGTTTCTCTGAATAGGACATTTGGCAGTGAGTACACAAAGTTGATTGACAGCACTAAGACCCTCCTCCTGTCTCTGATTGGCTGCTTTTGGTCACGAGTGGTGCATTTCTTCAAATGGAGACAGTAGCACATACAGATTGATCTTTTCTCAGATTATCCTTCTCACATTGTCGCAACATGGTAACAGTTTTAACAAATATGTAAAAAAAAAACAAACATACTTTTTATAAAATGTACATACTGCAGCTTTAAAAGACGACACGTTTCTCTGGAGCCACAGGGTGCAGAACGCTGTTTTGTCGACAACTTTCGAAGATTCCCGTCTTTCATTCTGCTGCCAGTTCTGTGGGTGTAAACACAGGGCGCAGGCGTGCGCACGCCAACATCCCACAGACATGGGAACCACCAGAGTGCATTTCTGATGTCCTTGTTCACACGTTTTCTTGATGTGCCCCGAACCCAGAGAGAGCCAGCTGCCGGCTCCACGTCGGGCCTCAAAGAAAATCAGCGCAGGCTGCTAATTGCCAGGCGGGCCGTTGCATCTGCTCTGCAGATAGCAGAACGGATGAAGTCACAGAGCAGATGTGCTCCTGATTTTGTGTGCGTGTGTAAAAGTCTGCGTTAAGCAGCACACACTACATGTTAGACAGCAGCCATTAATATTGGATGCGGGGTTACTGTAGCTAAGGCGCTCCTGGTGCCTAGCCAGACTTATTGGACCAAAGAAATACATGCAGGGTATTTAAAACGCTCCCTTAGCTTTAGTCAGTTTTAACCGTATTACACAATCTCATCAAAGTTAAGAATTAATTCTTTGAAAGTGCTTGCGTTTGAGTTTAACTATCTGATCAGCGGAAATCTAAATTCTGACTGCAACTGAGGAAATATAAGAAAGCACAAAAGTCATTGAACAGTTTTTCTGAAGGCTGCAGCTCCAAAGAAAAGCTATGAATTATGCATTTAATATGTAATCTATCGAATTCTTTCATTATAGTTCTGTATTTATAAAACCTTTACTTTTTAGAAACTTTTATTTACTTTTTAAATAATGAAATAAAAGTTAATAATAATCTGTTGATATTTTAAATGTCTTCAGTGTTCACAGAGCGGCAGCAAAATGTCTTGTTTGCATTGACAATCTTTCCCTGAACAATAAGAGGATGAACGTCTTTCTATAAGCAAAGATGATGCATTCAAATATTCAAATAGCTTTATTTAGCATCTTGAGAGAAGTCATATATATATATATATATACACTTATTTACACTTCAAAATGAATGTGTCATATTTTCAAAAGCAAAAGTTTTGATTGAAAATGACTATTTGGAAGAAAAAAGCCTTTAGTCTGCCCTTTATTTATGTGTTTAAAAACTTGTGCTAAAGAACAAGATGGAATAACTTGAACGACTTGCAGCCACTAAGGTGGTGAAACGTACAGAATTTTGTACAAACAGAAAGTTAAATGACTTGAGCACCTTAAGAGAAGGAGTGGACCGTTTTATCCTCTTCCATTATAGAGAATAATGGAAGAATGTAGATGAATTCATATTAAATATGAATCCTGCATGCATCATGTGGGCCCCAAACAAGAACCATTGAGTAAGCTCAAGAACATGAAAGGTATGACATTGGAAGACCACCTCTTCTTATTCATGTACTTTGGTTCATTGCATATTTAACTCATACTTTTAAAAGACATATTTATGTTTTTAAATTAGATTTGCTTCATATCTGGTCAGTTTCTTCTTTTGGTAAAAAAGTTTAGTAAAAAAATAAATAAATTTTCATTCTACAAATTTGGCATAAGAAGTCTCCATATCAGACTTGTTTTCTAGTTAATTTAAATAAAAATAACTATAAAGATGCATATTAAACTTGGCCACCATTGCTTGGATCCATGAGAGAAGAGTAATCATTTGAATTCATTTCATTTGAAACGTCGGTATTCAGACTGGACAGATACGACTTCCTCAGGTTCCAGGGATTTTCTGAATGAATTTGATCTCCGTTCCTCAAAGTTTTCCAGCCGCTACGCCCATGTGGTTCAGTTTGGGACACAAGTGTCAGTCTGCTGGGGGGCTCCCTTCCCCAACCCCTCCGCTAGCTTCACCAAGCCGTCCTGGTCACCGGGGCGACCTTCGGCTGGACCTGCCAATCACAAAGAGCCATGGCAGCCAGAGGTCTCAGAGAAGAAGGAGCCTATTGATTTTCCAGTTAGAGCATAAGTAGTGTGTGCTGTAGGACTAACGGACGGCCTGAGCAGGTATGTCATTATCAATGAGCCCAGGGAAACGGATTCCCTGACTCTCACTCATCCATATCGGTCTCTTTACGTTCCCCGCCAACCCCCGTTCGACTCTCCTCCATCCCATTCTTAGACTATTGGTCAACGCTGATGGAGCTCTTCCCAAGATGGTCAATAAATCGCTCAGCCAGAGTACAGCTCCAACTAGTTGAGTGATGGTTTGGGATGACCTTCCTTTCTGTTTCCGCTGCCCTCGTTTTCCTCCCTCTGATATCCAGTTGCAGTAATTACAGAACCTGGTAGACATGAAATGTTTCCTTAGATGGCGAGTGTCTTTTATTTTCTTCTTCTCTTGTTATGTTGCAAGATGAGAACATATTCAGCTTTGAAGATTCTCAAAGTAGTTTTTTTTCTCCCGAAGTAGAGCATTTCTGCTTTATGCACAGTTTCTAAAGTCCCTCATTGTCTGATTTGTTACTTGTTCAAAATGGAGGCACTTCACTTTCACTGACGATTAAAGTTAGCTAATGTTACATCAGTCAATTAAGTTTATTTGATTGATTTCAGCAACATGGCAAAGTTCTTTACATCGGGAAAGCACAAACATCAACACATCATACAGTCAACAGTTGCGAAAACCAATAATAGACGTTACATTTTGTTAAGAGCCATTATTAGAATCATCAATACATATTAAATATGGTTGGTCAAAGTTCCATTTATTAGGGTTCTAAAGCCATAACTCTTACCATGTGCGTTCTTAAGTCTTGATTTAAAGGAAGTCGGTGTTTTGGATGTTTCACATCAGTGAAGTTGGACGATGAGTCTCAGAAAACGGTTTCCTCCTTTGGTTCGACGTAGACATCCAACAGTTCCAGATTTATGTCCAGAGCAAAAGAAAGGAAAAGTTGGACTACACACTTACTAAAACAGTCATCTGTGTGTGTGTATATCCTTGAGCATGTAGACTCATCTTACATCTGAGATTTCCAAAAGACCATCACCATTTCTAAGTCCAGATTGTTCCATTACAGACAAAGAATGGAGAGGATAGAAGTGTGTGACTTTACAGCATCACATCAATACTTCCTGTTCTCTACTGAAGAACATTCTGTGTTGAAGTAGCAGTCCTAGGCCTGGTCCGCACATAGCCGGATATCTGGGAAACCAAATGGATAATGTGATTTGGCATTTCGTCCACATGTAAACTCTGTTTAATATCAACTAATAATGATTGATTAAAAACTCCAGCCAAAATGAATATTTGCACATTCTCCTTTTTTGCGTTCGCCATGAGGAGTATGGAGTGACGTAATTTGCTGACAGTTGACATAATCTGCTTGTGCGTGGGGGAAAATATACATTTCACATCAGTTTGAAGCACTAGTAAATAGATGTCAGTATGTTTTAGTTAGTTTTAGAAAAGCACGATATAGTTCCAATACCGTTTTCATTTTTATTTCAGTTAACGGAAATGTTTTCTCAGTTTCACTTTCCATTCATGTACGCTAACTACGATAACCTTGGTGGTAACCAGTGTGAGGTCAGAGGTCACAGAGAGAGGACTTACCCTGCTGGTAATCACAGGAAACCACTGGACTCACTCGTCTCGCCGTCTAATGATGACTAATGTCTCTCTTCTCGTCTCTTCCACAACAAACTCCAGTCTCTCCCTTGCTGCCTGTTTTTGACCCGACTTTGGACCTCCAAAGCCACCACCAGTACCTGCCTCTCACTTAACCAAGCATATCAGGACAAAGAGCCCCCCTCACTCCCTCAGCTCCCACCGCCCTGCACCTGAGCCTTACCCCTCCATCATGTTCTGTCTCTGGGGTTGACTGGACCAGCCTCCCCTCCCCTTTCCTTTGATTGATCCCTCCCCTCTCCATCATTTATCCCCTTCGTCTGCCCCCGACACGCGTGTCAAAGGCAACACACCAGCCTGATGGATAAGCCTGTTTATAGATGCCAGTCTGGCCTGGTAGGCCACTGATATTACAATCAGCACCTGTGTACCTGCTGTTCTGGCAGCCTTCGTTATTCAGCCGAGGTCAGCAGACGATTGAAAGATCGATGTCCGTGCGTCCAACATTGGAATTGTAAATGGGCCGTTGTTTTTGCCGGCGAGTTCTCCGCTGCATTTTAGATGAGGCGGCGAGTGTCCGCGGTGTTGAACGTCCTCTCGTGAACACGAGGACAACAATGACGATACCCTGGTTAATTACGAGTCTTTGAGCGATTTTAACAAACCGCCAGTTTTCCCTGAGTAAAGATGTGCACTGGCTACATGTATTGTCTGTGCTAGAGAACAGAATAGATACTGCGGTGAATTCTTGTGCCTGCACTGCCATTAAGGTCAATGGCTCGTTCAGTCTGGTTTAAACGGCACAGCCACAGGGAAACGCTGCGGATTGCTCATCCACGACTTATTTCTCCAACAGCATAACACAGATTTTGTTTCTCCGCTTCCAAAAGCCATGTAAATGTTCCACAATTCTCACACAAACACAATCTTTCTATAAATTACTCTTCAAAGTGGCCATCTAGGCTGCTAACCTAACAGCTCCATAAATAAAACATAGAGCATAACTTTCATTCGCTCTGTGGATTTTATCTCTTCAATTTGGTTAATGGCTCGTTTGAATTTTGCTTCACAAGAGTGGTAATAAGTTAGTTCCCTCTATCTAGTAAAGCAAATGTATGAATGCCGGGCTGGATTGGTTCACAAGTTTTGGTTAGCTTGACCTTTTTTTGACTTTTCACTTTCTCACTACTCCAAAAGGGCCATCCAGTAGCTATAGATGAGCCACTGGTTGCAGTTTTTAAAATATCAGTTATTTTCCATGTGTTAATTTAAAGCTGAAGGAACCAGTCTGTGTGGATTTTGGAACAGTGTCAGATAACTCTGATAATTCAACATTCTGCATAAAATTGATCAATGGTTGTATTACAGAAGTGCCATCAGGAGTTAAAATTTCATCTGCATCTTGATCACTTAATTAAATAAATCCATCTTCCAAGATAATTCAGTCATCCATTTAATTTTTTAAATTCTCATACCAACTGTATTCTCATGTTATTTCAACTTCATCCTCATGACATTGTGACTTTATTCTTTATTTTCTTATTTATTATTCTTACTTTCTCAGTGTTTCCCAAATACTCAGTCTGATCTTTCTCAGCTTTGCTGCTTTGGGCAAATATGAATATTTTTTTCTGATTCTAACAGACCTAACCAAGAGAAGTTTGGTCTGATCCAACTTCAGACAGTGAGAAAAACGGCGGATCTTTTTATTTGATGTTCGTAAACTTCTGGATTCAACCAGATAAACTTTGACTATAATATATTGAGTTCCTTTCCATTTCTGAAGTTTCTCTATCATCTCTCTCACCCAATCTTATTTTTTTTTCTTCTTCTTACTCTGTTGCTTTGGACACCCGGCCCGGAGTTCCTCAAGAAGGCTGTACCCTTCACCCCACACCCACTTAAGCTGGTGACAATAGGGGGATTAAAGAAGAATTTACTTCACCAAAGCCCCACACCAACCTTAAAAAGCCTATCCATCACTAAATGGCGAAATGTAAGAGTGAGGGAAAGCGGGGAGAATGTGATAGGAACCGGCCAGCAATCTTAACCTGTTGGGTGTTTGCTATGGTAGCTTATAAGACTGAAGAGGACCAATGGCGGTGAGTCTTGGACTACGTCAATGCCACAGTGGAAACTCTTGGATGTCTCTTTGATTGTCTGAATATGAGTGAAAAGCACGCACACGACTTTTCCCTTTCTGTCATGTGCTGATTTATAAAAAAAAAATTTTTTGCATTTCATATTCTTATATGCCCAATGATGTCATGAACATCGTAGAGATAAGCGGTGTAGATGTTTTTCTTGTATTGTAAACACAAATCAAAACCCTTCTAACAGTTGCTTCTCTACCAAAATTATAAGTTCTCTACACTTTATAGAAGGTGTTAGCAGCTTCATACCAATAAAATATAGAGTTGTGCATCTTCACTGCTTTTTGACCCAACTCTAAGATGCAACCCGGTTGGAAAAAAAACTGATTTAAACATTAGAAGGAAACAGAATTGGGGTCCTCTTCTTTCATCTTCCCCACTGACTATTGTCATAATTCATGAAAATTACATTTTGGTCACAGACTTAAAATTCATGGGGCGTTTTTTTGCTCTCTTGCCACTTTCGTTTGTAATATTTCAGGGTTTTACTCCTACAATTGAATGTTTAATAAATCTGTGCACTGAACTCTACTTTTCTGCCAATTAACCCCAGAATCACTGCAGCGTTTCCCTAAATCCACACAAGACCTTTCTTTTCTTTTTTTTGTCCTCGCACCAAAAAGGGATAAGCTGCCACAAATAGGAAAGGGGGGGTAAAAGGCTAACCTGTTAGCAAACAGTGAAAAGAGTGAGAAAAAGGTTTTAATCCTTATTAGGCTAAATTCAGGCTAAGTAGCCTAAAAAAAAAAAGGTCCTTTCAAAGACGACTTTCTTTCTGGGAGTGTAAACTCTTGCTGGGTGACGTTTCAGGCTTAATACTGGAAGCCTTTGGGCCTCATAACACTGCACTTGTTGCAAGCTGTGGTTGTTTATTTTACTTTACTTCACTCACACTTGAGCGCAGCTACTTAGTCAGGTTTATTTACCTCTTTGTAGTTTGACCTTGTAGTTTGTTTTACTTCTCTCAAGGCGCCGTTGCTTGACGCGTGCAGTGATTTATTTGCCTACTTTTTCTACCGCGTCCTGTCAGGCAGCGCGGCACTCCCAATTGTTATCCGAGTTACAGGAGAAGCCCGACATGTTTACTTTCAGAAGTGGAGCATTACAGTCTAAACTTATATATAAGATGAAAAGGGGAAAAGAGGGAGGGAAGGGGAGTGACAGGAAAGGAGATAAGAATAGAGGAGATAAAGAAGGATGAGAATACAAGGGAACAGCCCATCTGCTTCTACACCTGCAGAAGGGGAAAAAAAACCACAGCAAAAAATATATGCTCAACTTTCTAAAATAATGGTCTATTATTATTTTAGGAAGGTGACAATATGCGAATATAACAATGACTGATGGGTGCACTGCACTAATTAATAAAGTATGCAATAAAGTGTGCATCTGTAAACACCTGAATCCACACACTGTGTGAGCAGACTTGTGTATAAAACATTTCTCCACAAGAATGTTCAGTAGTGGGTGTGACAAGCTGCACATCTGCCCCAGAACCCAAGACAGGGACAAACCCTCAACCCACCCAACATCTCGACTGGGACCATCAGTCACCACTCCTAGCATATTGACTGAGATTCTTAGATTGGACACAATCTGTACTTCAAAAGTAACATATAAAGGCAGTTTGCAGATACACACAGGAACAAAGATCTTCATTTCTGGAGCGATGTCCTCTGGTCCAATGAAACTACAGTGGAACTGTTTGGATGTAATGGCCATTTTTACATCTGAAGGAAGAATGTGGACGATTGTACCATGGGAGTGGCAGCATCATGCTGTGTGGTTGTTTTTCTGCAGGAGGAACTGGTGCACTTCACAAAACGGATGGCATCAAAGAACATTATGTAGAAATATTGAAGCAACATCTAAAGGCATCAGCAAGGAAGTAAAATCTTGGGCTGATTGGTCTTCCAAATGGACAATAAGCTAACGATTACAGCAAAGTGGTTACAAAGTGGCTTCAGGATTATAAAGCTGATGTTTAGCTGTGTCCCTCACAAACCCTGAAATCAGTCTTATGGAGAAGTTGTAGGAAGCTCTGAAAAGGTGTGAGTGAGTGAGGCGGCCAACGAAATGGACTCAGTTCTACTAGTTCTGTCAGGAGGAGCGGACCAGAACGCCATCAAACTATTGAGAGAAGCTTGAGGAAGGAAACCCAGAAGGACTGATGCAAATCATACAGATTAAAAGACAGATATCCCTTTTACTATGTAAACGTCTGAACTTGAGGAAAAATTCCAAAAAAATTTTTTGGGAAGTTTTCTGGCATTTAGCGAATAGAGATAATTTTGCTAATTCTGATTAAACTAAGGCAATAAAAGCTTTGTCTAATGTAACTAAATATCAAGTTTCAAATGCACATGCTTGTATGTATGTTTATACTTTTTGTATGTCTAACTCTGCTAGCCAGCTCTAGGATAGGTTTTTCTCATTTTCATGGAGAAGATGACCAAACACATCATGTTTCTATGTTTTTTTTGGGGGGGGGGGCGGTTAATAGACTCCAGCTCAGACAGCAAAGCCTGACAATGACTCTGGAAGCAGAGGGACAAAGTCATGTGCTTTCCTTTCACAGTGAAACACTTTGTGCTCTTTAGTATTGTTTTTCCATTTGTCTAATTCACGCCTCAAACGGCCTTCCCCTTTGTATGTGTAACAAGCTTTGACTAAAACATGTGCCGCCAATTTTCCCCAAGTCTTTAAAATCAAAATGTGTCACTGAACCTCTCTACCTCTTTGTTCATCTTTCTTCTCCCTGTTTTTTTTTTCTTTTCTAACTATCGCTCAATCTCAAAAGCAAAATCCGTCTTAATTGGCTCCAGAGGGCTTGAGGAGACTTTATGTCAGTGGTGATGAGAGTCCTGATTGGTCCAGAGGCTCAGGCACCCAGCAGATCCTTGTTAGTGTGCGGTGTCCTTTTGCCTGCTCATTAGTCCGATGAACTCGTTTACTGATGGGGGGTGACAGGGCCTGTTTGCCAGTGTAGAACAGAGGAAGTTGGGGGATATGATGGGGAGAGGAAGATGAGCACAGAAGAGACGGGAGTCGGTTTAGTGCCGTTAAATCTGAGCCTTCTCCCTCATGTGCTTGTAAAGTGTTATTGTTGCAGATCCATTACTCTGTGATCAGTCTAGCGAGAAACTACACGAGTATGGCAATCCATACCAGGTGTATACTACTTCCTGCATTAGTTTATGCATATTTAATTTGAATCTCCCCGCTAAATGTATTGTATTTCATTGTATGTTCAGGTGCCTCAAAATTCATTTAAATATCTGAAAACTAGGTTGCTTTCATGGAAGCCTCTAGCTCGTCTCCATTGCTGAGGTTGGCCTCTTCTCCCATCTTCCTCTTTGCAACACTCTGCTAATTCTCTGAGGTTTTGCTGGGATGAGTTCCTCTAGAATCAAGAATGCAGTCTTTGGATCTTACAGGGCCAGTATTATGTAAAATGTTCAGCTTTACATTTTGTTATAAAGTTATCCCCGCATCAAAAACATACCTGGAGTGTTGCCTTGATTCTTTCATACACGTTTGAGAAATCCTTTAATCTCCCGTGGCAAACATTCAGATATGCAAAACGACTCCACTCAGCTCCTTCAGACTAGCCAGCACCAATTAGCAAACACCTGGTGGAACTGCACATCTGCTGAATTCATTAAGGAGCTAATTCTCTCTGAAGCACTGGGAAAAACATTGTTAAAGTTTTAACAGAGAAGCAATGTCGTAATGACTTCCTGAAGGCGGGGTTTCAGACAGAGAAGGAGTTTAAAGAGACAGAGGCCCAATTTCAAGGTGCTAAATTAGGAAGTAAATTCTTTTGATGTATACAGCATTTTAATAATTGAAGTTAACAATTAATTGTGCTATAAAATGGGAATTTATGCCTGGGAAATACATAATACCGCCTCTTTAAAAATTCTTGAACATCAGCTTTAAGACAGAAACATAAAATTTAACAAATATTTATGTCACTAAAGAATCCGTAACATAAATTTCCTTTAATGACCAGTAGAGAGAAACTTTTTTAATTGTTTAATTTATAAACATCCAGCTTTAGATCTGAAATGTGAATGGAAGGGGAGACTGTACGACTCGTTGTGTGTGTATGTTTTTGTGCATCAGGGTGTTCTGTACACCGATAGGCTGAAGTTTTTTTCATGAATTCTATCAAGTTCTTTTCATTTTGCTTGTCTCGCGTCTGTTCTGATGTTGATGGATCACCTCTCTTCCTCCCGCTCATTAATTTCATCACCTTATCTCCCACACCACTTCATTTGACCAAAAGGTAATAATAAATCCCTCATCCATTATCCTTAAACCGAGGCAGCCATGCGGAAATACTTAATAACAGGCAACAAATTGAACTTCAGTCCCTTCTTTTTTCTTCCGAGGATGCACAGCACATTAAACACAGCCTACAAATATGCATACGCCATTCATCAAATTCCATTTATGAGGGATTTTCCAGCACTACTTCTCCCTTCTTTTTTTTCATAGTTTGTCAAATAAGCATCACTGGTATCTGGCACAGGCTTCTCTTCTCTCTGACCAAATATTCTTATCAGGCTAAAACCATGCACACACTCTGGGCTTCACGGCCGCGGGGACAGATGAGAGGCTCATTTGTCTTGCACCGTGTTCCTGATGGTCTCACCGTCGGTCGCCGTGCTCTGCGATTCGGTTTCAAATCATTTGAATTTGTGTTGCCGTGGCTTTCCACCATTTCTAAAGAAGCCTGGTTCAGAAATTAAGAGTTGTTTTTTTGTTTTTGAAAAGGAACGAGAGCTGGAGAGGCACAGTCCCCGAGATTCAGTGGTGACAGTTTTTTTTAGTGTGTGTGCGTGTGTGTGGTTCCACATGGCAGCCACAGTCACCCGGCCCCTCTTCATACGTCCTTCTTCATTTCTGCGGTCTTTTGGTCGTCTGACAGAGACAAACGACGGTGCTTCAGAAATGAGCAGCGGCCTGCCGCACAAACAGGTTGAGAGGAGGAGGGAGAGCCCCGCAGCCGCGGCTCCATCCTTTGTTTCCTGTTTGGCTGTGTTCTCTGGCGTGGCGCTTTAAATTGATCTTGTGGATGTGCGAGAGCTGAATCCATGGATACTGTTCCACTCGAGATAAAACATCAATACGCTCTGGTTTCAAGCTGCTGGGCAATTTAACATTTTATGCCTTGAACTTTTTGTACTTCTTTTGTCTACTTCATGCAGAGATAGATATAGAGAGAATAGAATAAACTGTTAATTCACAAGGGGAAATTGCTTTGTTGTTTACAAGCTACTCTCATATAGAGTGTTAAATATTAATAAATACAAATATTACCATACGGGATATAAATCTAAAATATAACATGAATATACTGTATATGGAAATGATAGTCATATTAAATACTGTATATTTAAATAGTTAATACATCAAGTGTGACTTTAAAGAAATTTGACTTTGTAATTTAACATCTTGAAATTGGGCCTTTGTCTCTTTAAGAACCTACTTCTCTTTCTGAAACTCCGCCTTCAGGAAGTCATCACAACATGACTCCTCTATTAACCCTTTAACAACTCTACCAGCGATTCACTGAGAAGTAACTCCTATAATGAAGTGTTTGCTAATTGGTGCTGGCTAGTCTGAAGGAGCTGACTGGGGGAGTTTGGGGAGGGTTGCTCTGTGAAGCGGAAGCTTTGAACCTGCAGAAGGAGGAGCTGCGGCTTGAAGGCGGAGCTAGTTTCACCCAGGCGTTTCATACAGCTTAATGGTTGCCGTGGGAGATGAAGGGATTTCTCAATCATGCATGAAATAATCCAGGCAACACTCCAGGTATGCTTATGAGGAGGGGATAATATTATAACATGATGTAAAGCTCAAAGTGGATTTTACATCACACTGCCCCTTTAATGTCACACAGTGAAAACAAAAGTTCTTTTCCTTTACATCATTTCTGGTCTCCACTGTTCACATATTTTTTTTAAAGCTCACCTATATGTATGTAAATGCAAATGCGATGTTGCAGCATTGCTGTTGTTCTGATTTCAACGGGCCCATGTCCCGCGCGGCATCATCCCAGAGGAAGGTGGAGCAGCCATAACTCCAACTCGGACAATAACCCCCACACCACTGTAATTTGTCCAGACGTGGTTGGAGCAGCGAAAGCATTACAGGACGGATAGTTTGTCAGCGCTTGTCGCCCTCCGTGCTTTTTCATCTGCAATGGAAAGGGACAATGATCTGACGAACATAGTGCTATTTACAGCGCTGCGGTAGATTCATGGTCCTGGAGAGAAATATGACATCTGGCAGCCTCCACTCCTGTCATATCTCTGCGAGGAATCGGGGACGGGAGCTTCATCAGTTCCACGTCGGCCGTCTTCCTGACACCCAGAGTGAGATCTTAGTGAATTCTGGGAATGGAATACGTCAGCTGCTCTGGTGGAGGTGAAAGGTCATACTCCTTTCACTCAGTAAAGACTGACATTTTATTTTCAGAAAAACAAATGGAGAGAGAGCTTAAAGAAAAGATCCAATTAGATCTAAGAATCCGTGTTCAGACCTACAGTAATACTGCACAAAGGGGCAACATTTGCTGCCTGTTATGTTACATGTATGTTTATTATAAATGATTAATTGTGCGATTGAACAGCAATGCTGCTAAAACTGACCTCCTTGTTCTCTGCAGCGTTTTTCTCCTATTTTGTAAATACAAACCACATTCTTCTGCTGGCTCTTATTCACATCTGTGCTAATATGTCTGGATATTTATTCCTCTTATGAGGGTCATGTTTTGTTCTGAACAAAATGTCCTTGTCTGCATTTCAAAAGCTGAACAAAATAGAATATCACTATTCCTCCTAGTATCTCTAAAAGTAATGAAGTGTTTATAACCAGTTTGCTTTTCTGGGCAAAACCTTGTTTGATACTTTTTTTGTTGTTTTTTCCAATACAAATCTTTCACTTTCCATTACTTTTATTACTATAAAAGACTGCAAAAAAAGACTTTTTTCACAGAATTGACCTTCAGCTTAGAATTTAGATTTCTTTTTTAAAATCAGGATTTTTAATTTAACTTCAGAATTTTGACTTTTTTTTCCAGAATTCCTAATTTAATCTCAGATTTTTGACTTCAGTCTGCGAATTCTGTCTTATGATCTCGGAATTTTGATATTTTTTTTAATGAGAATTTCTAATTTCATTTCAGAATTTTGACTTCAGTCTCTGAAATCTGACTTATGATCTCAGAATTTACTTCTTTTTTTTTCCGTCCCTAGAATTCTGACTTATAATTTCAGGAAAAAAAGTCAGAATTAATTGTGAATTAAGAGCTACAGACAAGTACAGTAAGTCTGATAAAGTACAGACTGGCTGAACTTTATCATATTTTGGTGCTACAGAACTCTTTTCCTGGCCAGTCTTCCTCTTACTGGTCCCGGCATATGAAGACGGGTCGCCGGTGGCAGCAGCACCACCCAATTCCTCCGCGCTACTAATCCGTATTTAATTGAGCTCCAGAGACTCTGAAGCCAGCCTGTGATGCAGGCGGCTCTTGCTCCTCTGAGAGACGCTGTCCTCGGTTAAAGGGTCTCAGCTGGTCCCCTCTGCTGTCCCCTCGGCTTAATGAGCTCTTTAACTCAGCTCTGGGTCCTGGTTGGCAGCTCATATTTAAATATTTCTGAATAATAACCTTCGTCTAAACCTTTCTCTGACTGCCCTGGTGGTCTCCTTTTTATAGAGTCCGAGCACATCCCTGCATGCAGCCTTGTCAGGGGATGTGTTTCCAAGTGAAGCAAAAAGCCTGGCTAACAAAGAAGTGTTAAGTAGGTTAGCAGCAAACCTAAACGCTGCATTAACTGGAGCAGGGCGGAGCTGAAGCGGCAACACGCGTCAGAACAAGTCCGTCTGACAGCAGGCTCCAACCCAACTAACTCATCCAAACGTATGGGGCACAGGAACAGGATGATGGAAGTTTTGATCTAGCTTCTAGTTCAAATATCTTACTAAAAGGGAAATACAGTAACTTACAAGTGACTTTTCAGGAGGAAATAGGAGCTTGTTTAAAGTTAATTCCTTATTATTGATGAATTCCTTGTTCTTGATAGATTATTTCACTTACAAGACATTTTTCCCATGTTATAAGTGAAATAATCTGCCTATTCCAATACTTTTTCATCAATATTAAGGAATTATTGATATTTGCACTAGAAAGTAGACAAAAACGACTTGAGAAGATTTAGTTTTTGCAGTGCAGATGTTCACCACACTGCAAAAACACATAATCTTATAAAGTATTTTGGTCTAGCTTCTAATGCAAATATTTTAGCACACTTGAAATAAGACTAGATAAATTAGCTTGTTTTAAGTAAATAATTTCTTAATTTTGATGAAAAAGTTTGAGTTCCAGTGGCTGATTATTTCACTTATAATAAGACACGTTTCTCTTGTCCGAAGTGAAATAATCTGCCTATTCCAGCACTTTTTCATCAATATTAAAGTATCGACTCTAAAGCTCCTACATCTTGCTGAAAAGTTTTCAAGTGTGCTAAGATATTTCTACTAGAAACTAGAGCAAAAACATAAAAAGATTTAGTGTTTTTGCAGTGCAGATGTTCACCATGAAACCTTTGAACTTTGTCACTCCTATCACAACAGAACTAAATTGAACGCTTCCTCGACGGCTTCTTTCTGACTGGCGCCCATTCTTCTGCTAAAAGGATCGCTTTTTCATTCAGGCTGATCAATATCAGACATTCGTCATGCTGCGCCTGTTGCCGTGCCATCAACGTTACGATCTAAATGACAAACCCAGTGTTGGGTCTCATTTCTGGAACTAGTGAATGAAACTCTTGGTACAAATGCAGCAATCTTACCAGCCTTTTCCCTCCTTTTTTCCCCCCCCTGTTTTCCCAGATATTGTCCTACACTGAAGGTCTTCATGGAAAATGGCTGTTCACAGAGATCCGGGCCGTGTTTTCCAGACGCTACCTTCTGCAGAACACAGCTCTAGAAGTGTTCATGGCAAACAGAAGTATGACAGAACAGAACATTCACCACAATTTTAAATCAGCACACTGTACATTTAACAGCTGTTAATGGTTTTTAAGCTGGTTGATAATTTGCTGATTTATCGTGTTAAGTTCTCTGCATTCTTATCTTTCTGTCTTTCTGTGCAGCGGCCGTCATGTTCAACTTCCCAGATGCAGCCACGGTAAAGAAGGTGGTCCACAGCCTTCCTCGTGTCGGATTGGGCACAAACTTCGGTCTTCCTCAGATCAGGTCGGACCTTCTCTGCAGCTTTGTGTTTTGGAATTTAAATCCGATGAATCTTCATCCAAACACATTTCTCTTCTTGCACACAGATCCTCGTTGGATACAAACTTTAGCAGAACACTTTTGGTCAAGTTAAGGAGCAAAACGAAAACGCCAGCACTCATTCTCAGTGTTTGCATCATAGCTTTAGGCCATGTTGCTTCTCTAACCAGATGGGTCTGGAGGCAAATTTAGGATTTTCCAGATCTGGACAAGCAAGAAGAAAAATGTATAAAAAAAGTGGTTATTTTTCCAGGCTGCATTAGCCATCCATTCAGTTACCCAGTTAGAATCTTAGCTTCTGCATGTAAAGCTGTGTCACTGCAGGAGGAAGCTGTCATAAGACTTTGTAGCAATACAGTCCTTTTTAAAATGCAAATATCTTAATACACTTGACATAAGGCAACTTTTTTGAGCTTTACATCATATTATAATGTAATTTTCTCACAAAAAGAATATCAAGAGTGTTGATTTGATTATTTCACACGTTTGAAAAATTCTTTAATCTCCCTTGGCAACCATTCAGATGTGCAAAATACCTGGGTGGATCTAGCTCCTCCTCTGAGCTGCAGTTTCCAAGCTACCTCCCCCATGACTTCCACACTCGGCTCTTTCAGACTAGCCAGCTGCAATTAGTAAACATCTGGTAGAATTGCACATCTGCTGAGCTCATTATGTGGGCTACTTGTCGTGGAGATCCTGGTAAAAACATTGTTAAAGGTTTAATAGAGGAGCCGTGTTGGAGCCATATTGTAATGACTTCCTGAAGGCGGGGTTTCAGAAAGAGCACAAGTTTTTAAAGAGACAGAGGCCCAATTTCAAGGCATTAAATTACGAAATATAATTTCTTTTTAGACATATTGGAAACAATAACATTTTCATAACAACTGAAGGTAGCAGTTACTTGATCTTGCTTTAAAATGTCACTGTGCCTGGACAATGCATTATGTCGCCCCATTAATATTGATGAAAAAGTGGCAGATTCTTTTCTCCTATAATATGGGAATCTTATTAGTAAAATAATCTGCCAGTGGAAATAGTACTTCTTTTTAAAATCAGTATTAAGTAATTGCTTACTTAAAACTAGTTCGTATTTCTTGATGAAATGTTAGTTTTGCCTTATTTCAAGTGTACTAAGATATTTGCACTAGAAACACGACCAGAAAAATGTGGTTAGATTTTGCATTTTTGCAGTGTAGAAACAGGAAGTTTATTACTGTGCTTTGTTTGCAAAGTCAAAAACATAATTTCATGATGGAATGTAATAACATTATTAAGAATAAAATCTCGTTTTGTTGTTGAAATGTAAGCCTTTTTTTAAAATGACATTTATAGTGAAAATCGTCTATCAGAAAATGATCCCGTAACAAGCCAGCTGGTATTGAAGGCGTGTGTGTTTGTGTGTGTAACAAGCACAAGATTAAGTTGTGAGATTTGACTTGTTTCTATCAGTCATTAATCACAGCAGCTTACAGGCTGCATAGCGTCTGCCGCTGTAAAGCGTGACCGTAACCAAGCACATTTTCTCTCTCACTGTGCCACAGCATGTACTAATGCAGCTGTTGGAAGTTCGTCCTGTTTGTCTTTGAAACACTGCTGGTGTCATGATCTTTGTTTGTTTTTTTCTTCTCCACACAAATCCTTTTCAAGATGAATCTTTAGATCATCAAAAGTAGAAATATATTTGAAAAATTCTCATGACATTCTGATTGGTTCACCAGTGTTTGTACTTTAATTGTGAATGGAAAGGGTAAAATGATCATTTAAATTTAGTGTATTTAAATTTAGAAATAATTTTTTCCTCAGAGGTTTAATTGCTGTAATCACACGCTCTGACATTGATTAATTCCATCATTTTCTTTTGTTTTAATTGGATTTGGGTCATTCGTTTTTTTCCCCCCCTGCAGCATCTATCATGCTGCGGGGCCACGCGTGTGCACATTCAACCTACATGTACACTTCATTTTTCTTCTTAATTAGCACGACTGTAAATGTGTAGGGTGTTTTTTGTTGTTGTTGTGCTTCATTCTAATTGTTGTTTCTACTCTAACCTGTTCATTTAAGTCTTTCTGATTTTTCTTCCAGACGTATTTCTCTGGCCACACCCAGGCAGCTCTTCAAGACGTCCAACATGACGCAGCGCTGGCAACGGCGCGAGATATCCAACTTCGAGTACCTGATGTTTCTCAACACCATCGCCGGTGAGCACACACTCCTCTGTTGTGTGCTCACAGGCCGAACATGTAAACACTGTTTGAGCCGTGATTTGATGGTCTATGCTTCCTTCCTCCTTTACGTATGCAGGTCGCACCTATAACGACCTGAACCAGTATCCGGTTTTCCCCTGGATCATCACCAACTATGAGTCACCAGAACTGGACCTGACTCTGCCTAGCAACTACAGAGACCTGTCTAAGGTAACGCGCCTCAGGCTCATCCTTTCATCGAGCTGCGTTAAAACTTTGTGTATAAATTTCGTGAAGTACGTCATGTTCATCTTTTTGCTGTCATTGGTCCATGGTCCTCTCCAGTATACTGCAGAGTTAAATTCTTTCTTTTTATAGTTTCAGCTGTTTACTTTGAGTTCCTCTGGAATCGTGCATGCAGTCTTTGGACTTCAAAGGGCCAGAATTATGTCAAATTTTTAGCTTTACATTTCCCTCATCAAAAACATATCTGGAGTGTTGCCTCGATTCTTTCATGCATGTTTGAGAAATCCTTTAATCTCCCATGGCAACCATTCAGATGTGCAAAATGACTCCACTCAGCTCCTTCTGACTAGTCAGCAACAATTAGCAAACACCTAGTGGAACTGCGCACCTGTTGAGCTCATTATAGGAACTACTTCTCAGTGTAACGTTTGTAAAAAACATTGTTAAAGGGTTAATGGAGGAGCCATGTTGTGACTTTTTGAAGACGGAATTTTAGAAAGAGCAGAAGCTTCTTAAAGAGACAGAGTCCCGGTTTTAAGGCATTAAATTACGAATTCAAGTTTCTTTTAAGTCATATTTTATATATACTGCATTTTTATAACAACTGAAGGCAACATATTTACTTTACTGAGCTACAAAATGGCACTATGTGGCTGTAAAATACATAGTACTGTCCCTTTGACGGAGTTCAGGGTTGTTACTGATTCTGGAAAAATTATGGAAAAGTGTGGAATTTAACATGGATGTTCTTCAGGTCTGGATAACCATTGAAAAGTATTTAATGTGCTCTCTTAATGACATATCAGGTCTGATATGAAAAATATCAAGGAAGCAGGCAGCAGAAGTCCAAATAAAAAAATTTGAGAGAGAATCAGAATGTTTGGAGAAGCGTCTTACTGAATCCAATGAGATTTTGGTGTTTATCTGCTCCACTTTTGAAAAAAGTGACACATGCACCTAGAAAGAAACGTGAGAAAGAGAAAAATAATTATAATCCGCATATTTGTGTTGGCTGCTGCATTGTTGATTATATCCTGTTAAAAGATTCTAGACTTTGAGTCTAGTAAGCCGAACGTCGTCTTATTTATGCGTTGACCTTCCACAAAACACCAGGAAGTGAAGTAGTACTCCTAGGTAGCTTCAGACATCCAGTAAATGTGTTTAAAAGCATCAGATCTGCCCAGAGATGCTGCCTGCCTCATAAACACAGACTCCTGTGGCTTAAAACTGCTTAAATGATTCTCCTCCATGAACTAAATATATTTCTTGCATGAACTAAATATTTAGCTTTTACACACTTACACCCACAGACAGGCAGAAGGTCCGAAAATAAGATGCGGCTTGCCAATTAACAACATTTATATTTTTATGTTTTGCTATTTTAGGCTCACGTGTACAACGGCATATTAGGGCCATTGTAGATAAATAAAAAAGGAGAACATTTCCGACAAAAAAGCGTAAAAATTTTGAGAAAAATCTCTGACATTCACTTAAAAAAATCTTGGACATTTCTGAGTTTGAAAAGTTGAAAATTTCCATGAAAAAACCTCCAAAGAAATGTTTGCGATTAATCAGAGAAATTTTCTGAGTTTGTTCTAGAAAAAAAGTTAAAAATTTCCACAAGTTGAAGATCTTCAACTTCTGAGTTTTCTGGAACTTTTGCAAACCTTAAACTGTTTATATTTTCAATGCTTAGAATAAGACATTTCTGTGGGGGGGGTTTCTGGAAAATTTCTGAGATTAATGCAAATTTGGTGAGATATGAAAAATATCTCACCATATAACTAAAATCTAAACTAATTTAAATAAAAATAATGACACCCTTTCGTGAATCAGAGAAACATGGCAAGCCTTAAGCTGTTTATACAAAGACCAGATGGAGAATTTCAACAAGAAGAGCACCTGTTGCCTGTTGTGTCTGTGGGGCTCAGCACCGCCCCCTATCAGTGAGGCACGGTACTTTGATCCTCACTGTGTATTTTCACTGCACATTTATAACCGATTGGACAAAAAATTTCACACACATCATTAAATATGTTAGCCTGTGGAACGTCAGCATAAATAGAACATGTCATTTTATGCAGATAAAGGCGATATGAAGAGAAACTACAATTCCTGCTTCATTCAGTAGGTGGGACACGGCGCCACCAGAGGTGACGCATGGTACTGTACTGCGTTTCAACAGGCAATGCATAAATTCAGCGATTTTGTTTCTAAAAATGTTTATATCACCATTAAAAAAACAAATTAAAGAAATGTCAAGTGGCCAAACTGATTTTCTCTTAATTGCTGGCATCTGTTTCACTTCTCATGTACCAACTGTAAGGATTACAGGTGAGGCACTGCCTCCCCCCTTTATGCTGTTTTTTTGTTGTTGTTGCTTTAAAAAAAAAAATCTCTATTTGTAGGACTTCTTCTCTTTTTATGTGCTTTGTTGTTGTCCCCCGGGAGGCAGAAATATGGCATCAGGCGCACAAGCAGACATTTGCTCGATTGCCTGCTTTCTCCTGAGCTCATTCCGGCTTCCTGCTCCTCCGCTGTAGATTTTAGACAGCTCAGCCTCTGAAGTCGGTGAAGCCTCGCAGCCCGGGGGAGTTCGCTTAAAGGAGGAGAAACAGTGAGACGTTTGGTCCGAAAGAACACATACAAAAAAAAAAAGAGAGGAGGAGAGCATGTTACAGAAGAAGAACATCATCATTTGCGGCTCTGCCACTCCTTTCTTCTTCAGCAGCAGAGGGACGGAGAGAGCGGGGCCAGTCAGTTTTATTCATGTTGTGTGTGATATCAGTGCATGACTACTGGACCATGTCAGACTGCCGTGTCTGGTAAACGGCAAACACAGCTAGCTACACTCTCTCATTCATCTCTCCGCCATGCAAGAGCTGCACCAACAATCCCTTGCAACTTTTCAGAGATGATTTTAGTTTTGCGTCCGTATCTGCGCACCGTTCACTCCCACCGCGTTTGCTTTTCTCTGAAGCTTTGTTTCCGTTTTATTGCCATTCCTCCTCCCCCCGCGTGTGTTTTACCCTCCTCCTCCTATAGAGTGTCACGTCGGCGGTCGTCTCTTGAAGAAACAGGTCATCTGTGAATCCTCCAGTGACATTGAGAAGCCAAATTGCCATGTGTATGCGCGTCGTGTGTGTGTGTGGGCGTGTGGGCGTGTGTGTGCGCCATACATTCGTCGTTGCCAGAGGCCACACAGAATTTATGTCCCTGGCTACCAGAGCTGTTTCGACCCCGGGGACTTTCTTATCATAAACTTTAGCCTCAACCCAACATCAAACACCAACCCCAGAGATAACGTCGTAGCCGGGGTAAACACTCACCGCTGCTTGTTGCCGCATTTTGCTACAGCTCTCTCCATTGTACATCACAAACCTCCTAACCCAATTCTTTTTTTCTGATTTATTTTTTGATAGGAATGTTACAGGTCAATCTTTATCTCTTCGTGTTGCTTTATTTTTATATGTACTGTTCTTTGCACAAGTATTTATTCCCCTTAAGTGTTTTCCTATTTTGTCACATCGCAGTGAAACACTCTTATTGGGAGTAAAGTCTGAGACTTTGTGTCACAGACCAACACAAATCATGATTAATTGTGAAGTAAAATGAAAATAAAGATGTTTTACAAACGAAAATCTGTTATGTAATGACATGTATTTGTATCTAGCCCATTTTACTTCTGTATGAAATATAGGGCAACAGTTGGCCTTCTGCAGAAGAGGATTGGCACCACTGAAAAAAAAAATTCTGACTTTAAACTCAGAATTTTAATGTCAGAATTCTGAAAAATAGTCGTCCATGCGACAGTGTGTGCAATCCATAAAGACCCTTCAAGTCGAGGACAATACATTTTTAAAGAGATTAAATAATCTAATTTCAACAAAGGTAATAACTTTATAGACTCACATCGTAGATCAGGGGTCGGCAACCCAAAATGTTGAAAGAGTCATATTGGCCCCAAAAAACAAAAAACAAATCTGTCTGGACCCGCAAAAAATTAAAAGCCTTTTATAAGGCTTATAATAAAGGCAAAACAGGCTTTAAGTGTTTACATTAGCCTATTAAAAAAATGACTAAGTGTATACATAATTAACGTTAATGATTAAATGTTTATTTTCCCAGCAGTGCGTCCTGGACGGAATGACACACCACGTGACTCTGTTGTACGATGGTGCTTTAAGTTTACCTTCCATTACAATATTAATGTATTGTGTTTTGTTGCATTGATAAAATTTAAAAAATCTGATTTTTGATGTCATTTATATTATGAAGATCGACAGGGAAAGGGTCATTTTTTTCCTTTTGGAACTTGGAAAATCTGCTCCTAAATGCAGTTTGCATAACGACGATCGCTCTTTGTAAATAATCACGTCAAGTGTGTGATCGAAAAAACAACAACAAAACAAACGGAGAGCAATAAAATGCAACCTGCAGTTCTAAAAAAAGCAGTAGCCTTTTTAAAAGTTAAAGTATATAAAATGAAATTAATACAGTTTAAGTTTGATTTCTGTGCAAATGCCAAGCAAGTCAGTGCAATGGTAAAACATAGCAGTTTTGACGCATATCTTTGTTGACAGAAATGGTGAAATTTAATATTTATTCTAAACATTTTTATTCTCAAAATCTTTCCTTTGTGTAACTTGTTTCAAATTTTCCTCTTTTGTGTTTCGTGTTCCCCTGACTTCATCTGGACCTGCGCTCCACTAGCGCACGCTATGTAGTTTTTTGTCCGACATTAAACAGCCATAACACCCCCACACTGAAATATTCGCTCCTTCTCGTCAACATTGTGATTCTCTAAGTCTTCTGGCTTTTCGTCCTTCAGGACTCCTTTCACTTTTTTATTTTTTTCTGACTTTACAGAGGCTAACATTAGTTTGTTCCTGCGTCAAGCTAACTTTGCCTGGCTGTAGTCCAGCCACATGATTGGTCCACCTTTGAGCAACTTGCGTTATCATTGGCATTTTTTCTATATATTGAAGGTCTATATCGACCGTTTCTCATATATATATTTCGAGGAAAACACATTTTGGGATTTTTAATAGCTATCGTATCACCAAGCTCTAGTTGACGTGTTCTTGATTATGAATTCTATAACCTAAAACACTCTCACATCTTAAAAGGTAAAATCATCTAGTTGTTTTGTAGCTTTTAACAAAGCCCAGCAAACAATTAAAAGCACACTTTATCTATTATGTAGTCTGCATGTACACACAGATAGCTCTATGGAAGACTTATTGAGCGTTCTCGGTGCCTTTGTGCTATAATCTGCTCCTCACAGCCAGATCAGCTAATAGTGTATTGATCGTGCACATGCGTGCTCTGTGTGCTTCTCCCGCAGGGCCTCCTCACCATTTTCACTCTTTAGATGGGACATTATACATAAACACTTACTTCAAACGGTTCATGTGATTTATGACTCAAAGTCTTGAGTGATGCTCCAATCATTGGCGAGCCATTATAGTTCTACGGGGCTGACTCCATCGTTTTATAAGCACGGTACCACTGGGTAATGGTCCTTTAATCTCCCCCAGGAAGCTGCTGATTGTTCTGTAAATGAGTGGTTTTCTTTTGAGATAAATACAATTTAGCTCCCCGTGTGAATTTCACTGATGGGCTCCTTATTGACATGTTTAAAAGAATTGTATTTTGGCAGCCTTTAAAAGTTGGTGGAATGGCAAATTTGAAAAGGGCTTCTTTTCTTTGACTCTGTTTGGTTCTGATTAGAGACGCGCTAATCCAAGTTTGGCAATCAATTTCCAATCGGTTTTGTGAGTTTAATCTGACTATCCTTATTTGTTTTGTTCTGATTTCTCTTTAAAGCTTCTATAAGTATGTGACTTTTACAAAAATTTACTTTTTCCAATTTGGTTAAAACTGTCATCATGTCGTGACAGTACAGTATGAGACAGATAATCTGTGCTCCTCCACTTCCTCCCTGAGCTGCTATTGTGGTCTGAAGAAATGCACAGTTCCTGACCAAAAACAACCAGACATAGCCAGGAGGAGGGTCTTAATCCTGTCAATCAATTTTTTTGTATGTGCTGCTAAATGTGGCAACGAATGAGAAATAATTAGCCATTCCAAGAAAACTGTTTATCTGCTGTCATTTGTGGCCATGCTAACTAGCATTAGCATTCATGGCAGGCTATGTTGTGGTGAACCAGCTGTAGCGTAGCAGAGAGGAAGGGTGAGCGAGTGAGAAGCGCGCACGCAAGGATGATTGACAACGCTAAAATCCTCCTCCCTGCAATCAGAAATTGGGCTTTTTGTCTCTTTAAGAAATTTCTGCTCTGTCTGATGCTCAGAAAGTCATCACAAAATGGCTCCTCTATTAATGTGAGGCGTTTAATTGAAAAGTCATTGGTATGATGAGCTCAGTAGATGTGCTGTTCCAGCTAATTGCTGGGTGCATTTTACACAGCTGCATGGTTGCCACGGGAGATTTAATGATTTCCCAGAAATGCCTGAAAGAATCGAAGCAACACTGCACATGTTTTGGATGAAGGAATAATATTCTAACATGATGAAAAAACTAAAAAAGTTGATTTTCCCCAATACTGCCCCTTTAAATGGCTTCATTGTACTTCCTCTAGTTTCAGTTTTAATCACCTCACTGATGCTGGAAAAGAAAATTTTCTTTTTTTTTTGTTAAATCTAAATGTCATGTGACTCTGGCCACCAGCTGAATTCTAGTCCTGAGGTAGACATCAGCTACAGTTTCCTTTTTTAATGCTTGTCCATGTGATTTTTGCACAGGCTGTTTGTTTGAACAGCTATCGTCGGGACAGCTTGAATTTCCCGGCGCTATATCAGGTTTTAAACAAGAACCTGATCATGAATGATGCATGGATCCTAAATGCTGAATACTTTCGTGCAGGTCCCCGCCGCTCCACCTTGTTTATTTGCTCTTTGGTTTCCGTTTCCTGCGAGTTATTCCTCCTCCTCCTCCTTCCCCTCCCCATTTTCCTCGTCTTCTTTGATGGAGAACTGATTAAAACTAATCCAGCATTAATTTTCTGACGCTTACCCCCTTCAAAGCGCCGGGTTTGTTTCCGTTCCGCGGCTCGCTCTTTGGTCTAATTAAAACTACAAGATTGGGTCATTTGTCTGCGCGCTCATCAGAGCGCCGCAACGTTGCCACAACATATTAGGCCAATCTGCGGTGCAGCAAGCGGTGATGTACGGCGCCGTCAAAGCTGCTACGTTGGAGCTACTGTAAGCTGAGAGCGCCAGCCCCACAGTAATTTACAGCAGTAAACAATGTCGGGATGGAGTGGACCGATGGCCCCCACATGCACTCACACACAATTCTCCCTCTCTCTCTCTTCCCCCCTCTTGTCACTGTGGCACTTTCAGTCTTTCTTTTTTTTTTATTTTATATGCCTCCTCTCCCTTTTCTTTTTTTAATGAGCTGACTGTTATTAGGGCTATAAATCAGACCAATGGGTGTGATGTATAATTCACAGTGTGTACTCAACCACCCCAGCGGCCCTGAGGAAGCTGCGCAGTGCATCACTGTCAGCGCGGAGCTGCGCGGTGCAGTGTGCGTTTTGACGCTCACTCAGGAGTACTGTTTACAAAATAACAAACCAGAAGCACAGATAGAAAAAGAAGAAACATCCTCCGCGGTGTGAAAAAATCTATCCCAGTGCGCATATATATATACATTTGTGTGTGTGTGTGTGTGTGTGTGTGTGTGTGTGTGTGTGTGTGTGTGTGCGGAAACACGCGGCCCATTACGCCCACACATAAAACAGTAACAATAGCACAGATCGATAACGCAGAGATGGCCTGGATGAATCTTGCTGTGATATGAAGGAGATCCAATTGATCCACAGCCTGCAAGGACCCTCATCCTCAAAAAGCCATCACTCCATTACCATTGATCTTTTCTCTCTCTCTCTCTCCCTCTGTGTGTGTGTGTGTGTGTGTGTTTGGAAGAGGTGATGGGTGGCTCGGGGGCTTAGAGAATGAGGCATGTCCAGCAGAGCACTAATAAAAATTGAACCAGCCTGAAAGTGATTTCTATAAATGAGTATTTAAACAATAGCCAAGCGAATGACTATTGGCTTTTCTTTTTTCGAGATCGATGGGAAGTTATTGCAATTTAAACATTATTTTCTTCACTGCGAGCAGAGCAGCAGTGTGCTGGATGAGGATTAATAAAAGCAGAAATTAAAGGCAGCCCCAGGTTTTTGCCGTATTCCTCCTAGGTGCTCTTTCATTGGATCACATTAGTTTTCTCTGACAGACTACAGCTGCAGGGGCTCCATTTCACAGCCTCTGAAAAGCACTCTGAGGGGGGAAGGATTGATCCTCGTCTAAAGGAAACATCATCTAATATTCATTTCAAATTGCACGTCGGTTGCCCGCTCCGTTTCCCGTGCAACTGCAGCCGTTGTGCTGCAGGGAGTGGCCCCTGTTTATTCACAGTAAAAGTCAGAGCCTGCTTCCCTTTTATCCTCACATTCAGATTCGTCGCACAGCAAAAACACAAAATCTTACCAAAGTATTTTTGCTCTGGTTTCTAGTGCAGGTATCTTGGTACATTTGAAATTAGACAAAACTAATTTACAAGTAACTTTTCAGCAAGACTTAGGAGCTTGTTGTAAGTCAATATTTCCTTAAAATTGAAACTCAGACATTTCTTTCATGTTATGAGTGAAATAATCTGCCAGTGGTACTAGAGATGCACTGATCCGAGATTGAGAAAAAAAAAAGAAAATTCTAGATCGGGTATCGTAACATTGCGCCTGATCCATAAGGCCAGATCTATTCAGTCTATGCTTTATAACGTCATGCCTTATTATTTATTTTACATTTTGTTTAGAATTCTTTATTAGACTTTCTGAACCATTTAAAGAAGGTTTGTTGCTGTTTATTATAAGTTTGAGCAGCGTAGTCAACCTATTGTCTTTGTTAGTTTCAGTTTCTTTATTGTTTATTTTGGTTGTTTTCCTCCTAATTGCACAGACTGAACAAATTAAAGTTTTGTTGTTTTTGTATGTTTTACCAAGCTGGTGAAGCTATTGGTGTATTTAAGTATGCTGTGCTGGTGCAGAGTGATCAAATACATTAGTAATTCAGTACATTTATGTCTGTGTTTAAAAAGAAAAGGAAACGTTTAAAGTCAGTTCAGCGCTGCCTTCCTGGATCGGATCGGATCAGGCCAGGTTTTTACTGGCAGATAAACCTCATATATTGGTATCGGTATTGGAAGATAAAAACTTGAATTGGTCCATCTCTAAATGAAACTGGCACTTTTTCATCAGTATTAAAAAATTATCGACTTAAAACAAGTTTCTATATCTTCCTGAAAAGTCACTTATTAGTTAATTAAGTCTTATTTCAAGCGCAGCAAGATATTTGCACTAGAAGCTAGACTAAAATTACTTGGTAAGATTTTATATTTTTGCAGCGCATGCAAAGCCATTGTAGGTGAAATTCTGATCGGAGATTGTATTTGTTTTTAAATGCATGTCTGTTGTTTCCTTGCAGCCCATTGGAGCGCTGAACCCCAAGAGGGCGGCGTTCTTTTCAGACAGATACGAGTCCTGGGAGGACGACCAGGTGCCCAAGTTCCACTACGGGACCCACTACTCCACCTCCAGCTTCACCCTGATGTGGCTGCTCCGCATCGTGAGTGAAGCATCTTTTACAGTTTCTTGCAAAACTATTCGTACCCTTTTAACTTTTTCACATTTCGCTAATTTACGACCCCGTTCTTGAAAGTGTTAACTAGATTCTGTGTGATGGGCCAACACCAATTTGATTCTATCTGTAAAGTAGAAGGAAGTTTCACTGCAAAAACACAGTACTGGCAGATAACTTCACTAATAAAGATATTTTCCCATATTATAAGACAGCAGTAGGCTTTAGTTGGACGAGGCTTGGAGCTGTAACTGCAGTGACGGTGCATGCATGTGCATGCCACACCTTTAAGATTGTTTTTGAAGAAAATAAGTATTACTCCTCCCCTTCAAATACATGCACTTCTATGTGTTGGTTTGTAAAATAAATACCAGTAAAATACATTATCAGTTATTATAAAGTGAGAAAATACAGCACTGTTTCACTGGCCTTGACAGAGTTTTAGCAAAATGTTTTCTAGGGATGCACAATATTATCGGCATGGTATCGGTATCGGCTGATATTGGCTCTAAAATTTAATATCGGATATCCGCCATTCAGCCTACAGCACAACACAACATCAAATTTTCACTGTCTGTGTTGTCACTGTCTGACAGAGAACAAATGTATTGACATTAATAAATTTGAGATTAAATATAATGCAAGTCGAAAGTGTTCCATCATTTTCAGCCTTGTTATCATTTGCATTGGGAAGCAGGCTAGATTGACAAAGATAATGCAGTATTTTAATTCCACAGTAGAGAAAGCCATAGAGTTTCAGTACGTAGGAATAGGAAAGAAATATCTGTATTGGTATCAGTTATCAGCCAAAGGAGTTTTAATATACTGGCATATCAGATATCGACCAAAAATCCAATATCGAGCATCCCTATTTCTTTCTTTGTTTTATGATATTTCTGATTGCTAAATTGTTAGAATTTGTAAAGGCACTTCTTTTTACAGCCAAAAATCTTTAGACCAGCTGAACCGCCTGCTGTTATTGCCATTTTTTTATGCAGTATTTAATGTGTGACCTTCATCCCAGAATTTCTTTAAATATTGACTCTCTGAGATGTGCTTTCATGTGTTCATTCTTTCATAATTCTAAGTTTATTCCTTTAGCAGTAAAGTGTGCACCTTCTCTCTCTTTCTCTCTCTCTCTCAGTACCATTGTTAAATGTGTGCCATCAATCTTCTCACACTGCACTCATGGGAGAGGGAGGTTACTAAGTTTTTTCCACATGCAGTGTTTTTTTTTCTTCCTTTTTGCTCTTATTGTCCCAGTAGCTCACTGCCTCCCTAAAGAGTTAGCTCATTGATCCCCACACATCATTAGCCAGCTTATTCTAAAGCCACTGTTCTAACAACACTCACTCACACACATCTTACTAACCAGGCAAAGGAAACAAATTCTCAACTGAATTTGGTTTTGTGCTTATATATGTACTTTAATGTATTGAGTTTTGTCACCCAGTGTGTTATTTCTAAAGATGCACCAAGCAATTTGTGGCCGATTTCCAATCCTTTGTTTATCCACAGGTACTACTATATATATATATATATATATATATATATATATGTATATATATATATATATATATATATATATATATGTATATATATATATGGTAGTTTCAACTTTATAAAGATCCTTGATGAGGATAAAATCACCCAAATTTGTGACCAAAATTTTATATTTGTCTTACAGAAGTCATTTTAGTTTACAAATGCAACTGTCAAAAATTAACACTTGTATTTAACTCCATGCTTAGGCTGGTCATTCAAATATAATTTTCCAAGTATAAGTCTAAAACACTGTTTTTCACCGGTTGAGCACAATTTTAGCTATTACAAATAAATACTAAGGCCGTTGTTGGTTTAAAAACTATATTCTGTATCTGATTTTATTTATCTTTTTAAAGGATGAACTTATTTTGTTTTAAGCATAATTTCCCTCCCTCATATTTTGCCTGCTTGCAATAGAGCAGTGTTGGAATGCGTTTTTCTCAAGGTGCTCGCAACATGAGATGTCTTCAAAACAAACACAGAATTTTAACTAAAAAACATCTTGAAATTTGCATGTAGAATTAGGAACGTACGCACATTTTATTTCCAGCTTTCATGTGGGCTTGTAGAAAACGTATGAGGACCTTCCCAGGTTTATGCTAAGACATTCAGCCTTCCTGATATCTGATGAGGTCGGCTCTGAGTTCGCCCGTTTGCCAGTTGGACGAAACATCCAGATTGTCCGCTTGTAGCGGACAATCGTAAACAGATGAAAGGACCAAAATGAGTGAGGAGCAAAAGACCAGCACCCAGTGAAACTTTGTCGATATTCAAAACAATACAACTTCGCAATTGCGGTGTTTCCATTAAGTAAGAAACACAATTAAAATGACACGTGAATAAATTTGTTTATGTGACATTCCGCAGCATCATCAGCTACTTTCCGTCTTTTTCTTTGTCATTCTCTGGCAATGTCTGACTGTCGATCATGTGACTCCCCTGATGCAAAACAAAGTGTTTCCATTTCAGTTTTGCAAAATAAACCAGTTTTGTTACAGCCAAAAAAAAAAAAAAAAAAACACCTCATAGTAGCACCAAAACCGTAAGTCGGAAAATTAGTTTTTCAAAATTGACATGCTTCCATTGGGCACAGTTATTTCCGAAATGTCAAACTGCGCTGTTGTGTGGCCGTTGGAAACGCAGCCTGTGCCTGACGTAGGATGTTTTTAATGCCTCGCTTGACAATCTAAATCAGAGTGAAAGAAGTTTCCTTTGAATGCTCTTCTGTCTGTGACACTAAAAGCGATATTACTGGATATGGTGCGTTTACTGATCAGAAGAAAGATCTGATTTTTGACTTTGTGACCGGCCCAAACGCCCATCTGGGAAGACCGAGACAATAATCTGACCGTTCTGTTCAAAGGCAGATTTCATGTTGCATCTCTGTATTTATTTATTTTTTTGTCATTGGATTCCGGATTGTTCATTTTGTGTAGAAAGACTCAATTGTGGTTCTCATCTATTTATTTATTTATTTTTACATCTTTACAGGAACCCTTTACCACGTTCTTCCTTAACTTCCAAGGAGGGAAGTTCGACCACGCCGACCGCACCTTCTCCTCCGTGTTCAGGGCCTGGAGGAACTGCCAGAGGGACACATCTGACGTTAAGGTACGGTGCACAGCTAACCTTGCAGACTGTGGATTTGTAAAGCAGATAAAGGGCTAAGAACTTCAAGAAAATGAATCCCTGTTGATCGTCCCAAAGAAAGCAGAAAAAAAAAGTTTCCAAAGAAAAACGTTGCGTTCTACCTAATCATTGTCCCCCACCCCAAACCCCCTGCACTATGAAAGCTTTCTAGTCTTGTGATCAAAGCGATAGGCTAATCCTCATCAGTCTCAGCTGTCCGTCTCAGATTCAGCCAGCTATAACATGGACTGTTGGGCCCCCAAAATCTGTGCTGATCTTTTCCTTTTGCCCTTCTACAACCCGGGTCATTCTCATAGTGAGGGCCACGGTGGCCCCCAGAGCACGCTTTAACTGCTCCCCCTAAAACATTTACAACTACAGTTAGACATTCACTGTCAGAGCTGGGTCTTGCTTGCTTTCCTGGCACTGGGTCACTGAAGGAGGGGGGGGAGTAGTGGCGTTGGGGGCTTTGGGGCTTTGACGCTTGATTGCGTTCCCCCTCACCCCCCTTTCCCCCCGCCCAGATAAAACATATGGATTGTATTACTTTGTTGCTGGCCAATGCTTGATTGCGAAAGCCCCAACAACAGCCCTCGTTTGCTCTCTCGGTCTGGGCCTGTCAATGTGGATCAAACTGTGAGAGCTCAGCGTTTAGATCAAAACAAAGAACAAATCTGGTCCGCATCAGTTTGTTTCCTCCCTCGGTTAGAATTTTAGTAGCTCTCAATGAAGATCCGTTGACTTTATCCACCTGGCTGGGCGCATTCTTGTTCGAAGAAATAGAGGAATTAGGGATGAGATGTATCAATTAGGTATGCTAAGTACGCCGCTTAGCTCCTGCGTTGGGTCCATTGATAGCAAGCAGCGCTCTCTTTGCCAGAGGCCAAAAGGCCTCTCTGTTTTCTTATGCCACTGGAAAAGACTGGGTGATAATGGGTTACAACACCCAGATTTAATGCGTCTCTAGCCTGGGTGACGCTGGAGTGACCTCTCATCCCCAATCCCTTGACCCCTAGACTTGGCCCAAAGGCATCAGAGGGGGAAGCAGAGGAAAACCGGACCACTAGCAACAGTGGAAGTGTAGCAGGAGAGCCTAGGGGCCAAAGCCCCTTCTAGTGACCCGTGACAGGACAGGATTGGGGATCAGAGGGGCTGGCCTCTGACCAAGAGAGAGCAGAGGGGCCACTGCACATAATGGTCCTCGCTAGGCAGGCTTGAATATTGGCGAGTGAAGCCTATGAGGATTTGTTAGTGGGGGTGTGTGAGTGTGTGTCTGATGTGGGCAACCTCCAGATCAAATTTACAGCAAGCAGCAGTCAGTGAGCCTGGGTGAGCGAGAGGCCTCGTTAAGGCGTTGACCTTTGAGTTTTAGGTCAAGTTTTGTGAAGTGAAGGGATTTCTGAAGTGAGGAAGTTGCCGTGTTGTAAACCTGCGAGTTTGTTTGCTCGTTTGGCTGCTGAGGGGAAAACATGAGTGTTTGACTCCAAAGGAGGAGAGATGGAGATCAGTCTCACTGGTGTGGTTTAAAGAACATCCATCAATCTGTTCCCCATCCATCCATCCATCCATCCATCCATCCATCCATCCATCCATTCATCCATCCATCCATCTGGAAAGTTGAAAGTACAGTTGGAACACAGTCTGGAATATGAAATATGAAAGTTGGTTTTCTATCCATCCATCATGACGGATGCATGAATGAATGAATGAATGAATGAATGAATGGATGGATGGATCCATTCCACCATCCATCCATTCCACCATCCATCCGTCCGTCTATCTGTCCGTCCGTCCATTAACCATGCCATGCATTCATGCATTCATCATGGATTGGTGGATGGTTGGATCCATCGCTCATTTGCTTGGATGGATCCATTAATGCATTCCTTTATCTACCTATCCATCCATCCGTTATCCATTCGTCCATCTCTCCATCCATTGCACTGCAAAAATTCTGCCTGTACTCCTCAACCTTTTTGCTTAAAAACCGCCTGGAAATTGTATGTGATTATGGAAAAATCTGAAATTCTTGCAGAAAAACGCACAGGAACCCTGAAAGTGTGTGTGTGTGTTAGGTTGCAGAACTTCAGGCGAGAAATTGAGATATTGGTGTGGAAGCTTTGTGTACCATTCTCCAATGGAAGAAAAAAAAAAGAAGCAGTTGTCGTCCCTAAACCTTCCACGTGAGAAAATCCTGGCCCTCACCGAAGCTCATCAGGAAATAAATACGTCAGTTTTTGGAAGTGCATGTGAAGGTGGTGGGGGGAGTAATGTTTAGATTAATGTCAGCGTTGCACATTTTGCGCTCCACTTTACTTGCAGCCGTCCAAGAACCGAACCGCTCTGTGTACTGATTGTCTTTCATTATGATGGACACGCAAACAAAAACAACACAACTGAAGGCTGGAGGGCAACTCTGATTTATCTGCATGTTGCAAAACTCTGACATGATCCTCATGTTTATGCTCACTGTGGCAAGTTCTGCTTGGTTAGGAATGACAAATGGCTAAACATATAAGGTTACGTCTCCTATCAGGGACGTCTTTTTTCTCTGCGATCCCTGAGTTTGAAAATGTGGTGTTGTGTTGTTCCTGACAGCCAAATAAAACCATCATAGTTCAAAAAAGTTTGGCTTGCTTTTTCTGTCTGTTATGGAAAAACAAAAAATCGGATGTAGACTTTTTTTTTTTCTTTTGCTTGTTTTTTGCCCAGCTGATTTAAACGTTGAGGGGGAAAATGAAACTTGGCTGTCAGTTTTTTTTCTTTGTCAGTATTTATAATTTGGGAAAAACAGATTAGTGTTGATCATACTGAGAACAAAACCCATTAGTGGTGAGGGCAACCTGTATTTTATATTTTAGGCTCTTTTTGTAGGGCTTTTTATGCAAATTTTGTTGACATTTTTATATTTACTCAGTAAATGTAACTCTGTAAGACTCCATAATTTAGTTTCTAGTTTGCAAAATGTCATTTGGTTTTGTGTACACTGTTAGTGGAGGATGTCTCAATGACAAAAAGTCACATTTTTTTCTCATTTTCAGAATAAACTTTTCCATCTCTTCAGACTTGAATATTGCAAAAATCATTGTTACTTCATCAAACATTTTCATCTTACCTTAAATGTAGGTACTGCTGTCTTTATGCACTGGTTTTTCAAAAAACATTCATCTTACGTCTGTCCACCTCTTTTATAAGTCATGTGAGTCCTGAGTCAACCATAAGTCATAAACTTCAGGCTTATTCTTGAGTCGTTTTTGCCAAATGTGTTTTTTTTTAAATGTAAAAATCCTCCTCTGTGTTGAATTACTGCTGTTTGTTTGCAGTAAATATCAGCCCAGGTTCACATTTCAAGATCTCTGTCCTTTAACTGTACCTCAACTCTCTTACCAAAGGCTATTTGAAATTATTGTTACTTCAAACCTATACACATCTAGAAGTTTTATGACACCGGCCCTTGAGAACTGCAGTTAAAGATCCCTGGTCTATGCAAATGTTGCAATTTGTAGATTGATTTTCATGTAAAATACCTGAAAATTGTCCGAACTGAGTTTTATTTTATTGTATTTTGTCGTCTCAGGAGCTGATCCCAGAGTTCTTCTACCTGCCTGAGATGTTCGTCAATGCCAACAACTACAACCTGGGAGTGATGGAGGACGGCACCGTTGTCTCTGACGTGGATCTTCCGCCTTGGGCCAAAAGCTCTGAGGAGTTTGTTCGCATCAATCGGCAGGTGAGACCCATCAAAAGCACAACAGCAAAACAAATAATAGACATGACCTGTTTGTCTGCTTGTATAGTTATGATGCATATAAGTTGTCTTTGGCTTGTGTACGTACATCTGTTGAATAAAGTAAATAAATCACCTATGTTGAATTGCAAAGTTTTAGTTTTGAATTTGTGGCTATGTTTTCCTCTTCTGTTTGAGTTCTTGGATTGTAGCATTTGCAGCTTTGGGTGCGATATGAATTCACGGTAGTAATGAGTGCTGATGAGGCTGGGTGTGTTCTGTGACCTGTGTAGTCTGACGGGGGGGTCTGTTCACCAGCCCACTGATATGACCATGCCGCTCTCATTAATCACACACTTGGGTTCTGGCTGTCAGTCCGCTCTGGGCCATGGGAAGCTTGTTGTTGTGTTCTGGAGCAAAAATATAATTTACCCATGTCTTTGAAGTTGGAGAGGTTCAGTTGTAGAAATGCATATTCTTTAATTTGTTGTGCCACAGTGGAGAAATTTGGGTGTCACAGCAACAAGTTAAGGAAGTGGAAACAGGAACATGTTTGAGACTTTTTTGCAGCAGCTTAGCTGTTCCAGGATTGCTCTCTTCTGGACGGAGAGGTCAGATGTTTTTCCGGATAATTGTTGGAGCCAATCGGAGCCATTGTCCCGGGTGCTCAGATGACCACGGGTGACACAGCTGCCTTCACCTGCCAGTCTCTTTCTAGCTCTTCATTGAGCTCTTGGTATTTCTCCAGTTTCTTTTATTCACTTTTCCTTATTTTTCCATAATTTGGGAAGACCACATCAGTCACAACGGCTCCTTATTGGGATCATATTGTCCAGGAGGTTGACCATTACCAATTTGTATGTTTGTATCTGGAAGTCCCCTAGGAAATCAGCTCAGTCATTCTCCAGCACCTTGGGAGGTGATTCCCTCTGCGACTCAGTTCGTACTGAGCACACGTTGTTTGGGTTTGTTTCTGTACCCAGCACCGCCATTCTGCCCAGGCACTTGACACACAGCGCATGTGGCAGCAAGTGGCCAAGGGGGTACCATAAAATCTGGCTTACAGTTAATCATAATACCATGTTTAAATAAAATGGTGTGAAGTATTTGCAAATACAAAAGTAACAAATTTGCTTCAGAAAAACTCATCTCTCCCAGTCTCACCCATTCAGTGGTATGAATTTCCTCCTTTGCCCCAGGAGAATATCTGCTTTTGTCAATTCATAGATGTTGATTGCCCAGACCTTCTTCTTGCTATTGAGCTGACTTCTCCAAACTCGCCTTTCTCATTACAAGTATTTGGCTGTTGCTGCTTTCCTTGCTGCCGCTGTCTGTGGTATTGCAAGATACTAACAGCTGTGCTTAGTATTTGCTATTCTTCCTTTTATGAGTTCAGTTCCCTCAGAGTGGATTACATTCACACTGAGGGAATGTAATCCACCATCCAGTGGCACCATCCAGCCACATTTCTCCAGCCTGATTGAGATTCTGATATTCCTGAGTCATTGTCTTGGTCACTCTAATGGTGCGTTCACACCACACGCATTTCACACATCAGGCTCATCTGATTTACATTCAAACTCCATGTGGAGGCACACCAAGCGCCCGTCGCAGCGCGATTTGAAGCATTTTGAGCATTTCTAATGCATACGGCAGATAGGTTGGCAGCAGAGAACAACGGCGAGAGCGATTGTGACGCGTCTGACGTGCCTCCACACAGACTTTGAATGTAAACCAGACATGCGAAACACTAGGTGTAGAGCAAAAATGTCAAGCATCTACATTCAAAGTGCATATGTTGAACTGTAGCATACAGCTTGATTCATTAGTGTAGAGGAGGTGACTAATTATGGCCTCAACTTCTGAGATGGTATCCATTGCCAGTCTTGTTGGTTATTTGTTTGAGGGGGTCATCGTTGGTATGTGATCCTTCTTTCTCCCAAATAACTTTCCGGCATTATTCAGTCTCCAACCTTGATGAGCATCTTCATTAGTTTTCTCAAATTTGCAAGGGAACCAAAGTACGGTAGTCCCTGTCTGAGATAAAACGTGCAGCAGACACCATCAGGCAGGTTGAGGTGATCAGAACTATAATCAACTAGAAGATTCAGAGTTGTGTTGAGTCTATAGACTTCATCTTACCTGTCCATATCCCCCACATAATGCTAACACGCTTCGAAGCACTAAGTCTCAGTGTGGTAATTTCACCAGCAGAAGAGTTGCAGCCGTATAACAGCACAGACCATACACACAAACCACGCTGGGGGACGAGCGTAGGCAGGGGTGTGTGGGTGGACAGGTCTGTGGTCATGACAGATAGCTGACATTAGAGGGTGTCAGCTGGCAACTGTGGTACTGTTGTGAGAGAGATGAGCATGGCGAAGGGGAAGAGAGGAAGAGTGAAGGAGTTAATGGGCTGTTTGGCTCTCTTTAGCACTTCTGGTCCTAATGGCTTCACAACACAAGGGTAGACAGCAGGAATGAAGGCGCAAACACACGCCGCTGCACGCCTGCTTACAAACACACACATGCCGGCTGTTTCCACTCTGGTTATGAGCCCTAAATGATTAACAGCTAATTAGGGCTCAATCTGGAGAGGCCATTAAAAGCCTCTCTCGGTAAAGGATCGAGCTGCTGTGCAAAACGGCAGCTTGTTTTTGTTATTGTGAGGAGACTTGCATGGTGGGTAATAAAGAAAATATAGGAGAAGGTATAAACGTTCTATCAAACTGCAGCCTGGGATGTGGCGCTCCACTGGTCGAGGTGTCATAGTTCATCAGCGATGTTTAGCAGGAAGTGTGTTGCGTGGCAACAGAGCGGCTCCGTTTCACCACCACAGGTTTGGGTTTTAGACAAATTTCTCTGCAGACAAAGCACCTCAGCACTCTACGATAAGCCTGACCCGACACTAGATTGAAGCTCCTACATTGTACTCAAATGTTTGCGAGTGAAAGGCACACTCCCTTTTTCCAGGCCTATCATGCGCACACCCCCACACATCAATGAGGAGACGCTAGGGTCTTGAGGCCGCATGCCACAGAGATCAGGAGCTGCTTGTTGCCTTTACCAGGAGGTCAGGAGAGAGGTTAAGAACTTGATCCCTCCTCCACTAAATAACTACATTTTTCTGGGGACTGTCAGCTCCTTTTACATTCCTCTATATATGACCACATCGCAGTCCTGCTCACCATTAACTCAGTTGCTGGTGCTGATTGGGAAATTTGTGTTTTATTTATATCCACATCAATGTCTTTGTTCACCATGGTGTCGTTTCAGTGGAAGAGCCAGAATGGAGAATAAATCAGATATTCGTAACTTGCTTTCCTGCTGTTCTACAGTGATTATTTTGGAAGAGTGAACCCAGTTTATCAAAGTACAATTGTTGCGCGAGAAAATACGATGTAGTTTGTACTATAAAGTCTTTACAAAAAGCGAACATAAAAAGAATGCAATTAAAATCAGGGCAGCAGATACAGAGTGAAAAAAACCCACCTGACCTCAGTCTGTGTTCACATACTGACTGTACTATGTTGCCATTGTGCTTCCAACTGTTTCACCAAAGAGACTCTTTAACCTGTCTTTGATATCACTGTTACTGGTGTGTATATGTACTGTATATATAAAAAAAACATAATAAAAACAACAAACAATGTTTAGCCTGATGGGGGCGCAAGTGAAGTACACTGCGGGAAACCCTGTTGTAATTTCTAAACTATAATCTCTGTCAAAAAATCAACAGGATATGATCTTTCCACTTGAATTCGCTCACTATCGACAACCATTGTACAAGTGTTTAGAAATGTACAAGCTCCCTCCAGGTTTTTCCTACTCATTTCATGTTTAACAAAATGTGGGAAGTGTAGTCACGGCGACTCAGAAGACAAAAATTCACTTGCAGCCACTCTTCTGTTGAGGCCTTCAGCTTCACCCAGTCAGAAATTGGGACTGTTTATATTCATCTGTCATCCCAACAAGCTGCTGAGCTGCTGGGACCTTCAGAAGATGGTTCCCACAAGCCTCCACGTCTTATTCTCACAGTAACCCTCACAGAAGCTCATGTGGGGGCTGAGGTAAACCACCGCCGGTGCTGGTGCACTTGTGAATGACTGACTGAGCATTTTTTATCGTCGTCTAGCCCAGTGCTGCTCCCTCTACCAAAATTTGGTTAACCATGTTGGGCTAGCACTAATGTATTCCCTTGGTGTCTCCGCTAAAAGCTTTGTTGTAAGATGGGAACTACCATGTGGGGCGTGGAGGGGTTTTGGGGGTGGGGGGGGTTATCTGGCTAATGTCAGACAGCGCTCACTGTAGGGGTATTGTCATGCATAAGGCCAGACATGTTTACTGTGTGCTCAGTGTTTTACGAGCTGTCCCCCCCCTTCTTCTTTTCCTCCCTCTCATCTCTGGAAGCCTCCCTGTTCAATGATGTAATGGAGGAGGCTAATGAGAGCCTGAGAAATGGGATGATCTACAGTTACTGAAATACTCAAAGACTAATGTTGTCCTTTTTTTTTTCCTGCACTCCCCCGCGCTCTCATTTCACTTCAGCCAAAATCAACTTAAATGCTCTTTTGCAGCTTTGCTGTGTTTTTGCGCTCATTCTGCCCAACAGTTTGTCTTCCTGACTCACCGTTGAACTGTTGCACTCGAGTCCTTTAAAATGTGATCATTGAAATCGTCTGTCTGTTTGAAATGAACTGAAGAAAAATGTTGTTGTTATGAGCTTTGTCCATTTGACTGTAGCTCGTGTTCGTCAAGCTTATTTTGGACTTTCTCGGTTTTGACTGGTCCCTCTGGCTTTCAAACACTTATTGATGATGGATGCCTTACAGACCAAAAGGGTGAGCATCTTTTCAAGATTTACCGCAACACTTGCCCAATGACAGACTCAATCCCTGCAACAGTGAATAATAATGAAAATGAACCAACCAACCAACCAGTCAGCTCTGTGATAAGAACCCAGTCAGCCCATCGGCCACATTTTTGATAATGGCACAGCTAACAAAACCATCCAACTGACTTTGGAATAAAGGTAAAGACCAACCAACAGAGCACATAACCAAAGACCAAAACTACCTGCTTTACTATAAAATAATTTTTAAAAATCCAAACTAACTATTTGACCACCCCACTAGCCAGTTGAGCAACAAAATTTAAAAACTAATCACCCAACTGTCCATTCATGTCTTGCCATACGGATGCAACCAATCATTTAACTTACTGACTAGCTGACCAGTGAACGTTGTGATGATGTTTGATATTTGGAAGTAGCAGTTCTGAATAAAATTGATAGAAGTGCATGAAATCACATCAACAAGCAGCAAGTCGACATGAAAAGTTGATCGGTGGAGTCATTAATCCCAATAATCTCTTTGCTCAGGTATTGAGCCAACTAGCAAACTCAAACCAATTCAGATAAGTATTCTTCTCTCAACAGCTATCCAAATATTTCTTCCTTCAGACACGTTGTTGATGTGGGTTATGCCTTCATCTTATCAAAGTGGTGACATATCTTTGATAAGATATCTATTAATCTATTAATAGATAGATGGGTTTCCTCTTTCTGGTGCCTGTTAGCAGTAACCAAGATAAAAATGAAGATGACTGAAAACGCAGTTTTCCAAAAGCGATTTGTGTGTGTGTGTGAATGAGCATTTGAAATGTACTTTTTAAACATTGAGCTTTTTACTATTACTGTTTGTCGTGCTTCATAAATAGGGATGCTTGTTTCACTCCTCACAGCAACGCAGATCTGAGGTTTAATATCGGCCGATACCGATCGCATTCAGAAAAGCAGCGCTGAGTTAAATTAAAACGTTTCTGTTTTTTATTTTTTACACAGAGACATGAATATACTACATTACAAATGTATTTAATAACTTAAATACAGCAATAGCTTCACAGACTTGGTCAAACATGTAAAAACACAATTTTAATTTGTTTACTCAGTGCAATTAGGAGTGCAATAGCCAATGTAAAATAAATGAACTGAAATTGACAAAAACAATAGATATAAACTACAACAAACATTTCATGGTGTTCAGAAATTGCAATTATGGATCGGGCACATTGTCATCGATACCCGATGTAGAATTATTTTCAATATCAGGACCAATACAGATATTAATATCGGATTGGCATCTCTATTCATAAACTTAATTCCGTAAAAAAGTAAATACTGAGTGAGAGAACAACTGCACCTCTCCTGCGAGCTGGTAATTTATTCCTTAACCAGTTCTTGTGCTGCAAATTGGACCAAATCTATCAAAGCGTTTGTTTGTTTTCAGTAGGATAATCTTCAGGTCCCCGCTCATTCAGCTTGTACGCTCGACACAAGAAGGATACTGTTGCTCTTCAAGTCAGTGAGTGGTTTAAGGAAAAGATGGGAGGAGAGGATTAGTGCTGGAGTTTCAGGTTCCACTTGCCAGTCAGGCCTCAGCCAGAGCACTCACAGTTGTCACCTGTCTAATTAGCCGGGTTGGAAGGGGGGGTGAGGCTGAATCACCACACGTGTGTGTGTGTGTGTGTGTGTATGAATGTGAGAATAAAGGAAATGGTCTAGTAGCCGCATAGTTCTTGTTCCTTACGTCATCTGTTGCCCGCTCACTCTTTTTGCTGTATGCAGTCGTTCTTTGGCGACTTCAAAATGACAATTGTTTTCTCATGTAGCTTAAGCTAAATCAGTACTTCGAGAAGAGAGGTCGCCAACCTCATGCGGAACCAACTTTTCACCACTTGAGGAAAGAAGCCCTCTGTTCTAACTTAAGAAACTTCACTAACATACCCCCCCCCCCCCCCCCCAGAAACCACAATATTTAGCAGATTTATATAGGGCCAGCTGCACCCCCGCACCGCTTGTGACACACGTTGTTCGGCCTCTCGTGAACGCTTGCATTATTTTCGATGTGCAAACGGAAGGATTGATTTGTAACGTGGCATTTTAACGTCCTTATAGACAGCTCTCTATAAGTCCTTAAAAAGGTTTTTTAGGACCAGTGAGGGACGGAGGAAAGCGTTTACCGTCACCTCGTTAAGACCGAAGCGAAATCCGGCACAATCCAGGTCATAAAGCCCACCACAAACCACAGCTACGTCCACCAGGCTTCAGTCGCCAGGCCTGGAAACAGAGAACATTGTTTCCACAGAGATTATTCAGCATTTTAAAAAGAATCCTATCCAAATACATCCATTATCTGCAAATACAAATACATTTTAAAAGGAGAATTTTGATGTAAGATTAGACAGACTTTCGGGACACTTTAATGTCCAGCTGGGTAATTGTGGTCACTTGGTGTCTGCTGGGTTGTACCCTCTAAATGGGGTTGGTGTATTTTAGACTTTCAGTCCCTCTGAAGTGAAACACATTGAAAGACATGAAGTCAAACTTTGAGTCTGTTTAGTTTTCATTAGAGACTTGAGGTCCACTCCAAAGTCACAGATGTGTACGAAAAGGAAGAATGGAAGTAACCTGAGACTTGCAACCAGAGGAAGCTTGTTCATTGTAACGCACTTCCATTGGCAGTCGCCTCACAGCGCAGCCTACACACTGGCATATGTAGGCAAAACTAACACGTCATTTAAAAAGACATGAAACATTCTCTACTAATTTGAATAATGAACCGGAATTAAACTGCAGTATGTAACTTTTATAAAAAATGTTTTTTACATATTAAAGCTGTCACCATGTCGTGACGGTATTTTATGAGATAATCTGTGAAAAAAATCAATCTCCTCCACCTGACCTATTTCGGCCGTCTGAAGAAATGCACCAAAACCAACCAGTCAGGAGGAGGGGCTTAGAGCTGTCGATCATCCTCATTTGCTGGCTGCTCAATGTGCCAATGGCGGAGGAACAACATAACGTGACAGGAAAACCGTTTATCCTCTGCCATCGGTGGCTATGCTAACTAGGCTTAGCATTCACAACATGCTATGCTAGCTGCAGCGTAGCTGAGAGTGGGGCTATTGAATAGCGCCACAGAGGGTGATTGACAGTGCTAAGTCCTGGCTCTGATTGGTTGTTGTTAGTTAGCACTGAGAATTTGGAGCAGCTAGATTTTTTTCACAAGCTACTTGTCTCATATTATTCTATCCTGACATAGTGACAGTTTCATCAAATGTAAAAAGAAAAATGTTTTGTATAATTGTTAAATAGTGCAGCTTTAATACTTACGCTCTGTTTAACTGGACTGACTGTGAGATTGAGGTGAAATTGTTAGTAAAGTGCTTTTAATGACCTTTGTTGTGAATTGATGCCATAGAAATAATCTGAAATGAGTAGATTTAGATCTCCATAACTGCAGTTTGACTGAGGAGCGAAATAATTATATAAATCTCCGCTTCAGAGATCGCGCTGCGTTTTGATTGTAATTGGAAATCAGAGCAACGTTAAAATGAACACCCTCACGTTTTAAAGATGCAGTTTGTCAAACGCGTAACAATAGAGCCGAGGTTTTCCAGTGACTTTGACCCCCTGCTAGCATTTACATAAAGCCGTGCTAAATTATTCATTAATTATCAGTCAGTCCCTTGTGGGAGGAGAAGACACACACATCAGCTGCTAATTGGCACATCAATAATCCGGCCCGGTTCTGCTTTTGGACGCCACCTCAGGAATCTGCCGTGGGCCCACGACTTCTGCTCAGATGTTTCCACATTGTGGCGCCGCATGACCAAACGTTTCCACAGCTGCTGCTCTGCCGTTTACCTAATGGGCAACAGAAACATCCCTTACTTCTGGACCTCAACTATTAACTGGCTTCTTCATCAAATGAATCCTGTTAGATACATCGTTATTTTCTCCATCATACCTTCGGCTGTGTTGCGTATCCACAAGGCCTCACTGAGAAACTACAGGAATAATGACGTGTGGGGTTTAAAAATTTTTTAACAAAACGATTAAATCCAGATTCAGTAAATTACACTGCCGCCAATTTTGCTGATTTAATGGAAATTAAACTCTTGTCATGACTTCTCTGTTCACTGATTTCTGGGTGGAAGGATAAACTTGGCAAAATTCCCTCTTAACCAGCCACACAATCTTGCATTTATTACATAAATAATCCACACATATGCCAACGAAACCCATAGTTACGGTAATAGTTAATTAATAGTTAATATCTATTAGATATTTTAATTGGAAATTTTTTTAGATTATTTTCTATATATTATATAAAAATAATATATATTTAAGTTTTATAATAGGCTTTATGTGTATGTGTTTATATATTTATGGATTAAATTTTTTTTTTTTTTTTTTACAAAAACATTGTTTTAAAAACTTAAAATGCATTTTTTTTAAAGCTTTCCTTAACCTAACTAAACATAAACAAATGACACAAAAAAGAAACAAAATAAAATAAAAAGTTTGATCGGTGCTGTACACTTAACATGTAAATTTCTCAAATTATATCACAACTAGTACAGAGAGTGACCCAAGTTCTGACCAAACTTACCACAATTTTTTATTTTTTCCAATTTTAAGCCTGATCTTTTCAAATTTTCTATGTTGCAATCTGCCTGAAAAAGTCATTCTTTTCAGAGATGGAACTTTTCTTCTTAAACTTCTTACCACTGATCAAAGCCATTATTTGTGTTCCCATGGCGAAGTAAAATTATTGCAGATGAATAAATTATTATTAGTTTTTTAACTTTAAAAGAGCCAATTCCTCTGGTACTCAGTAGAAATACCAAATCTCTGTTGTGGGTGTTCCTGACTCTTACTCATATCTGTTTATAGTGTTAAAGAGAGTTATGGTGTTTTTCTTCAGTCTGAAGTAAAACACGGCACCTTGAGCCACAGAGCCGGCGTTTACTGGAAAGATCACCGGAGTGGCTGCTTTTTGTCTGAGTTCAACCGATTAAAAATATTAAAACTAATTAATACTAGAACTTATGAATACTACTACTTATGAACTTATGAATATTAATCTTCCTGCATTATATAAGGAAAATCAATGCTGTAGATCAATCTGAGTCAGATGATAACTCTGTTCTTTTTTTTATTGTTAAGCAGAAAGCTTTGAAGTAATGAGATCAAAGTGCAGTGCCGTGTTTCTAGAGGCAGTTATTCTGAGATTAACCATATTCCACTGAAGTTGCATTTATACAACAACTAAAATCAGAGCACTGCTGAGCCTTTTGTCAGCCAGATGTTGGCACACTGAACAAATGCATCATAGTTCCAACTTAAGGTCAATTTCGCCAATTATTTGGCGAAATAATTGTAAAACTACTTGTAAAAACAGTTTGTTTGTTTTTTTGCGTGTTTTTTTACAAAGCAGATTGACATAAACTTCTGGCTTGGTGCCAACCCAAACCATATAGTATATGGATTATGCAAAAATGGAGTCTGTACCAAGAAGCCAACCAATTAAATGTGCTTTACCGATTCTGAATGTCTTTTCCTTAGTGAGGAAAAAAAATGTTTATTAATCAGGACCACAGATTTGGACCTGATAGAACTGTGTAATGATCAGGTCCACAATCTGTTCGCTTACACTGCAGCTCTGCAGTGTAAGCGGTTTATTAAAGGGGCAATATTATGGATCTTCTAGGCACATAGTGCCATTTTATAGCACAATCAAGTGACTATTTGAACTTCAGTTGTTATAAAAATGTTGTATGTATCAAATATTATTTAACAGAAATTTGACTTTGTAATTTAACGCCTCAAAATTGGGCCTCTGTTTCTTTAAAAAGTCCTGCTCTTTCTGAAACTCTGCCTTCAGGAAGTCATCACAACATGGCTCCTCTATTAACCCTTTAACATTTCACCAGTTTTTTACTGAGAAGCAGCTCCTATAATGAGCTCAGCAGTCCCACCAGGTGTTTGCTAATTGCTGCTGGCTAGTCTGAAGGAGCTGAGTGGGGGAGTGGCAGCGGAGGGCCGCTTTGGCTGGATGCTTTTAGCGTGACTTTAAGACCTAGCATGGTTGAAGGCCAACCAGGTATTTTACACATGGTTGCTATTGGAGATTAAAAGGATTTCTCAAACATGCATGAAAGAATCAAAGCAACACTCTTGGTATGTTTTTGATGAAATAATAACATTACAGCATGATGTAAAACTCCAAAAAGTTTATTTTACCTAATACTGCACCTTTAAATACATTTTGAAGCTTTGACCTAACTAAAAAACTAATGACTGTATTCTGCAGGCATATCATTCTGTATTATAAGTCAAATCAAATGTACTGAAGGGATTTTTCTGTCTTCTGGAATGCCTGTTTCTCGTCACTGAACCTGGAATCTGTCTGTATTTCACTTTGCTTTTTGTTCCCTTTTCAAAATGAATATTTTATTCCTTTTTCCTCCAAGCATTTCCCTCACTGAGCCTCTCACCAGAGACTGCGTGTGAGACAGCTAAAGATGAAGTCGGCGCTCATCCTACAATGAAACCTCATCATCGTACCTGAGCTGCACACTGCTCCCCCTTCGCTCTCTGGCTCTGCTCGCCGACTAGAAGTTGTAATTAAGCGAGTGGGGAAAAATTAGATGCAAAATGGCCTGTCAGAAAGTCGCATTTAAGTGAAGGATGCACTGGTATCTGCGGTAAAAATTGAAATGATATAAATTGCCGTTTAAGTGCAGCCCAGGCTAATGTTTTGTCACAAATTAATGTGACACAAGGCAGCAATGACAATCAAGGGCTGCCTCATTCTAATTTGGTCGTGTTTAGAGGGCTTTTGTGAGCCGACAGCTTTACACAAATTAACACAATCGCCTGTTTTTATGGGGAAACCATAAATGTTTTTCCCCCTCCTTTGCCGGCTAATGAGGAGGGAAAACGGCCTGTATCTCAGCGTAATGGCGGCACTGAGACGTCTGCAGACGAGCAACGGCGTGCCGCTGTCAGCTCCCGTAGAACAAAGACGGGGCCTAAACGATTCCCTAATGAGCTACTAGAGTTTTGATGTTCCCTTATGATCAGATGTGGGGACGTTGTGCGTTTTGCTCGTTATAAAAATCATCTTCAGATTCTATCACAGGAACAATTAGCGGGATGTGCTGCACTCTCTGAGGAATATGCTTTTCTGAAGGGCATCAGTAGCTGCTACAGATGTGGGCAAATGTTAGTCTGCATTCCACTAATGTCAAAATAACACAATTTCCGCAATAGTGATGTTTTTATTAACCAAATGTCATTAAAATCACATGTGAATAAACTTAAATGGTTAAGAGTCATATCAGCGATGGATGTAAACAGTTGCATCAAATATATTCATATTTGTGCTATGACTTATCACCTATAAACCAATCAGAGGACACGTCTGCCTCTTATTCAGGCGTTCAGCCCTGCATACGTTGGTGCGGCATTTTGGGGAAATTATAGTCGGCCATTTTATAGAAGAGCTATGGATTCCATACGCTGGAATGACACACAACTTCTTAACTTCTAAGCTAAAAGCATGGCTCCTAGATAATCAAAAGGGACAGATCATGTGGTCTTTTTATTATTCTGTTTTTTTAGGCATTGTTTGCATTGTGATGAACATTTGTGCAAAATGGCTTTTTATTCTTTTTAAACTTGTATCTTGATATGCTGATTTTTAGATAAAAAATGCTTTTTATTTATAATTTCTATTCTCTTTTTATTTATATTGTATTTATTTTCATTGCACCTTGAGAGACTACAGATGAAAACGAACCGTTATGGCTAACTCTGGCACAGGGTTTTTGATGTGAATTGGCAGATTATTTCACTTACAAGACATTTTTTCATGTTACTACTGAAATAATCTGCCAGTGAAACTTGTAGTTTATCATCAAAATTAAGAATTGTTTTTACTTAAACTAACATCCTATATCTTGCTGAAAAGTTACTTGTACATTCATTGTGTCTCATTTCAAGTGTACTGAGATATTTGCACTAGAAACTAAACCAAAAATACTTGCTTATATTTTATGTTTTTGCAGTGCGAAAACAGACCATCATCCTCCAACCACTTCCTGTCGTTGTCTTTGACGTTTCCGCCAGTAGTAACATCCAGTTGTTGATCACATGATTTGATGCACAAAAAAAAAAAAACAGTTTCCATTGCAGTTTTGCAAAATACATCAATTTCGATGTGGATGAAATTCTAGCGTTAAAAAACTTTTTATTGAAAAACGTGAGTTTTCTGGAAAATGGCTTTATTTTTGTCATTTCAATTTGTACGGTTTTACGCTTAACGGACACGCAGCTACTGATGGTCGTTGCTCAGTTATAGGATGAGAAATGGGTTTGGGAAGCAGCATCTCTGTAGGTCAACAAATTTCTTTTTTTTAATAGCATTCATATGTTGATATTTGCAGAACTTTCTAGCCCTTTTTCTTCTGTTTCTGTCGCAGGCTCTGGAGAGCGAGTTTGTGTCCTGCCAGCTCCACCAGTGGATTGACCTGATTTTTGGCTACAAGCAGCAGGGACCCGAAGCTGCCAGGGCCCTCAATGTTTTCTACTATCTGACATATGAAGGCGCGGTCAACCTGAGCTCCATTAACGACCCCATGCTCAGAGAGGTGAGCCTGCTGCTTTACATCCTCTTTCATATCCTGCTGAGTAAGGCAGAAAAATACTCTATTACTGTAAGTACACCGGGGCCCTCTCAGATTGATGTTTAATCTGACTACATTACAAAAGCAAGCCTTATTTCAGTTTGGTGTTTTTTTTTATCCCATTAGCAAAGCTAAATTGTCTGTGGAGTGGCTCGGGAGAGCTAAGCTAACAATCTACAGGCAGGTTTTGCCGAGCAAAGCCTTTCCCTCGTGTAATACCTTTTTGAAAGCTCTCCACCAAGTGTTCCACTTTAACGCCTTAAAGCTTCCTCCTCTGCTTTCATTCATTATTCATTCCCACCACTTTGAACCATGGCACACACACACACACACACACGAACTATGCCGGGCGCTGCCCGAAAGCAACCACACAAGACACGGCGCTGAGAAGAAAAACACAGCCAGCGCGCCCACAGCCAAACACGGGCCTGACAACTTCACCGATCTGCTGCGAGAGGCGGCCCGCCAGCAGCAAGGCCAATTGACCTGGCTCACATCAGCCAGACGCCGAGAGGGGGGAGGGGGATACTCTATTTTTATTGTTGACAAATTAGAGAGAAAAAATCTCAGCTGTAGGGTGAGACTTTTTTTTTGTGGCTTTGAAACATAGTCGCTGGTGTACAGTGAAATCTGCAACACTGTGAGTTCTGTGTGAAACAATGCAAGAGGAAACTTTGGGAGTTAATTTTATTGTCCTGATGTTTGAGATAAGCATAAATTATAAGATAAGACAAGATCATTTGCTTGTCTCCCGTGGGAGAAATTTATGTGTTGGAACAAGGGACAAGGCTGCAGCACGTTAGACAAAACGAAACTTCAAAGTCAATTCCAATGAATACATCAAACTAGGATAAATAATTAAATAAACGTACATCAAGTTTTGAGCATACAAAAGCACATTGGTGTGCAATATTAATGTGCAAGTAAAAATACAGACTTCAGATGGGCTGTGGATCCTCACAAACATGGTGTTAGTAGAAGTTATAAGCCAGAACAACAAGACTGACCTCACTCATCAATATGTCCATATTGGTGCATCAATAGTTTGGAACATCAACAATAAAATGTTCAAATTTTATTGAAAATTTTATTGTTCGATAATAAAATTGTAAGGCTAGGAACAAGGCTGAGTTTCTGAAATACTATGGTATGATGACGGTAAGTAAAAATACCACATCAACGCAAAATGTGCATTACAAACATTTACTTGCTTCTTTGCAGATTATTGTCACTAAGTTAGCGTAGCATTTCATAGAACGGACATTAACCTTTTTAAACCGTGGTATTTATCGTATCGTTTATAATGAAAAAGAAAGTTGATTTATCGTTGCCATGATACATTATAGTTATAGATGTCAAATAAGAAAAACTAAGGAAATGTTTGCCATTGTCTTCCCTTTTTGTTCCACCAAAGCATCGGTAAGCATCAGTAAAATTCAAAACTAGATTTAGATGCAGTTACTGTGTGCAGGTTAGTGACATAAATCACTGTTTTAAGAAGAAACCTCTTTCAGATGAGAAGATTTTTCAAGAACAGTATTTGTGCTGTCACATGTAGTCACCATCCTGCAAAACTATTTACCTAAAAAAATAAGCAATAAACATCTTTTTTAAACACCGTCGATACTATTGTCACAGTAGTACCAGAAAATATTGTGACAAAATTCCAATTCCATATCGCCCCGGCCTGCGTTGCAAGTGTTTTTATATCGTCAACAGAAAATCACGGAAGAAAACGATGAAAACAAGATTAATTTAGTCATAAATTAGATGTGTCCCAGCATCCAAGTTTAAATGGAGATTAGTTCAGTGTACGTCAAGTGGCCTCCACTGTACAGCCGCCCTTCATGACTCACTGACTGGAACAGCACGGGCACAAGGGGCACATCCTTGATTTATCACCTCATTCGCCCTAATTCCCATCCAGATGTGCTATGGCCTTTACACACACAAACACCCACGCACACACACCAGAAAATTGGATCCGTGGTACTGCACTATTTCTTCCAAGCTGTTCCAAAGACAAAGGTATTGATTATTCTACCAATGTACACAGAACCGGCAGAGGCAGGAACACATGATTTCACTTGTATTAGAAACAGCATTCCTCCCACCGTAGCTCTCTGTGTCAGAATGCACACTTTAGATTCACATGCTTACAAATTGTTTCTAATTAGCCGCAGTTTGGGTGTGTTTTTATTCTGCGTTTCGTTAATCATTACAAAAGAAAATCCTTTTGAATGAAGCTTTTATTACCCATTTAAAACATCAGGGATGTTACAAATCTGCGCAAAGCTTTGTTGATATTCCACCCGTGTCGAAAAAGTTTAATTTCGCAATTGCAGCGTTTCTATTAAATTAGAAATGCAATTAAAATCACACGTGAATAAGTTTGTTCACGCGATAAGTCGTTAGATGCAGGGAATAAAGGTGTTTTCATTGCAGTTCTGGAAAATGTGTTATTTTAAGCCCATGTCGAGATCTTTTTAAAATTTTTATAATTCTAGTTTGTGCAATTTTATGGTCGATTGAAACCATAAAATTGTTTAATGGTTTCATTATAAAAAAAAACAAAAACAACAACAAACAGAAGCCAGCATTGAATCGCTGCTTCATTAGTGTGGAATATCAATAAAACTTTAAAGTTTGTGCCGTTCCCTAGAGACAAACAGAAGCTTGTTGTTTTCTCTACCTCCGCCGTTTGACGCTGCGACTCCAGTCTGCCGTCTTTCATCTGTGAAAACACCCTCGGTCTGAGCGCTTTAATTAGTTAGATAAACCGAGGCGGTGTTGCCCTTGTGAGCTAATCCGAGGCTCCCCCGTCGGCCGTGTTTTTTGCGGAAGGAAACGCGGCCCGTCTGCGCAGAAAGGTGGAAACAGAGTCTCCAGCCTGGCCTTCGTCACATCAGAGCGCTGGGGAGGGAGTTTGAGGGATTTTAGGCCTGAAAGGGTCCCCAGAGTCTGTCATTACTGAGTGACAACTGTTTCAGCCTGAGCTCTGGACTGAGCTGCGACGGGCCCTGGGGCGGTTCAAAGTCGGTGGGGGGAAGTGGAGGAGTGGGCACAGATCTGTGTGCATGTTTTCTACTACAATGGGTTAGACGGGTTGTACCTTTTGCTTTGCTCTCTCCCACATCTCTCTCATATCCACACGCACTTGGAGTGTTGCGTGTGTGTTCCACGTAGTTCCGTTGGTGCATACGGGTGTGTCTGTGTACATTTTGTATTGGCATGTTTATACATCTGTATATTTATGCGTGCTCATCAGCATAAATGACCACAACCGAGTGTTTATACATGCATTGTGTGTGTCTGGGGGAGAAAGTGTGGAATAGCTCAGCACAGATTAGTGACTGCTCTGGATACCGGTGCCTTGTTTTTCAACCGCGTGATTACTTCCTGTCTTGCCTCCGCCACTCAGCGCAGGGAGAAACCATGTGCACACATTGGTGTGTGTTCTTGTGGTGGGGTTACATGCACATCTGCGTTGCCTCTCGGTGTAAAGGGGGGGAAACTCGGCCTGATTTGCCTTTGCGTCGTCCTACAGGGCTTCCCCTCTTTCACATGCGATTATGGAAAAATCCAGCAACCTCTCACGGCATGGACAAAACACAGATCCCTGTTAGAATCGTACAGCATTTTTGTAATTCAGCAGAAAAGACTTGCGAGTGAACCTGCGTCAACATGTTTTCAAAGTCAGTCACATTCCTGACAGGGGCAGGACTATGGGTTTTTCAGGCACATAGTACCATTTTATGCCACAATCAAGAAACTGTTAACTTCAGTTGTTGTAAAAATGATTTAAAATAAAATTTACTTTGTAATTTAACACCTTGAAATGGGAACTCCGTTTCTTTAAGAAATCCTGCTCTTTCTGAAACTGCGCCTTCAGGAAGTCGTCACAACATGGCTCCTCTATTGAGAAGTAGTTTGTATAATGAGCTTAGCAGATGCGCAGTTCCACCAGGTGTTTGCTAATTGTTTCTGGCTAGTCTGAAGGGGCTGCGTGAGTGTGGGATGCTCTGTGAGGTGGAAGCTAGGTAGCTTGGAAACCGCAGCTCTGAGGAGGAGCTTTGTCTCAAAGGCGGAGCTAGGTCCGTCCAGATGTTTTGCAAAGCTGAATGTTTACCATGAGAGATTAAAAGTTTTCTCAAACATGCAAGAAAGAATCAAAACAACACTCCAGGATTTTTTTAAAATGAGGGAATAACATCATAACATGTTACGAATAACATCATAACACAATGTAAAGTTCAAAAAGTTGATTTTACATAACTCTACCCCTTTAAAATCTCTTGCTTTGTGTCTTTTGGCTGATGTTCTTTGATTTTCAGATTGGACATCCCTGCTATTCTCTGACGCTGCTGGACAGACAGCTGGTGATTTGATTTGTTTTAAATCTGTTTTGAGATCACGTCAGGCCGATTTACATAACCGCTAAGATGTTTTGCATGGAAATCCATCTTGTCAAGTTGGCTGAATAAATCAAAGGACAGGCCGGGACTAAGCTGAGGGCGACTCGGTCATTTAAATGTATAGAATTCAGAAAACCCTCATCAGATGCGGTCCAGCGCTTCCAAAAGAGATTGGCCTTGTAGATGGCGGCCCATATAATCACCTGAGCATTGCATTGGCATATAGGGATAGGACATCCTGACCTACACTCAGCGCCGTTCCTCCGCTATACAGCCTCGTAAATGTCCGATCTGCACCTAATGAAGATAAGTCAGGAGCCTTTGAGGAGTTTTTACACACATTAGCTTAAGCAAGGTGCTTCACTCAGCTGTCAGAGGAGAATGCTGCCTTGACCTTGAATGATGCACTGACTCTTCAAGAGTTGATGTGGATGAGATGGAAAATATTCGGGGACTCGGTCATGACACTTAGAGGAAATTAACCACTGAGGTGTTCTGGGTAAATCATTGTGGACTTTCTATTTGCCGCTTTTTAATTATTGGGTACGAGTTGAAAAATAAATCACGGAAGCATCTCATTGAAGATCTGACATGTTTGGTCAATTATGGTCTTAAATAATGTGCATTTAAATACAAAAAAATATATGTACATTTTTGCATTTTGGATAGTGATGACATGGTTTGGAAAGAAATTGTAGTCAGATTTATAGACAGGAAAGTGGGTAATGCAAGAAAGGGAAGACTTGCGGTAAAGGTCATCAGGCCAAGACCCGAACCTGTGACAGATACTGTATGTCGAGGACCAAGGCCTCCATATGTGGGTGGTGCTGTACCCCTGCGCCACCACAGCACCCTCCACCCTCCAAATTAACCATGTTCATTACCGTCATGTCTTTTTCCATCATGTTACGATTGTTCACCATAATGCCCTCTACTTTTCATCTTTGTAGCATATCAGTCATTTTTGAATGAGAAGTTGATTCGACTGAATGAGTGTTAAGTTGATAACTTCAGGAGTTTGTTGTGTGTTCATATTTCTAAACAGAACCGGATAAAGTACATTTTGAATTTCGGACATTGTTAGAATTGTTTCTCTTTCTTGTATGGCCCCGCCATCTCTGTTTCTGTATCAACTGGCTCTGGTTAACTATGACCCGCGGCGCGCTCTTCTGGATGACAACGGTGAAAAAAGCTGCAAGCGGATCATAGTATTTAATCAGATTGAACTAATTTTAATCTGATAAACCATTAATCAACTATCATAAGTCAATTAATTGTTTGCATCCTTAATTCTGGTTTCAAAAATTCATTCTAAATGAGGTAACACTGTTTACAACTACAGTAAAGAAACTATCAACAGGCTGGCCCTTCTGATTACCCAGGCAGTACGTGATTATTGGACTCCCAGTATTACGCTCTAAAGAGTGAAATGACAAAATGATGTAAAACTCTGCAAAATAGAAGAATTTATTTAAAAACTTAAGAACTAAATTCAGTTATTTCATTTTTTTTAAACATTTTTGCCCATGGTTTTTAGTAACAACCACAAAGATAATGTCATCCAGTTTCAGGTGTCATGAACTGAAACACTGGCTTGGTCTTGTTAAGTCCAAACTTTCACAAACTATAATTCTGCTCCAAACTTCTGGTTTGCTGTCATGCTGTCTGAACTCCCTAGTTTCATACCCTGATTCCACGTTTACAGAGGAAATAATCAGCGTAGACCTTCTGGGATTCGGTTCTCAACCCTTAATAATGTGATGAAACTTTAATATCTCAGTGTTAAAATCCCTCCCTGTGCTTCTCTGGTTAGTTTCAGACAATAGGTATGAAGAGACTCGTATCCTGACCTTTTTCTCATGGAAATGCCGTACAGAGGCCTGAACCATGAGCTCATTTCCAGGCCGCGCCAAGTTAGACTCAGACCTTCTCAGCCTACACACACACACGCACGCCGTCACTCCCACACAGCCAGTCACAGAGCACGGCAACAACACATTGACCAGGCTGTCATAATTCTGTCTTGGTCATTTTCTTCAGGCCCGTTCTTGTCTTATAAAGAACTTTTTTGTTTTGTTTTGTTGTAACATTCTGGTTTCTTGGTGCATTTCTAGCTTTGTTGCATTTTCTTTTTACAGACAAGCTCTGCAGCGTTTCGAGGAACTTGTCAGGAAATCGGCCAACTTTCACTTGATTGGCCAGATTGGTGACAACCAGGCCAATTATATATACATTAAAATAATAATAATAATCCCCCCACCCCCATCAACACTAATAACTCCCACCAAATTATTCATATTATTATATTATTTATAAATGCATTAATACATCATAATGTAGTATTAATCCAATAAGGTTTACCAAACCTCCCTCTGATGCATTAATGGAGAAATCTTGTAATTCGCTCACTTACCGTTAGGTTCAGACCATCACTGTGTTTACCAAAGAAACTTCAAGATTACTTTTTATTTGTCCTTGTAGTTTATAAAAAGCTCAAATTTGGAATCGACAGGTTGGAGTAAATTGGTCATATGCCAGAAAGAAAGCTTGAACTGCAGCAAAGCAAATCTCTAGTCCAGTGGTTTCCTGTTGTTTTCTTGTGTTATGTTTGTTCTTTGAGGAATAAAAGCTGCACTTTATAAAATTGCATTAATGGCAGCGCCAGCACCAAGTAATAGAACTATTGAGCCAAGAATACTTCCATTTGAAAAGAAAAGGGGCATACAAAGATAATGGCAACAACTACTTTTAGAGCTTTATTTGGGAAAGAAACAGAACTGCTGAGTTTGCACAGTTAATTAGAACCACGACAGAAACACACCTGAACAGATAAGTCTGTGGGCCCCGACTGTTTTCTATTGAATACACACATTTAATGATCTCATTAGCTGAACTGAAGACTGTTTGGTTCTAAAATATATCTAAAATTAGTCAAAAATAATGTGGGCAGTAGTAATATGAGCAAGCATGGATTATTAAAACTAACTGATCTGTTAATTGCACCAGATACTCGACGCCTCCTCAGGTTTGTCTCAACGGTCCTTCTCTTTGTCCACTCATCATGAAATTGGCCTGTGTTTTTCTCCATTGTGGCATTATTTTTACATGCAAAAAATGTAGCATTCATTAGGTAAAATACCTAAACATGAAAAGAGTGTACAGGTAGCAGATGTTTACGTTGGTTCTGAATCGACTGCATAGAGAATTACGAGGCTTTCAGTGAAGGTCTGTGCCTCCGTAGCTGCTGCCGGCTGGCCTGACAGTGAGCGCCGTGATGATGTCCAGAGGCTGCTGGGCCGGCGTCTGCTCTGACATTTATGGTCCTATACCTCTTCATTAACACCACCTAACCAAGGAGGCCAGGCAGCCGGCCCTCCTCCTGTCCTCTCAGTCCAACTGCGGGACAAATGAGTCATTGTGTGTAAACGTGTGAACAGAAGACAGTAAAAGATAGATGTTTATATGTAAAGTGTGTTCATGTATGGAAGAAGATTAGGGCTACTGATAAAAGATAAATAATAAAAACAAACCAACACAAATTCTGCCTTTTCTTCCTCAGAATTCAGATGTTAATCTCAAAATGTTGGCTTTTGTTTTACCTAGAATTCTGACGTCTTATTTTACTCAGTCTCAATTAATCTCAATTCTTTAATTTTGAGATTAAAGTCAGAATTTAGAATTCTGAGGGAAAAAAGTCGGAATCCTTTTTCCCAATGGTCCTAATCCTCTTCCGTAGTTCATGCCCTTAAACACATGTATGTTTCTGTTTCTCACTGCAATCCGTCAATCTGTGTGTTAAAACAGTAATCTGAGAATCTGCAGCAATCACACAGGACTAATTTCGTATTTGTATTTTTCAAACAATTGTGATCTATTATAAATATAGAGATCAGACTTCGTTAAGAACATCTAAGACATTATAATCAAAGAGAAATGGATATGATCTTACAGAAACAGTTTCATGGTAATTGCGTGTCTACTCTGCTTCTGCTTCCTCAGGCTGTGGAATCTCAGATCAGGAGTTTTGGACAGACTCCTTCTCAGCTGCTCATTGAGCCACACCCGCCTCGAAGTTCAGCCATGCAGGTGGTAAGTGACTAACTGATCCTCATTCCTCTTTTTTTCTTCTGGTCCTCCGCAAATACGATTGTTTACAATTGCTTCATTTTTGTCCTTACCTTGCTCTTCCCTACTTTGGGAAATCCTCTTGCCTTTTCCAGAGCATGGCCCCTCCTCTTTCTTTATTGGCGAGGTGTCTGTGAAAGGAAGAGATTACAAGTATTTGTGTGGGGATGCGTTTTGGTGAAAGGTTTTCTGCTGGAAATCTGGGCCTGATCCAGATTTTCCCACCTGAGCTGGAAACATGAGATGGGCTGGTTTGAAGCGATGGCCCTTTATGGGCCAGGGAGTGCAGTCAGTGGTTCCTGCCTGTGATGGAGCCGAGGTCCCATGAGTCCTTATTAGCGTGGTGTCCCTGCGGCGCTGACAGCTGGCTGTGCAGACCACCACCCGGCACACACACACACGCAAACCCGGGCCGTTCCTTTGAATCTGCCGCCCAAGTGTACGGGTGGATTTCTGTGAATTGTTTTCTTTTTTCTTTTTTTTTACTCCTCCAAATATAGTTTTCAAAGACAGACAGCTTTTCAAACACATTTCTAACCTTCCCCAAACCTTTACTTTCCTTCTGCTGCTCGCTTCTCTTGGCTTCCACTTTCTCTCTTTTTCCCTCTCGAGCCGGCGCGTTGTCAGTGTCGGCGTCCGCCCCGCGCTGGTGGTAATGATACTGTCAGTGCTTCTAGTTAGCTGTCAGATGAACCGGATTTACCCAGGTCTCTTCCTGATGTTAAACACTGATGTTCCTCTACTTTACACGCAAGGAGGAAAATAGCTTTCTGCTCAAGCTGCTTAGTACAAACACTTCTTAGATTTGTGCTAAATGTTGCCTAAGCAGAGGAAGTAGCCTGACAGGTTGATAGGATAGTGGGGACGTGGGGGAGGTTTGCCCTTGTATTGTACGTTCAAAAAAGCAAGTTTAAGTCAGTAAGTTAGAAAAAAAATTGTGCATTTTATAAAAAAGAGTCTTTAAACATCTCAATGTAGACTGAAATGAAAAGCAGGCTTAAACAGTCGAAATTATGTAGGGGTGTATAATTATATCAATTCTACAATATTTATCGATTTTTTCTACCCTCGGAAGGCATCAATTTTTCATCCGCGAGTATCGATACGTTAAACCCTAGAGGTTCATAAGCTTATACCATCTTTTTAACACATCTCCGCCTCCCCCAGTCTCACTTTCAACTTGTGCTTAAAGTGCACATTATAAACTACACAACAGCTTTTAAATTGTGTTAATAGGCAAAGTAAAACCGGAGTTTTACTAAAATAAGTAAACCATATTTTTCCAAATGTCAGAGAAATGAGAAAAGCGGCTTTTCCAGTTATGTGAAAGGGAATGAGCTTCCAAACGTAAAAAGGGGGCAGCCGCAGCCGCAGCCTGGGCGCAGTGAGGATTGCTATGATGATGATGACAGATCGATCATTCTTATGAGCAACTGACAAAGAGTATCAGAGACTGAGAGTACGATGAGATACTGGCAGTCTGAGAGGCAACTACTCAGAGATCCAAGCAAGGGAATGGCGGCGCTGAGCAGCTGCAAGGAGTTGATCACTTCGGGGTGAGGCAGAGCCACTCCCCCAGCAGCTAGTAGTAAACAGCTTACAGCCACGGCTAACTCCGGGAGCTAACTCCGGGAGCCAACGTAGAAAAGCCTTTTCCCTATAGTCCAAGAGTCTTTTTTTTAACTCCAAAATGCAGCCACAGTATGTCCAAAAGAATAACTTAAGGTCAATCATTTGCATGTTGAGAGTCTACAGAGGCTGATGATCTCCCCACTCAGCTCCTAGATCACTGTGGAAACTTAGAGTTTTATGGCTTGAGGGACTCCTCAGATGACAACCCCTCAAGGTTTCGAGTCTTAAGATAAAAGCAACCTGAGATTCTAACTCACTGCTCAGCTGCACCAGTTTACATCGTATTACGATGACGGGCTTTAGTGATCATTAAAAAGTCCACTTTAAGCCAGTAAATTCTGAAGAGGTTTAAGAAATGCTATTTGGTGGCAGCATAAAACGTTTGTCGGAGTTTATTGATTGCAGCTCTTATTATTATTACGCCGCTATAATGATTATCACAAGTTGGACTGTTTGGAATTGCATCCAACGTCCTGAGCAGATATTTGTTTCTGTTTCATGTTGAAAATATCATTAGTCTTTTTTTATTTGTATTTCATCTCAACGCTAAGAAAAATGTCCACCTTTCTGTGATGATTGCTTCCAAGCGCAATCATGAGCAACATTTTGCGTATTTCTAAATTTGAACACAGCTCTGTCCTGTTGGCATCTATCCTTGCTTAACCTTCTCTCTGTGCTCTTCTTTGCTCCCTCCCTCCCTCCCTCCCTCCCTCTCTCCTCCTCCTGTTCTCCCTGCTGCCACCAACCTGGATTTCTTTCCTTAACTTTTGATTTATTTATCTTTTTGCTTTCGTTTTGCTTTCTGGTCTCCATTGTTCTGTCCGTTCATCTCGTCCCCCGGTTCCCTGAATAGTATCTTCTCCTGCAGACGCCGCTGATGTTCACGGAGCAGATGCAGCAGGACGTCATCATGGTGCTGAAGTTCCCGTCCAATTCTCCTGTGACGCACGTGGCAGCCAACACCCAGCCGGGCCTCGCGTCGCCCGCCATCATAACCGTCACCGCCAACCGCCTCTTCTCTGTCAACAAATGGCACGGCTTGGCAGGTCGGTGGTTTCGGCACGTTGGCATGTTTTTGTGCTGTCTGGGGTGTTTTTGAGGTCATGTCATGAGTCCTGCGGTTGGGTTGGTTAACACTGTATTTGTATGAAGATCAGACTGTCTTGTCTGTACGAGACGGACGTTGATTTGAGAGACGATTGACTGTGTCTACCAGGCAGCTGCATCAAATGTGACACATGTAACAGCCAGCGTTGGGTCTCGTGTCCACTTCCATACATCAGCCTTTCACGTTCATGAGTCTTATTTACCCAACACTCACTCGACCTCAGGAAAAACCCTGGGGCCATGAAGCTGATTTGTTTTTGGTGGAATACGAACCACATTGTGAGCAACAAAGACTCAGCTGATCATGGTATTTAGTTTGTGCAATACAGTCTTCACAAGAAGCCCTCTATAATATTTTTTTTACCTGTGTTAAAGCTGCGATATGTAACCTTTATAAAAAATATTTTTACTTATTTGTTTAAACTATTACCATGTCATGACAGTATAATATAAGACAGATAATCTGTGAAAAGATTTATCTCCTCCTCTTCTTCCCTGAGCTACTGCTACAGTCTGAAGAAATGTGCCGCTCTCGACCAAAATCAACCAATCAGAGCTAGGAGGAGGGGCTTAGTGCTGTCAATCACCCGCATGAATGAGCTGCTAAATGTGCTAATAGTGGAGAAACAACTCACTGTTACAGGAAAGCTGTTTATCTGTCGTCATCCGTGGCCATGCTAACTAGCCTTAGCATTCATGACAGACTCTGCTGACGGGGAGCAGCTGTATTGCAGCATGGGCATGATTGACAGCACCGTCTCCAAAGCAACCATGTCAACCGTTTGGGCCAGAAAAACAGCCTTTTAATTTAAAATGCATCACAATTGATAGCGCATTCATTTGATTAGATGTTCTTATCAATCAACCGATCAAGTTTATTTGTGTAGGACATTTCAGCAACAAGGCAATTGAAAATGTTTTACATCATAAAAGCACAAAAATAAAAAGTCATAAAAGCATAATAAGGTCACCAATTGAGAAAACGAGTAACAAACTGCCATCATCAAAATAATCAACACACATCAAATACGTTGGTCAGTTCTCCATTTATTAGTTTCAAAAGCAGCTCTAAGCAGGTGGGTTTTAGTCAAGATTTAAAGAAACTCAGGAGTTTCAGCTGTTTTACCGTTTTCTGGAAGTTCCAGATTAGTGGTGCATTAGAAGCTGAATGCTGCGTCTCCATGTTTGGTGAGCAACATGCAGAGCAGAACCAGAACCAGAAGATCTGAGAGGTCTGGAAGGTGGATACGACAGCAGCAGATCTTTAGTTGTTAGGGATTTATAAACCAACAGCATTCAAAAGTCTACTCTCTCAGTGTAGTGACTTTAGTACTGGAGTGATGCTCTATCTTCCTGGATTTAGTGAGAAGACCAGCAGCAGGGTTCTGGATGAGCTGCAGCTGATTTTATTTATTTATTTTAGTCAGAGCTGTGAAGACACTGTTGCAGTAATCAATGCGACTGAAGATAAACACGTGGATGGGTTTCTCTAGATCTGGCTGACACATTAGTCTTCTCACCCTGAACAGTGACAGAAGGCCGACTTTGTAACTCTTTATGTGGCTCTGAAGGTTCTGGTCTGAGTCTTAATGATTAACATGGGAAAAATAAAAATCCCTTTTCATTATCCATCACTATGAAATCAATTTTTCTGGGCCTGTGCAGAGGTAGGTCTGTTGGGCGCTATATCCTCTCCAGCCTCAGTAACATGTGGACATAATTGATCTATAATTCATGGCAGCAGTCTTAGGCCAACGGGCCACATTATAGGATTATGGTTATAGTTTTCAGTGTGTTATAATAACCTCGAATGCAGCTTCTGTTTCACAAGGCCACTCCATTACCATATTAATCCAATCTGTCTTCTTCTCTGTCAGGTCATCAGAACGCCGGGGAGCAGCAGTACCAACTTCCTGTGGAAATTGACCCTTTGATAGGTACGCTGTCATTTATGACCATTAAAAGGAATCCACGCGCGCCTGAGTGTGAACCTGTTTATGCATGAAATGAAATCGCGTGCGCGGATCTGCGCGTGCCGTCCCCGCCGGTGACTCATGGCGGCGCACGGCGCCGTGTCCCTGGACGCCAGATTAGAGTTGTTTCTCAGCCGCCCCCCCGTCTCTCCCCCAGTTCACTCGTCATGATATAGGCCCTGCTCTTTCACTAAACCATTTGCATGCAAATTGGAATGCAATGAGCTGTGGCCTGGGCCAGCATTTCATCATCAGCCCCCCCTCCTCCCTTTCCCCTCCTTCCCCTCTACTGCGTCTTCCTTTGGTTTAATTTGTGCGGAGGGAAAGGACGCGTGTCAGTGAAAATGAATATGAATGCGGTAATAATGTGTGATTGAGAATGCACGGCGGACGGCTGTCAGGACAATATGTGCGCCTCTCATCCTTCACGACTTGTTGATGAGCAGGAGAGCGCCGGGTTGCAGTGATGTATGGGGGCGCGCTGGCGGAGCGGCGAGAAAAACACGCAGGCCTCCTCTGTCCGTCTGCGCCCGCCTCTCGCCTCCTGCAGGGTGTTTCGTGCACATCTGCAGCGGGAGAAGGAGATGTGGTTCTGCTGGCTGCTCTTTCTCTGCGAATGCTGTGGTCACTGTCACTCTCACGGGAACGGGGTTTTTTTTCTTCCCAAACACTTGACTACTGAAAATAACCAGAGTCGACACTCAGTTATTCATCCTAATCCTGCGATGCACTGCAAAAACACAAAATCCCACCAAGTGTTTTTGTTCTAGTTTCTGCTGCAAATGTCTTAGTACGCTTGAAATAAGGCAAAACTGACTTAGAAGTGACTTTTCAGCAAAATATAGAAGCTTAATTAGTCCATGATTAATATTGATGTAAAATAACTAGTTCTGCTCCCAGATTATTTCACTGATAACATGGAAACATATCTTGTGCTAAGTGAAATAATCTGCCAATGGGAGTACTTTTTTAAAATCAACATTAAGAAATTATCGACTTAACACAAGCTCCTATGTTTTGCTGAAAAGTTGCGCATAAACAGTCCTGTCGCCATAACAAATAGTTCTGGACGATAATTTGTCCCAGAAGTTACTGCGATAAACAATAATATTGTTGTTTTGAGATCATTTTCAAGTAATATAATGATAATGGCACAATAATGCAAGAAGACCTTCTGAAAGATAAACTTTCAATTTGAATGGACATTTCTCACTGGAACTGGAAGACATTTTAAATATTCAAAATAAAACAGAAACAACACGTAAAATGTTCCGGGCGAGAGGCGGGGTCACCCTGGACAGGTCGCCAGTCTGTCCAGGGCAACACAGAGAGAGGCAGGACACACAACCATGCACATACACACTCACACCTATGGAGAATTTAGAAAGAAATTAGCCATTTAGAAATTAACCTGACAGTCATGTTTTTGGGCTTTTTAAAAAAGAAAGAGAGAGAAAAATGACCATTTATTTCTTACTGAGAGAACCCTGCAGATTAATGCAGGGTGTACTACTCACATATTTGCACTGGAAACTATAGCAAAACTACTTGGTAAGATTTAGTGTTTTTGTAGTGCACATTTCTTACAGTTGGCCTGTAAAAGATTAGGATAGTAAGATAATCTTATTCCAGAAGCATTTCATCACCATTCGTTACTGAAACACCTTTTTAGGACTGGTTATCAGTTCGATAGAATTAGATGTTTATCATCATGTCACATTGGCTCGTCTCTACCGCTAAAGTGTCTTGGGGGAGTGCGTGCACATTTTGGGGGAGGTAGCTGGGAGTTTCGCTCTTGTCAGTAATATATTTACACTGTTTGCATTCCAGGAGGAGCCGGAGCTAAACACAGTAAATTGAGGATGAGCGCTGAGCCATCTGCGGCTCTGGGGAATGTTAAAAAATTGAAATATTAGTAGAAGCAGATACTCTAAATGCTCCAAGATGTACCTGCTTCCCCTCCCACCCCTCCACCCAAACGTTTGACCCCATTAAGTAAGAAAACAACGTTTTTCTTCAGGAGAGCCGTTCATAGATAGCACTTTTGGTAAATGGCGTCAGTAAATCAGAGTTGCGATTTACGACATTTGATCATGCGAAGATGAAGCTGGCGTGTCCGTCCCGGTTGGAGTGGGGTTCCTTTTTGGTAAAGTCGAACCACGTCGGGACATTACTCACACTCTTAGGCCCCTCGTGGAAAACGCTGCAGTTTCCATAAACCCTCAATCTCCGGGATGTTTTATGTGTCGTCCCACAAATCTCCCTCACACCGAAGCTTCGGCGGAGGAGCATCAAAGCGCGAGCTCCCGACTGTTTATCCGATACGTCGGCTGTCCTCAGAGTGTGTGTTGGATTCCTGTGTGCATTCCTGTTTGCTTCCTTTCAGCCAGCAACGTGGGCTGTCACCGGCGTCAGATCTCAGACCTCCTGGATCAGAGCATCCAGATCAGCTCGCAGTGTTTCGTCATCACCGCTGACAACCGCTTCATCCTGCTGTGTGGCTTCTGGGACAAGAGCTTCCGGGTCTACTCCACCGACACAGGTAGGTGATGGTAGAGGATTTTTCTGCTTGACTTGCTGTCAGTTCAGAACCCAAAAGAATCCGACCTGACCCTACGGATTTATTTGGGTTGGTCTGAGCCCGGTCCAGCCCGACTAATTCACTTTAATTCCAGGCCCGAACCCAAAGTAAGCTTGACATTACGATTTTGTTGCTTTTGTTTTCGACCACCGTTCAGGAAGCAGTGTAGGTTTTTCCTGTTTTTTAGTTTCTGTCTAGCATCTTCCAGCTCCTTCTTGTGGCTTGTTGTAGCCGCAGGATGAGTCAAGTGCAAATCATCTGAGATGTACGATCGATGAGATCACGCAATGCGCTGCGCTTGTCACAGTCTGAGCTTCTGCACTATGATTACTTAGTTTAACCTGTAGAGGAAATAAAGTATCTGCTCCTCTGTTTACACTACAATAAGTATATTAACACAGCCTCGTATCATTTGGCTTTCCCTGTGCTGTGTCTGTAGACTTATTAAACGTGCCGCAGAAGTCCGACCCCGACCTGACCCGACTATCTGGAAAATAATTTTGGCCCGACCCGGCCTGAATTTTGGGTCAGCCTCGGGTCATAAATCCAAACTCTAGCAAACATGTCGAAGAAGGTGCTGTGGTAAGCAGAGACCAGTCTTTATGGTCTACATGCAAAACACCATGTGGTGAAAAACTTGGTGTGCATCAACCATGAGCTTCTTTAGCATGAACAGAGAAACTGGTCAGTTGTTGGGTCATCTTAAAGGGGCAGTACTATGTGTTTCCTTCCACATAGTTCCATCTTATAGCACAATCAACTAACTGTTACTTTCAGTATATTATAAAAATGCTATAAATATCAAATATGACTCAAAAGATATTTGACTTAGTAATTGAACGCCTTGAAATTGGACCACTGTCTCAGAAAGTCCTGCTCTTTGTGAGACTCCGCCTTCAGGAAGTCATTACAACATGGCTCCTCTATTAACCCTTTAGAAACATTTTTACCAGCATTTTACCAAGGAGTTGCTCATATGATCAGGACAGTAGACTCCAGTTCCACCAAGTGTTTGCTATTTGCTGCTGGCTAGTCTGAAGGAGTTGCTTGAGGGAGTCCCCTAGTGGTCTGCAAGGTACTGCATGTAGACAGGTTAGCCTACCAAAGGATTATGTTTAATGGATAGTTGACTTTAGACTCGGTCACTTAAGGGAAAAGTTGAAGATACCAGTGGATAAAAAACAATGTCAGGGCTCCTTAAGATGGGAGGAATTACTGTCTGTGGGAATATTTTTCAGTTTCTCGGGGTGAGTTGCAAAACTTTCGTTTTTAGTTGCAGAACACTATTATGATACACAACATGCCACAGACACACAGATCTAGGTCTGGTCTAAGTCTGTCCGGTCGGTATCTGTGGCTGTGCTGACTGTGATATGACGTGAGCAGCTTCGTCAAGCTGAAAGAGAATTTCTGTTTCCGTGAGTGTCTTGTTAAATGGGTTGAGTGGTCCTCAGCCTGATGAAGGTTCGACAAACACTGACCTAGAAGATCAAAACTACAGTAAGTTCTCTGTATTAGCTTACATTGTTTATGCTGAAACGTCCTCCAAACTTGAGGAGAACGGCCCAGCATTTATACCTGAATATCATCAGCTCAATTCAAACGTTTTCTCACAAAAAAATAAATAAAAAAGCCTGCAGTGAGGTCAGGGGTCCTAAATGAGACTGTCTGAAGCTTCATCTCTCTCAGCGTCTTCCCCCAGCCTCATTCAGAACACTACATGCATCCACACAACAGACTCAATTCAATTTCTCTGCAGGCCGGGCGCGGCGGCGGCGGAGGGGAGTGAGAACACAGAGATGGCTCTATTGTGTTGCTGCCACCAGGTTGTGCGACTAGAACGAGAACAGAGTTTAATCGAACGCGGCTCAGCAGCTGCCGCCGGCGCCCCCAGTTACCCCCAACGGGTTAAAGGGCCGGATTTTTTTTTATCAGATCCCAGAGTCCCGATTGGGGAAGCAGCTTCCCTTCCACAGGCGGCCAGAAGCGTGTGGGGAAGCACATGTTTAATCTGAGGCGCATGGTAGGCATTATTGCAACAGTCATCATTACTTATTTCCACTGTTTATGAGAACGTCAAACATTTCACATCTTTGTTCTCCTCGGGGGGAGGGAGGGGGAGTTAAGTCGTTGACCCGCTCCGGTTTCATAGTAGCCCACATCGCTTTTAAGGAGAAGCGTCTTAATTTTCCTGGAGGATGACGAGTTCCGACACCCGGGACAGGAGCGTCGCCACACTGTGAAGCATCCGCCGTTTGACTGCCGAGGTCACGTTCCGACAGGCGTAATGGGTTTTAGACGGTGAGACAGTGGCGCTGTGGTCTTGAAATCTGACAGCAATTAGCCTCTTTACATATACACATGGTCACCGTGCACGAGCACACACATTTGGAACGAGTATTTATTCATGTCTGGGAATTAACACAAGTCTGATCTCAGATCAGTCGTATAATCAACTCAGGATGGGAACCTAAAGCGGTTGCATCTGTCAGGAAAGTCTTTTTCTTATATCCTGGGGTTACAGCCCTACCGCCTGTTTGGTACTTTTTGCTTCTTTTTTTATATATTTTCACATACTTTTGAATTTTAGACAGGTTATTTCTACATTTACGTATTTGTTCCATGAATGTCAAACAGCTTTTTGTGGGAAAGAATCTCACAGATGATCCAATTATGTTCTACTAATGCTCAATATCAGCTGATGGAATTGCAGTGACTCATCTGTATTAGTTTTCAAAACTTGGCCCAAAATGGATCCTTGTGACTCGGCAGCATTGTTTGTACCAGAGGTCAGATGTCAGAGCACTTTGTCCCGCTTTTTTGTTTTCGCCTTCTTAAGTCAAAGTTGGTCAAGAATCTGTTTCTGTAATGTTAAAAAGTCTGTCAAAATCTAAAATGTCTCTTCTGTTTCTTCCGTTTATGTTTAATTTTTATTTTTTATTTTGTTTTTCTGCTCGTTCGTCCGTTCTGTGCTGCAGTTCTGTTAATGCGCTGTTGCAAAGAACTGCAGCGATTCATTCAGCATTTCCCGCAAACTGACCAAAAAAAAAACAAACGCGTGAAACTGGCTGATTATTTCTTTGGACAACTGGAATCTAAACATTCCCGTTACCTTACAGAGCAGCTTCTTCAGCAGAGCGTTTATTTACCAAAGCCCCGCTGGATAAAACAGTGGCTGTCTAAACCCTGATTCTATTAGCATCAGTGTTCTGACTATACTTTGCATTAAAAGAGGCTGAAGTTTAGAAACTTAAATGCATAACCTCAACTTTAGCTGAGAAATGTGCATTTAACTTATGAAATAAGCATATTACAGAGCGAGTGAGATGTTAAGGTGACTTATTTTAATTGTTGAAGTTTGCTCAAGTTTCACATGCTGAAGCTTTTCAAGCCTTCATAAAAAAAAAACTTTCCATCTAAAATTTCTCAAAATTCTAGACGGGGAGAAAAAAGAATTAAAGCTTTAATAATCAAACAGTCTGAATAGATTATGCAACAATAATGCAGCCGCAGGATTTTTTGTTTTGCTTTTCATGATTTATTTTGGCGAGAATATTTTACATTTCACAACATTTCCGAGACAGTCAGTGTCAGATGGGGTTGTAGTAGTTTTGGGTTCTTCATTATAGTTTTATTTCAATGTGACTTTTTGTTTGTTCAACTCAGTTCATTTTAGTTTTTATTGTGTTTGCTAGTTTTTATTAGTTACTATTAGCTTAATATTTGTTTAGTTTTTGTTAGCTGTAGTAGTTTTTATTTTTTCATACTTTGGTTCATTTTTAGGTGCAGAATTCATAAATGTTGAAGTATCGTATCGTGATTATGTAAACATTGATTGGGTAATGAATACTCAGCGAAGGTTGCAATTTTTTAAAACTGTATTCAGTTATTGTTCACTCTGGTGTTTTCTCCCAACTTTTGTTGTCTCCATTTTGTGTATTAGTGTACTCTGCTGACACTTGACAGAAAAATACATTTCAATCTGTTCAAAAGTCTAATAAATAGATTCATAAACGTGAAAAGGGAGGACATTATATCTATAATTTCTGTATGTTTTTGTTTTATAAACGCATTGTATAGTTCCAGTTATTCCTAGTTTTTCCTCATAAATTTTTTTTTATTTCCCAATTTCAGTTTTGGTTATCCTGTTAGTTTTAGTTAACCATATTAACCTTGGCGCTAGCATCTGAAAAGGAAATCCTTTTCCTCCCTCTTGCTCTGACCTGTACTGCTGTGTTATCATATTCCAACACCATTTTACGTATTTATCCATCGCGTGGTCACGGCAACGTCTTGGTCACGTTGCATTTAAAGCCGTCCTGATTTTTCTTTTCGCCGCCTGCAGGGAAGCTGACGCAGATCGTGTTCGGACACCGGGACGTGGTGACGTGCCTCGCCCGCTCCGAGTCGTACATCGGCGGAGACTGCTACGTCCTGACGGGCTCCAGAGACGCCACCCTGCTGCTGTGGTACTGGAACGGAAAGCTCAGCAGCATCGGGGAGAGCCCAGGCAGTGAGTGCGCGTCCTGAAAACACACACACACACACGCTCGCACATACACGTGCGTCTGTCTTCCGAGCTCTCGCCCTCACAGACAGTCCTGACTGTGTGATTTACTGCCTCCCTCTGTAAGGTAACAACTAGTTTCATCTGACCAGCCCAGGCCTCCTCCGTACAGATTGGATTTCGCGGCTCTGCGGGACCGGGAACAGCTTTCGATAATGTGTTGGGAGAGAGAGACCGTGTGTTTCTGATGGGTTGTGTGTATGGGGGGGGTTGGAGGGAATCTGTCTTTAATGTGAGTGAAAGTGAGGGCCACTTAGAGACGTTAAACGTGAAGTTGTGTTGGGGGTCGCCCGGCCGACACATGAAAGTTCCCCACCGTCCCGGGGCCAGCGGGGTCAGGCTGGTCGATAAAAGTGAAAAATGTCACAGGCCTCCCCGGCGTTACCATAACATATGGCATCGGCCGCGATCAAAGCGTCGCCGCCACATTGCTCACAACCTCGGCCTCCGCAGTGCTAATTTGGCCGGCTTAGATTGGCGGACATGTTGTTAAGTGATCCATCACAAACGGGATGAAATTTATGACAAATTGTAATTTGTTTAATAAGCCGCTTTGGTTTGTCATATGAAGGAGAGCAGAGGAAGACTTTAAAGTAAAAGGTACATTTATTTATTCAGTTATTTGTTTCAAACAGACAATAATAGAACAGAAATAGAATAGAAACAAACTTCAATGTCCAGGAAAGGACAAACTCAGGTGCAACAGCAACAACACATATGCAGGTTCACACAAGAAGTTCTTAAAGTGTTAAAAGAGCAAATATAAGGAAATAAGATTAACAATAATAATAATAAAAGTGTTCTGTATGAGAGACTCTGACAGGAAAGACTGTAGTTTTTAGAAATAGACATATTGGAGTCACGATCCAAAGGATGTGCAGTCGGATCATGTTTTCAGAAACATACATAATGTATCTGTGCAGAAAAAACAGATGTGCAAAAGGGAGTAAAACTAGAGTAGATGGTTGTGCAAACGTGAAAATACAAAGTAAAAACAGAAAAAAAATCATAGTTAGACAAATGGTCGTGCAATTTTACACACTTTGTTCAAAAAGGAACAAAAAAGATCTGAGGATTCCCTGGATCTCTGATACACATCAACATACAATTACACGCTACTTTTTGAAGAAAAATGTAGATTAATATTTTGTGTCTTTTTGTATGCCATCTATTGAGCTGAGATTGAGTCACAGCTTTTTTTAGCTGCTGTTTTGCACGTGTAAAATTCAGTCTATTTGAGTTTTAGTGGCTCAGTGCTGCAGCTGGAGGGGCAGACAAAGCGCTCATCATCCCATCCCAATGTGACGCTTCGTTGGCCGGGACCGCAGGAGGCTCTCTCTCTCTCTCTATCCGTCTCTCTCACTCTGTCTCACTCTCTCTCTCTCTCTATCCGTCTTTCTATCCGTCTCTTTCTCTCTGTCTCACTCTCTCTCTCTCTCTATCCGTCTCTCTATCCATCTCTCTCTCTCTGTCTCTCTTTCTGACATGATGTTCTTCTGCAACACACTCACACACACCAACTCCAGACAGACAGCATACCTTTAATCTGCTTCCAAATACCAAAAACGACTCAAAAAGCTAAAAAAGAAAAAATCTCCTCCGTGCGCTAGGAACGAGAACACACACTTACAGAAAAATTCCAGCTCGCTCCTAACGACCCGTGGACATCTCACACACCTCATAAGCTTGACGTGAGTCCGTCTGAGTGGCTGATGCGTTCACATGAACGTTCTGACTTATGAACTCCTGGCTTGTCCTCAGACTGGTTCAGATTTTAGATGTGCTACTGCCACCTGCTGGAGAACAGAACTCGTTTCTTCTGCGGAACCGAGCTCCTTTTCTGATCTTTTGAAATTCAAATTGTTTTTTTTGTAAGAGCAGAAGTATTGTATGTAAAATGTATTAATTTGGCCTGTTTGTCTCAATAATATTGTCGTGTTGTGTGCAAAATTGTCCTGAGTTTTTTCTGTCTCTTACAAAAATGACTGCAGAGGGAAGGCCAAACAATATTTATTTTTATGTATAATTGTAAAAGCATTCGTTCCAATCCTCCAATGAACTAAACTAATATTGAACTTAAATATTAGCTTTAAAATTTATTTTGGAAAACAACGGAGGAATAAAAAAATAAATAAAATGGCGGGAAAATAGTGGAGTAGTCGTCTATGTAAAATTATAAAACTTATAAATATATTTCCTGTTATACATTGAAGTGACATATGTATGTATGAATATAAACATAGTCAATGTAGAAAAGATGAGTTTGAAAAAAATAGAAAAATAAAAGCATTTTTATTTTATATATTCAGTTATTTATTTCTTTTCAAACTTCTGCTTCACACCCAAAAACGTACAGTTCACTCTGACAGTGTTTTCTACTTGATGCATAACAGCCTGTGCAGTTTGAACATGCTTAAAACATAGAAATGATTCCCTTCTCCGCTTTAAAAGTGGAATGATGGCTTTAGAGTTAGAGTTATTGTTTTTGTGTCAATCTAAGGAAGCTTTCTGTTTATTCCTGTCAGTGCACTTAAAGGTAAAAATCCGTTTTTAATAGACACTCTGTGTAAAATGTATCCTTCCAATTATATTTTGCTGACGGGTTCACTGTCAGGCGAGCTGGAAACAGAGCCGGTGCTACAGAGGATCAACCTTTCACAAAGTTCTGTTTGTTCAAGTAAGAACGGCTCCCTGAGCCTCCGATTATGCAAATGAGAAACAAGATTAGAGCAGATGTTGTGTGTGGGGCAGCCTGGCCACAGATCCTGCCACCAACGGGAAACGTTTCTCTGTGAAGTAGTTAAAGTCTTTCAGTTTACCGTTTAATGTCGCCGCACGAAACGCACGGAGTTCAGATTTGACAGAAAACATCCGTGCCTGTTTTGGACGCACTCGTATGTGGACTGATTCCTCCAGAAACTTTCTCACTCTGAAAAGTTTGTGTTCGACATTATTAAGTAGATATTTGAAAAGATGTCATCAAAATATTTCCCAGTCTGACGCATCACTCAGCTTTTCCCAGTTGAAGGGGCAGTGGTGTGTAAAACGACTTTTTGAGCTTCACTTCATGTTATAATGTTTTTCCCTCATCAAAAGCATACCTGGAGTGTTGCCTTGATTCTTTCACCCATGTTTGAGAGAGCCTTTAATCTCCATGGCAACCATTCGGCTGTGCAAAACGGCTGGAGAGACCGACGCTTCTGAACATCTGCCTCACAGAGCAGAGCAACCCTGTGACTCCGCCCACTCGGCTCCTTCAGACTAGCCAGCAGCAATTAGCAAACACCTGGTGGGTCTGCTGAGCTCATTATAGGAGCTGCTTCTCAGTGTAAACGTTGTTGAAAGGTTAAGAGAGGAGCCATGTTGTGATGAATTTCAGTAGGTGGAGTTTCAGGAAGAACAAGATTTTCTTAAAGAGACGGAGGCCCAATTTCAAGGCGTTAAATTAGGAAGTCAAATTTCTTTTAAGTCATTTTTGATATATGCAGCATTTTCATAATTGAAGTTAACAGAGTAGGTACTTGATTACACTGTAAAATGTGCCTGGAAAACTTAACTAACACCCTTCAAGTTTAGCTGAACATATATTTTAATAGTGTTTTAATGACCTTTTTTTTGTCTTATTTTTATCTATTAAAGTGTATAAAACGCTCTTTCTTTCCTTTTATTTTGCATGAAATAAAGCAAAATGACAAAACTGAAAAAAAAGTACATTTGATTCACATCCAGCACCTCGAGACCAATGCCCAACAGTAACTACATATTTACTACTTAATGTAGCGATTTCCATAACTCCTGCTCTGTAAAAGGAAGCTGTGACCGGTTAATGTCCCTAAAACAAGTTTAATACAAGTGTACGTCCACACGGAGACACCCGATCCCCTCCTCCGCCTCCGAGCTCCGAGTACAGGTATGAAATTGCAGACATATGTCTCTCTAATTGAAACCAAACTTTAGGTGCAGGCTCCAGCCTGCCTCAGTTTGTTCCCTTTATCAGCTCTGTAGATCTTCTCGGTGAAGTCCGGCTCGGTTGTCCCGGACTCCGCCGGCTCACGGGTCATGTGTTTGCTTTTAGTGAGAACGAGGCTGTTAACTGGATGAAATGTGCTTGTTTGGGCCGCCGGCGCTCTGACGGGATCAGGGGCGAGCTTGGGCGGCTGCAAAGTGGACAGCTTGATGTTTTAAAAAAAAAAGAAAAGAAAAAGTCCAAACAATCAACTGGAGTTAAATCCTATGAGATCAGTCGTCGGAGACAAATTTGCTGCTGTTTTGATTTCCCCGTTTCAAAACATGTCCTGTAAGAACATCGAGAAACTTTGCTCATATTGAGGCGTCTCCTCGTTTGCGCCGTGCAGCTGCATTTAGACGGGAGCTGCACGAGCTCACGCTTCTAAACTGCAGCGTTAGCTGGCGCAGTTGAAAACGTGTTGTTTATTACCGCCGTTTACGGCCAAGACGTGTTCATATCAGAAACTTTATGCTTCCTATTCCCAGAAGCTGCGAGGCGGATGTTTGAAGAAAAGACTACATTGTTTGGTGAACACAAAAAAAAAAAAGCCTGGCTGTTGCACTTTTCAATATGTTATGTGGTTATAAAGACAAGCGGCGTATTTTATTGTGATAGAGCAACGCAAAGTAGATCATAGTTGTTTCTTATTATGATCATTTTTATTTATTGTGGTGGCAATAAATATTTATTAATGATGGGGAACTGATGTGATCAGAAATGTTGCTTTTACTGTTTTCTCCACTGTTTCTTTGACAAGAGGATCAGTAAATATCAGTAAATTTGAAAATATGATTCAATGTAGTGACTTTATGCAGTTTATGGAGGTAAAATCCACTTCTTTAAGTCGGTGGCGTCCTGAAGAATTCAAGTGGGAATGTTTTTCAAGAGTGGTATTTGTGTTTGTAGCGATAAATCGTTATTGTGATAAATGATAATATTGTCATTTTGAAACCATTTTCAAGTAACATAATGGTGATGGCATAATAAATTCAAAGGCACAAGAACTTCTGCTCTTGACACCACTTTGTTAAAAATGTAAATTCTGTTGCGACACCTCCAGGCGCTGCAACCATCTTCTGATGTCTATTTATTTCTCATTTTGTACTATTTATTTCTTTATCTTTGTATATTATGTATATACACATAACCTGCATCTTAACTCGAGTCGAGCAAATCTCAATCTCGTTGTAATCTGTTGATGACAATGACAAATAAATCTTATCTTATCTTATAACAATAATAATGCAAGTTTGCCCTCTCAAAGGACAATGAGCTTTAATTTTAGCTGAGAACACTTCACTCTGGAACTGGAATATATTTTAAATATCCAAAATAAAAAATGAAAACCAAAAACAGTAAATAAAACGGAAATGAAAAACACACAACAGGAACCATAAAATGAATCAAGATGTCTTTGTAAATGAAATTGGCCTTCAAAAAAATGTTAATCGTCAGAATGAAAGTTATTGGGACAGGCTGAGTTATCAAAATATCATGATATCAAGCCTTAAATATTTTTATCTGTTTAGTGTGTCAGATCATTCAAAGAGTATGGAGAAACTACAAATGTTGGTTATAAAACAGATGGGATTAAATCGAGGTCATTAGAGGCTGATAATGTCTTTAACTTTTAACCTTTCAGCAGCTCAATGACTGTAAACACTTAAAGCTGTCAGTGAGTGCATTAGGTCAGAATATAGTCATGTGTTAGAATGGTCCAGTCAAAGTCCACGCCACAAAACCCAGAATCAGTGGCTAAATTCCAAATGCGTTCTCTCCAGTCTGAGCTTGAGATCTTTTCCCAAAGAACAAAATTCAGTTCTGCTTCCAGCTGAAACTGGAGTAAAAGGCTGGAATTCATGCCACACGTTTTTAGTTTTAAATGTCTTAAACCGTTTCTGTAAAACCTTGTTTCACTTCCTCCACGTCACAAAACCTTCCACAGAAAGGTTTTCCTTTCTGTCCGTCTGCTGCATAACAAATTCCACTTGAGACGCTAACTGGTGATTGAGACGGAATCAGAAACAACTCTAAGGGCGTGAAAACGTACAAATCTGTGGATTTAAACACACAAGTGCTGATCTTGACTTTCAGCTGGTATTGATGGGGTTATTTAAGAAGAGACCCCCCCCCCCTTCACCCCCCAATGAGCCGTGAACCAGAACTGAACTCCGACAGACAGACTCATGCTGGCGACCTTTACAGTTCCCTCTGTTGCATCCAAATCAAAGCTTTTACACTTTGACCAAACGTGCAAATTCTACCCACCGTCATAAATTCATCTGTGTTTACCATCACATGTACTCTAGGAAAGCCTGATCTGGCGCGTATGTGCAGCGTCTGGTCGGACGGAAGGTGATTTCGATGATTTGTGTTGTCATTCGCCCTGACAGCTTCGAACCAAAACTAAATTACACAAATTTCATGACTTCAGTCTGAGTTCCCCTGGTCTTGTGTTGCTCTGCCTGCCCGACGCAGAAACATCTGGATCCAGTAAAGGCCGTCATGCAGAGAAGGTTTTAGACCTTGGAGGAGGCAGAGTGTGGGAAATATCTGCATGTGAAACAAAATGGATTAAAATCTTAAGGATGCAGAGGGAGGGGGGAGGGGGGGCTGTTGGTGGAGAGCCATGAAGTTCTCCGGTCCAGGGAATGACGGAGTGTAAGAGTCATTGTAGATACCTCGGAAATTTTGAGATTCGCGTCAGGAATTTTCTAGAAAAAAAAACAAAAACTAGAACATTTCTGAGCTTGAAACGTCAAAAGTTTGCTGGAAATTTTTTTGGGAGAAAATTCTCACAAAGGTTTTAGAAAAAACTTGGACGTTTCAGGATTTGAAAAGTTGAAAAATTGCGAGAAAAAAAAAACCCTGAAAAAACTTTGAAATCAATTTCAGCAATTTTCAAGACAAAACTTGGAAATTTCTGCGTTTGAAAAGTTGAATATTTGCTTGGAAAACCCCCCAAATTTCCAAGTTTTTGTTCTTTTTTTTCTCTTGAGAATTGCTGAAATTGATCTAAAACTTTCTGAGCTTGAAAAGTTGAAACCTCTGCTGATCACTGTTGTATTTAGAAATCTTGAACATTTCTGGGATGAATCTGAGAAAAGTTTGAAAAGTTTAAAATTTGCCTGGAAAAAAAAAAGCTCTTGAAAATGTTTCTTGTAGAAAATTTCTGAGATTAATCTCAATTAGATTTTTTTTTCTTCTAGCAGACATTTGACTTTTCAAACTCAGAAATTTCCAAATTGTTTTCTAGAAAATTTCAAAGATTTTTTTCCTCCTTTTTTCTATCTACATTGAGCCTATTGTACATAATGGTGAGTAACATAAAATGAAACAATAATGAATCTGTCTGAATCTTGCTCTCTAACTCTACTGATGGCTCCTGTGTTTAGCCAAAACTCTGCATGAGAAAATAACATCCAACCTTTTTGCTCCCCCTAGTGACTGAAAACTGTAACTGTTTGTTAAAATGTGAGGATCTGAACTGTTTGTGTCTTCCAGCAGAGTTTACCACACCGAGGGCCATCCTGACGGGACACGACTGTGAGGTGACGTCTGTCAGCGTTTGTGCTGAGTTGGGTCTCGTCATCAGTGGCTGCAAGGGTGAGGCCGGCCGCTTCTCTGCGTCCGTGTAAAGCCTTCCTCTGATCCGACTAAATAACTAATCATTTGTAAACCATTGAGGCTTTGTTTGATCAATTCCTACTAAAACGTGTTTTATTTGGAGTTTTTGGCCGTTTTTAACCACAGCAGATGAGGAAACTTCTCCATATCCTCCGTTTTTGCCAAAAAATAGGTTTTCGGTTTCTTAACATCTTCCAAATTTTTCTTTTGAAAGCTGAGCGTTTTTGTTTTCACGGTGCTCCGTTTACTTTGACTTGGCCACTGAAACAGTTGAACCTTTGGCATCCTTTGAAGCGGAGTCGGGCTGCAAGGTGTGTTTGTGAGATTTCTATAAAAAAAAAAAAGAATACTGAATCTGGTTGGCATCATGTTTTCTGACACGACTTATGAACTTCTTTTTTTTTTGCCTTTTAGACTGAGAGACGTTCACTGTAAACTTGTGTTTTATTTCAATTCATTCATAACAGAATAACCTGAAAAACATTTGACTTCTCAAACAATTAAAACTTACTTCAGTCATTATTGTAAATGGCAGTGTTGAGAAAGACATTGTTATATTATATTATGATGATTTTGTTGCATCTGTAAAAATCATGAAAATGCCAAAGTCTTTCTTTGATTTTTAGAAATTGACCTTTTTATAAGTTATGTATTATAATGATGATAGGAAATTTGAAACGATCATCTCTTTTTTTTAGCAAACTAGAATACCTTCTTTTTTTTTAAATTGTTGTGCAGATGATTTCACTGATAATACATTTTTTTTCCATAAGTGAAATAATCTTTCAACATTCAGAAATTGACTTAAACAAAGCTGCTATTTCCTGCTGAAAATGACTGATAATGTCTAAGTTAGTTTAGTCTTATTTAAAGTGTACGAACATGTTTGCACTAGAATCCAGACCAAAATTACTCTTAACATTTTGTGATTTTGCAGTGCAGTTGAAGTTTGAGTTGAGTTCAGCGAGTTCCTCATTTCTGTTTGTTATGGAAGGAAAAAACATTTTCAGGCATCAGTCATATTATTTCCAAAATAAGTGTTTTCTTTTTTTAAAGTTTACAGATTGTCGTCATTACACACACACACACACACACACACACACACACACACACACACACACACACACACACACACACACACACACACTCAAAAGATAAATCAGTTTCATATATTAAGCGTAGCTCTGTGTCTCCCTGTGTGTAGAGGGTCCTTGCCTGGTCCATTCCATGAACGGAGACCTGCTCCGGACCCTGGAGGGCCCGGAGAGCTGCCTGCGGCCCCAGCTCATCCAGTCCTCCAGCGAGGGCCACTGCATGATCTACTATGACAAGGGACACTTCTGTCTCTTCAGCGTCAACGGCAAGCTGCTGCGCCACATGGAGGTGCAGGACAACATCAAGGTGAGGAAACGGCCGTTTCTCCTCAGGCTCTCCCCAGACGCCGCTTCCGTCTGGACGTCTGCGCCACATCTGGGGCGTTCAGGGTTGGGGGGTCGTGAGGGGAGGGGGGGGTGCAGTCCAGACGGAGCGCTGATTAAAGGCCGGGCTCGGTTCGGATCTGAGGCGAAGGTCAGGACGCCTCAGGACAAAACGGGAGGGCTCCACGTCTCGCCCTCCCCGTTCCACCGCATCCAGCAGAGGAAGCGCTCCCGTTTGATCCACGGATCCGGTGTCGGGTCGGATTGCGACGGTGGCGGGAAACGCTCCAGAGCAGCGGTCAGTCCTGGACCCCGACACCATTAACTACCCCAGAGCGCAGGAGGACACATTCCCCCCGCTGCCCACATTTCCTCCCTTGTGGCCGGAGCGACACAAGATAGCGGCTTCCACCTTTGGTTTCCAGGCCCTTTTGTTTCCGCTTTGGCCTGGGAAATGTAAGCTAGCTCTGACAGACAGCTGCACGCCTGTTTCCTATTAAAGGGCCGGTATTATGTTTTTCCCAGCCACATAGTGCCATTTATTGCACAATCAAGTAACTATGTTAACTTCAGTTGTTATAAAAATGCTTTATATATCAAATATGACTTCAAATAAATTTGACTTTGTAATTTAAGGCCTTAAAATTGGGCCTCTGTGTCTTTAAGAAGCTTCTGTTCTTTCTGAAACTCCGCCTTCAGGAAGTCATCACAACATGGCTCCTCTATTAACCCTTTAGCAACGTTTTTACCAGCGTTTCACTGAGAAGTAGCTCCTATAATGAGCTCAGTGGATATTTGCTAATAGTTGCTGGCTAGTTTGAAGGAGCTGAGTGGGGATTCATGGGGAAGGGCTGCTTGGTAATGTGGAGACTTGGAAAGGTAAACCTGCCACAATAGCAAATTTTGCTGGACGATAAATTGTCCCAGAAGTTATTACGATAAGCGATAATATTGTTGTTTTGAGACTATTTTCAAGTAACATATCAGTAACGTCATAATAATTCAAGAACACATTGTGACAGATCAATAAACTTTAAATTCTAATGAACATTTAACACTGGAAATAAAGACTTTTATCATCCAGTTTTTGTTAAAAAGAGGAAAACAGTAAATCATGCAAATGGAAATGATTGAGCTCGTTTTAATTGATCGTGCCTTTAATAGATTTATTGCGACAGAGCTAGGTCTGCCCAGGCGATTTGCCCAGCAGAAATGGTTGCCATGGGAGATTAGGTGATTTCTCAAACATGAATGAAAGAATCAGAGCAGCACTCCAGGTACGTTTGTGATGAGGAAATAACTTTAGAAATGAATTAAAGCTTGAAAAAAAGTATTTTACACAACACAAACAGAAACTTCTCGTTTCCAGGCTCCTAACCTGTAAAGCCACAAATAGACAGAAACATGGACTGAGCCTGTTATTGACTCTGCGGGGCGAGAGGGGGTGGGGGGGCGTTTCATTTTCAATCTGTCCTAATTTTTCCTAGTTGTGTTTAAAAAGTTACTAATGATGCTTTTCAGATTAACGTTGTAGTTTTTCCCCCCACATTTCTTCTGCACAGACAAAGCCAGGCGGACTTGGTCTCTCCTGGACCTGCAGTAAATTCCCTCCGTGTCACGCAGCATTAAGAAAACCCAACATGTTGAACTCAGGCTTAGCCCCCCCCCCCCCGACCCCCTGATTCCAGCCGCTATTTAGTACAGCCGTGTACATACCAGAATCAATCTTCTCTGCCCTCTGAGGCTCGGCGCAGTGTGACTCCAGGATAAATAAGTGTGTGTCCTGGCCTGCTGCACTTGGAAGCGGAGAGTAAAAACGCGCTGGCCGCCACTTTATAGAGGTCTGGAGTCGGAGTCGGGACGACAGCCTAACAGTCGGCATCCTGCTCTAATAGCGGATTTGGGTGACGGGGGAGCCATGCTGAATAGATTACGTTCTTTTAAGTTATAGCGCGACTCAAGCAGTGTAACCATCTCTGCAGTTTTTTTTAACGGCCTCTGTCAGTGTGACGGGGCGGGGGGGTAAGAGCTCCATAAATTAAAAGTTTTACCTTCTTCAGCCTTGAATCCACCCATCCGTCTCTGAAATATGGGGACGAAGGCCGCACATGTTTCTGCACCACTTTTTTTTTTTCTTTTTTCTTTTTAGTCATCCGAGCCGAGTCGGTCATGTTGGCCCCTACAGAGACGTCGGCCATCTTGTTTGGCCGCCCAGTGGCAAAGCGGCTGATTTATAATGTCTGTCTGCAGCCTCCTACCTGGCTGGGCTGACATGTCTGCCAGCGCTGCTGCTTCCTGCTGCGCTGCACTCGGGTCATAAACTCCCTCAGCAGAACGCATCGCAGTGCATTAGGCCGCCGCTGGCCGCCGCGCGCCTTGTTTTCAGGGGTTTGTTAGTTAACTATGCTGGTAGTTTGCAAAAGTCACAACGATGGTTTTCACAGAAAAATAAATCACAAAAATAATCTTGGTTTAGTTTCTAGTGCAAATATCTTAGAACACTTGAAATAAAACAAAAGTAACTTACAAGTAACATTTCAGCAAGAAATAAGAGCTTATTTTAAAAGTTCATTAATCTTGATGATAAAAAAAAGTTAGAATTCCACTGGTAGTTTCACTTTTAACAAGGAAAAAGGTCTAGTAATAAGTGAAATATTCAGTGGAACTAATAACTTTTCATTAATATTATTGAATTATTGACTTGAAACAAGTGCCTATATGTTGCTGAAAAGTTACTCGTAAGTTAGGAAACTTGGAATAGGACAAAACTAGAAACTAGACCACTAGAAAACCTGTGACCAGATTCAGACCAAGTTAAATAAAACCCATCCACTGCAAAAACACAAAATCTTTCCAAGTGGTTTTGGGCCAGTTTCTGGTCCTAACATCTTACAACACTTGAAATAAGACAAAAATAATTTGCAACTAACTTTTCAGCAAGATTTGGGAACTTATTTTATGTCAGTAATTCCTTAATGTTGAAAAAGTTCCATTTGCAGATTTTCATTTGAAAAATGGGTAAGATGTCTTGTAAATGAGATAATCTACAGTGTTTTTTAAAATCAATATTAAGGAGTTATTGTCTGAAAACAAACTCCTGTATCTTGCTGAAAAGTTGCTGGCTGGTTTTCTCTGATTTCAGTTGTATTGAATGATTTCTTATTTCAGGTATACTGAGATATTTTGGACAAGAAACTAAACCAGAAATTCTTGGTAAGATTTTGTGTTTTTCAGTGTCAAGTCTGGCAAAAAAAATAAAAATCAAAAATCAAATATGAAGCCAACATTCAACGCCACTAAAAAAACAAAAAACAGTCGAAGTGCAATTTGCAAAGTAACATTTGACCACATATTACCAGGAATGTATGCAAATCCACAATCATTTCTAAATTGTTCACCTAAGTTTTTTTCTATTTATATTTCTATTTATTCATTCCACTTTTTAAAAAAATAAATAAATAAAAGTTAAAAAATCATAAACAGATCTGTCACTGATCTTCCTGTTGGGTGGATGCAAACGTCTGACCTGACATGCAGCTAAAGCTCCTGACATTTAAGACGGAACAACGGAAAGAGTTTCGATTTCAAAATCCAATATTGTCATAAAACTGATAAACAGGCTGAGAACATTTCGCTCCACAGAAATTCAAACTGACGGTGAAGCGACAAACTCTCTGATTTCAGACTGGATGGATTGACCTTTTTTTCTAACACGTGGATTTAGTTCCCAAAACTAATCGAGGAACCGGCCGATACAAATGTGAGACGTCTTTCACACGTTGGAAGCAAAACCAAATCCTGTTCGCTTATTTTGTCGGCATCAGAAGCTGCTGCCCAGTTCTGTGCCGCTACGCAGTTGATGCTTTTTATTATGTTTTGTTTTTTTTCCCAGTAAAAAATCAGGAATCTTGATCTGAAATGAATTCTGGGTTCGTTTGCTGCGGCTGGGTGAAGTAAAGCCGTCTATGTTTTCAAATCTCTGCTCTCAATTATTTGCCGTTTGAAACTTTAGAAACTTTCAAAACAAGATGTAGAAAAGTTTGGAGCATAAACACTAATCATTTCCTCAATCCCAGTTTGTTTGCTTTTTTCTCGTTTGAGGGATTGTTTCTGTTTTCACACCGAATCGACTTCCTGAAATCGACTCATTTCAGCTTTAAGTTTCCTGTATTTTTTTGTTTTTTTGTTTAGTTGTTTTTTTTCGTCCATTAAACTCGAGCCTAATTAAACACACATGCCGCTGACGACTGAAGCACTGAGCCGCTCCACGGAAAAGCTCCGGCGGCTGGAAGACGTCCGTCCCTCGGCGCCGTAAGAGCGACGGACGACATGAAGCTCTCGCCGTCAGAGCAAACACTCGGCCTCGTCATTTCGTCGGCTACGGTTACGCACTGATTGATGCCTCTGACTCTCTGAGTTTGGGCTTCCAGCGCGCGCCGGGCCCTTAATGGTCTCCAGCACACGACTTGATTTGTGTTCATCCGATTCCTGAGGGAGCCGTTTGGGCCGCTGCAGTTTGCAAGAAAAGCAGATGAAACGAGTAAATCTCCGAGTTCTGCTCTTGGGAGACATCTTTAGTGGAGTGGAGGAAAGTGTGTGTGTGTGTGTGTGGGTGTGTGTGTGTGTGTGCGCGTGTGTGTGTGTGTGTAAGTACAATGTGGAGATATTTGTTGGACCAAAACACTCAGAGGTGTGATGGTTGCTTTGTCGTTGCAGATGATCTGATCGCCCGTCGTCGGGAGGATTTACGGCTGAAACGAGGCGTTTATTAAACACTTTGCCTCTTTTTCTCACTCTTCCATTCAATCAAACTACATTTATTGTTTTCATGTTCGTCACTTTTGTTTTTTTCCATTACAAGCTTCACGAGAGCACCAATAGTATATTGACGTATCAAAAACATAAATACGTAGTTATTGTGTGCTGCTTGCTAAAAGTAATGTTTGACTTAATGTAACTGATGTTTTGGCGTAACTTACTAAATAATTCAGTTTTTGTTTTGGCCTTTTTTTTTTCTATTTGTTTGTGGAGCGTTGACAGTAACGATCCAGTCTAATCCCTGTAATCTACAGTTGGGGGGAAACGGCGTTTGGTTCTCAGATACTTTTCTAATCTTTTATCGTTAAATACCATAAAATATTATGGTGAACATTTATTGTACATTTTCCCGGAATAAAGTGTCATTTTACAGCACAGTGTAACAACATCTGTTACCTTCAGATGTTGTAGAAAAAAATACTGTATTCATCAAACACGACTCAAGATGTTTGACTTCACAGTTTGATGCTTTGATATTGAAGTTCTGTCTCTTTAAGAAGCTCCTGCTCTTTCTGACATTTAGCTCATCAATGCTCCTCCGTTAAACCTTTAGCAACCGTGATTAGCAGCGTTGCACCGACATGAGTCCAGCAGATGCTCAGTTCCACCAGGTGTTTGCTAACAGCTGCTGCTGCTAGTCTGGAGGAGCTGAGTCCTGTGAGGCCAAAGCTACTCGCTTAGGCTCCTGTAAATGGTTGCCATGGAGATTTAATGATTTCTCAAACATGCGTTAAAGAATTAAGGGAACAATGCAGGTATGTTTATGATGAGGGAATAACATTACAGCAAGATGTAAAACTGAAAAAAGTCTGTTTTATAATACTGCCTCTTTAGGTCCATATCAGCCCTTGTGTTTACAACATTTTCACATTATTTTATAGAATTGCCCTCTAAGTTGTGTGATTTGGGTCAAATGTTCGAGCTTCACTCAACAGTTTTCTGTAATTCCTGCTGCCTGACTGAGGAGTGTTAGGCGGCCTTGCTAACACACACTTTGTCAGATCAGCACAGAGAGACTTCAGACTTCAGGAGCTTTGACTCCACGTGATTCACTTTGTTGTCACTTTGTAACTAACTTATTGTCTATTTGGAAGAGACATTTGTGCCAAAGTGTCTCGATATGTTTCTTCAATATTTCTGCCGAATGTTCTTTTTTTTTTTTTTGTTCTATTTTGTCAGAGTGGTCCATCTGCACAGGCCCTGCAGTCTGAATTACTGTCAGACAATCAGAAAACAGTTTCATTTTGATGTAGCGTAAACAAACCCCTGTTGTTTTTTACTGCGTATGTTTTTCCTTGTTTCTACAGCATCGTGTTGTGCAGAGATCGTTGTCATCAGTTGCAGTGGAGTAGCATGCTAGATGCAGAGTTGGACTAACAACCTGCCCGGTTCTGCCCAACAGGCCATGCTGCTGAGTCGGGACGGTCAGTATTTGCTGACGGGTGGAGATGGTGGAGTCGTGTCCGTCTGGCAGGTGTCTGACCTCAAACAGCTCTTCACCTTTCCTGGCTGTGACGCAGGGATCCGCTCCATGGCAATGTCACATGATCAACGGTAAGACCCAAAAAACCTCAGCCTGAGACCTCAGGTGAGACAAGCCAGTGGGTAACTTGACCCACCCACTATATCAGTAACCAGTTGATGTCATGTGACCATTAATTCTCCAGGTGGCGTTCATTTTGTCCCTGTCAATGTGACTAGGAGAATCATGTGGTGTGGTATTGATGGGTCTGGTTCATTTACAAAAACAGTTTTTTGCGAATCAAAGGTCTTTCTTTTTTTTTCATGTTTCTGCTTAAATGACTTTTATGTGAAAGCATATTTAGCCTAAACATATTTACCATTCATGTTGGTGAGTTTCCTGGCCGATTACCGATTATCTTTAAAAAGCCTGACCTGCCGATTCCAAATTTGACCAACGCTGATTTTTTTTTTTTCTTTTGTTTTGGTCTGAAATGTTGCTAAATGCAGCAAGAAAGTTGCTGAAGTGGCAACAACTATTGTTAACTGCAATCGTTCAGACATAACCTGGTTGGGCCGGTCTGTCGGTCAGATTCTCACTGCAGATCACATGTGGTTGGTTTTTAGACCTTTGCTGATGTAGATAAAATCGATGGAAGTATTGTCCGATCACAGATCCCTCAAATTAAGGAAAACGGGCCCAATCTTATGGCGGTCCCCTACTTTAAATGGTACATTTCCTGTATCTGTGTAGCGCTTCATCAGGTCCGGAGGCGCTTCACGCTACATTCACACACTGATGGTTCTGCAGCCACACTGTAGACAGTGCATACAATTATGCAGAACAGCTAATAACAGACTTTACTTCTGCTTTTATAACGGAAAACATTGGTGATTTCTGAAATGACCTTTCTCCAAAGTTAGTAAGAAGGGCCACAAGTCTACACACCCCTACTATGTAAACAGAAACTTTTTCATAAACTTTCTAAAACGCTTTTCTGAAAGGAGCTTGATGGAGTTGTTAACTTAGACATATGTTGTTGTCTTCTGCTTCATGGAGCGAAGTCAAATCAGCAACTGTCGGTCATCAGATGTAGCACGAAAAACAAGCAGCTCCCGTCACAATCCCGTGTTCGCACGGCAATTATTTTCACATTTGTACTGATGTTGCTTCTGTCCCGCTTCCTCCTCAGGTGCATCATCACTGGCATGGCGTCTGGCAGCATCGTCCTCTTCTACAACGACTTCAACAGGTGGCATCACGAGTACCAGACCAGATACTGAGGTCCAGACCGCAGCGCCTCCAGCTGTCCCGACGTGAACTCTTATCACACGGCGCTGTTCTGCCAACAGCTCCGCGTTCTGAATGTATCTCGGTGGAAAGAGGGAGGGGGGAGGAGGATCTGTTCTGTAAGAGCAACAAACTATTTTTAAAAAAAGGGCATTGCTATATATTTTGTAGATCAGATAGAAAACGTTTCCTATAACTCTTTAAGGTGGGGGGGTTCTGTAACGGTTTGAGTGGAAATGATCTATTTTTAGCTGTAAGAGTCTATTTTCATCTCCTCCAGGAATAGAGCAGGGGGGACGGGAACATGTTAGGCTGAAAAATCCAAATATTTATGTACTTTGGATTGAGTGATTTGTGTTGGTGTGTGTGTGTGAGGGGAATAATTATTGAACTATGCTTCACTTGAACATGCTTTTTTTTTCTTATTCTGGAAACACAGCAAGTAGGTAGGAAATGTTTGAATAAAAAAAAAAAACTATGTACTTGACAGAAAGATGAGCAAAGAGAGAAAACTTAGTGATACTATCTATATACACGCCGTCCTTATTTAAGATATCTGCTCCCGCTGTGCTTGCTCTGATTGTTTATGTGTGAGGCTCATATTCAGCAGTTATCAGTTTATTTAATGTCTAAGATCCAAAACTTCCCCGTTATCAGCCGTTTAAATAAGTCTGCCTTCGTTCAAAGACTCATTTCTTTTACATTTCCTCTAGTGGTGAGCTAGTTCCTCTAAAACCTCAACTCTGACTTTAGTCTCCAAAGCAGCAAAGATCAGCGTGAGAAGTGCAGCGAAAGGATGAACTTTTTCCCATTTCTGCTTGTTTTATTGTTTTAAATCATATTCATTAATTTACAGAATGAATTGTTTTTGACACGTTGTCCAGCAACAAATTGTTGCCACAAATCGTCTCTTGAACAAGCGTCCACCTCCAGCATAAGTGATTAGTAAGAATACATTCCTGTCTATAAAGTCTGTGCTTTGTCATTTTGTCTCTGATCATTTGAAGATGAACTATAACTCATTATTTTTGCAATCATTTGGAGTGTTTTCGTTTGCCGAGTTCTGACAATAAAAATGAATTTTATTACTTGAGCTGACCTGAATGAATGTTTTCTTCCTTTTCTGTTTGGTTTTATTCGAAATGCACAGCGCCCTCTAGTGGTCAATATTTGGACTCACACACAACAAAATCATTCATTATCCGTGCATGGCCACCAGAGGGCGCCCGTGCATCTCTCCAGTGTCTTCGGGCTCGTGTGGGAACCATGACAGGTCCGCAGCAAAAACAGTTGATAATAGAGCAGTCACTGATAAAAAAAAACAAAAACCTGAAGCTTGGTTTAGGTTTTGGTTTCTGGACTTTCTTACAGCTCACTTTTTTCTTTTTTTTTTACCGCTTTTTTACTGAGTACAAACACGGTACAATAAAGTTCAACTGAATTGTACCGACAGATTTAACGTTTGCAGATATTTTCTAATCAGCTTGTGCAGATTTTATGAAAGAAAGTCTGAAGTGATCAGTTTTCATCCTGTTAAAGGATTTATGGCGTTTTTGCTGAAAATGTGCTACATAAATAAAATCACCGTACCTGTTCTTTTACACAATATTTAATTTGTATGATGCCTTTCTAAGTACTCAATGAGGCTTTACAGAAGTGCTACAATATAAAATTAAACAATGCAACATTACACATAAAAACACAAAAAGAGCAAATGTAATCATTTTTGAGTTTGTTCCTGAAGATGGGGAGATTGAACCGTGGAGCAGTTAGGCCGGTGAGTTCTGGAGGTTTGGGCCGGCGATGAAGAAGGTTCCGTCTCTCCAGGTTCAGAGCTTCGTTCCATAAGGGACGAACATAAGATGTCGAAGGAGCGGAGGGAGAGAGGCTGGGTGTGTTGGTTTTGGATGTATTGCAGTTTGTTGAGTGCTTTTGGATAGTGTACCATGCAAGATGATATTCCATTCTTCAATTCTGGATGTGAAAGATGAAGTTGTGCCACATTTCTGAGATGGAAGAAAGCAATCTGGGTTATTTGATGTATGTTTTGAATGAAAAGAATATCAAGATTACAGATGAGTGATGGTGTCAAAGTTCAGGCAGAAGTTTTGAGTGGACTTGGTGACACTTTTTGAGCCAGTGAGGATCTTGTTAGTTTTGTCAGTGTTTAGTTTGAGACAGTTGTGCTTCATCCAGGTTTTGGTGTCAGTGGAGTGGATGTGGAGGTTTTTGGATGTGGTGGGAATCTAAATCTGTAGGTCAACTGTGTAGCAAAGGAAGGCCATGTTGACTGACGATGTCACCAAGATGGAGGATGAAGAGGAGAGGACCAAGCACTGAACCCTGGGATAGAGGAGCTATGGAGGAGATGCAACGGTTGATATGAGTAAATAAACTGTTTCTGGTTTGTGAGGTGAGACTGAAACCAGGACAGAACAGAGCCAGTGAGTTCAGACTTGGGATGGTACAGGAGGGTGGAGTGACTGATGGTCTAAAAAGCTGTAGTGAGATCCAGAGGGATGGCTGGAGTCAAAGGAAAAGAGATGATCATTGGTAACTTTGATAAGAGCTGTTTTGGTGTTGTGTTGAATGGTTCAAACAGGCTATTGAGGTGTGTCTGAAGTTGATTAGTTATGACACGTTCAAGAAAGGGAAAATTCGATGGAAGTTTATGACGTTATCAGTGACAGGACCAGATTTAAGTTTTTAAGTTTTGGGCTGATGGGTGCCAGATTGAGACAGTGGAACAGATCCAGAAGTAAGACCAGGGGATAGATTGAGGGGAAGGAATGGGATCCGAGGAGCAGGTGGGAGTATTAATACCGAACAAAAGTTTAGGAGATTGAAGAGAGGAGATTAGAGTGAAGTATGAGATCTGCTGACTGGAGCTGCAGGGAGCAGAGGGGAGAACAAGGGAATCATAAATACTATCAGTTTTGGCCTGAAAGACTGAAAATTATTGCACTTGGTGATGTTAACGGATGAGGAAATATTGTTATTGGGCTTTAGAAACATGTTGATAGCTGAGAAAGTAGATTGGTGGGATGTTGGAGCCAGAATGGATGAGACTGGAGTCGTAATTTGACCAGGTGGTCAAACCTCACCTACAGACGTGTGGACTTTGTATATCCACTCTACTTCCATCCACTGGTATGTGGAGTTCTATTTGCTTAACAGCAGAGGGCGCTGTAAAATTATTTTGATCACATTTGATCTGATTGTTCATTTAGCAGAGGTAATTCAGTGGAAAACACAACATTTTGAGCAATGTTGTCATTTTTATGGTATTGAAATTAAAGCACACATCATTGAAAAAGCAGTGGAAACTGTTAAGAAGTTGTTAGAACTTAATTATACAGTAGCTAGCCCAATGCAACAGGCGCTCTGTTAAGGTCTACATACACGCGTGGCAATGCATCATGAACATGTCGACGCACTTTGGTAAAGGTTCCTGACGAATGCTTTGATACATAAACAACGACCTTATTACGCCTTTAACACCCAGCAAGATTCACAACATGGATCTCCATCAACGAACCTGACATTTTTTTCCCTTTTCATCGTCAATATTTGATACATTTTTACACAAATAGTTTGTAAATATGTTATAGGGGCGCCAGTGGCTCAGTAGGTAGGAGTTTGTCCTGTAACCAGGGGGTTGCAGGTTTGAACCCCCATCTAAGTCATTGTGTACTTTGGCACGACACTTCACCCGGCCTGCCTGGTAGTGGCGGTCAGAGGGGGCAACAGACCCTCTGACCACCTGGTGGCGCCGGTGCATGGAGTGCATGGCAGCCTGGCTTCTGTTAAAACTGCCTCTGGGCAGCTGTGTCTACAATGTAGCTCATCACCATCAGTGTGTGAATGTAATGTGAAGCTCTTCTGACTTGGTAAAGTGCTATTCAAATCAGATCATTTGAAGACAATCTTTTCTGATTGTCCTTAAAAATCAGGTTAAATCTAAACTGGAATCATCAGATCTGACCTCAAACAAAACTAGATATCAGAATCAACCTGATTGTTGCTCGTCTTCATTTGAAAGAAACGCACAGAAGTAAGAGCCGATTAAAGGACAGATTTCTTTATTGACTACTTGGTATTAAACTTTGCGCTACTTCATCCAAGTTAAACTGAATTGTAACTGTTATTAACCAGGAAGACTGAACTATTGATGTCGAATAAAACAACAATGGAGTAAAGGTTAAATGTGCTGGAACGTCCGTATCAGAAACAAACTCAACTTTATCTGCTGAAGCAACAACAGCTCATAATTCAACTTTTTTTCCCCTTAAACTAAACTAGTGGACTACAGGAAAGCAAAGAGAGGTCCAAAAAGAAAAGCTTGATGAGATACAGTAATATATTACCTCAGAGTGCTAACAAACTCACGATAGTCTGCATTTTAATAAATAAACATGATGTACATCCAGACTCCTCAGTCTTCTACGAAGCATCTGGACGAATCCTGCTGCCACCAGAGTCTCTGGCTCAGTTCACATCTGCTGAGAAATCCACACTGTGACGGTTTGTCCTCTTGATCCACAACGTAATGCTGTGGCTCCATCTGGACTGGAACGCATCAGGATTTTAGATCTGCTCTAGAAGTTCTTCAGCTAGTAGAGGGTAGGAGGGAAGGGGAGCAGCCGGCGGCGTGGAGGGAGGAGAAGGGAACAGAGTCGGCTGGACAGAAGACGGCGAGGTGGGAGCTTGTTTTGATGGAGAAGAGAGTGGGAAGAAAACGAACGGTGGGAGTGGGGAGATGGGGCACGGGGACGTCTGGCTGGTGGGAGAGGAGCGGTCTGGGGCAGGATGGTTGGCAGACGATGGGGTTGAAGAGGGAGTCACGCAAGAGAAAAGATGAAGAGCAGAGGGCGAGGAGGGATCCAAGGATGTGCATGGAGTCAGAAAGAGTGATGAAGGAGGCGTCTCTTTTTCCGGAGGGGAGGAAAGAAGGAAAGCTTCAGCAGAGGGGGAAAGCAAACGTGCAGGAACAGGAAGAGGCTCTGTCCGCCGACGGTCCCCAGGATGAGCAGGGAAAACAGACTCTGTGGAGTTTGGATCTTTGTCACACGATACTTGTTTAGTGAGAGAAGCCAGTTCGCTTGGGAGAGCAGGCGAGATGTTCTCTACGTCTGAGCTTGGCTCCATGTGCGGTTCCGAAGAGCTCAGAGCGTAGAGCTTAAGAGTCTCCTTATCTAGAGCCGTGTTCTGCAAAAACAGACGGACACAGTAGGTTCCTTTCAACACAGCAACATAAAACAGCTTACCTCGAAATCACCAAACAAATGGTCTCAATTACATTTCTTTTTTTCTTTTAACCACCAAATATATAACTTTTAGTTTAGTTTAAAAATTAAGTGGCATAGACAAAACACAAAATGTACCAGGTTGGTATTTACAGAACTAAAACACCTTGAAGGTTTTTTTTTTTTGTTTTTTTTTACATATTTTCATGTTGCTAGCAAAAACTGAATTCCATCTTATGAAATATTATGTTAGACTGACATACAGTGTATAATTGTGAAGCAGAGGAAAATATATTTTTCTAAAGTATTTAAGTGTAGATCACAAATAATAAAATCCTGTGTAACTTACACTGTACAAAAAAATATGGTGAAATTTACATAAAACGGTGTGATATCACAACAAAAAAAATATTGTTTTAATTCACAGTGACCTTTGTAAACAGTCAAAATGTTTGTTGTTTTTATAACAACATAATCATAAGTATAATCAAACTTAGATGTTAAAACTACAAATGGTGATAAAAATAAGTAAGTACGTTTGAAGAAAAACAGCAGGAAGGCAGAACTGTAGGAATTAAGAGGAAAGAAAAGTGGAGAGGTAAAAACCAGATTGTCTTTAGTGACTTTTGTCCTCTTCTAGCCTCGACATTGTTGTCCTCATTCTATTTTTTATTCTCCAAGCCCCAGATTACTCTGTCACTTTGCAAAAAGAAAACATTGTCCTTGAAAAACCCTTGAAACTGTGATTGTTGCTAAAGGAGGTGAAGCTCAGACACATAGAGGCTGAGGCTGTATGTAGACAGATTACTTGGGTTAAGATGTTTTGATTGTCTGTTTTATTATTAAGATAAAGTAAAGTTTCTAACAAGCTTGAACTTTGATAACTAAATTTATAACAATAAAATATTTCTTCATTATTATGATCTTTTGAATGTTTCTGGGAATGTGTTGGTCTGAAACTTCATTCCTGATCATCCTAAAAGGTCTTGAGTTTAACCTGCAGGAGCCCTGTTGAAGGTGAGTCACATTTTATCAATTATTTAAATTGTTACTAGATTTTTTTTTTCTTCCACACCGCAAGCAATACAAAAACAATTTTTATAAAATGTGAAAGAAAAGCTCTGAGAATGATGGAGCTAAACTGAGTTTTGCTAATAATAAAGGGAATTTGCAAATGAAATCACTGGGATAGCAGGACAAGCAGAGCAACGAAGGATCCAGTATTAAACAATGAAATCAGTGAGCTACAGTATATGTACACCGAGGAAGAATGGGATTGGATGTTGGTGAAGAAATCAGGCAATAAAGAACAGCTGTGAAAGGCAGCAAAGCTGGCAGATTAATGGAGAGTTTATAATAAACAAAGACTGAACTCGGATTTAAAGAAACAACAAAAGAACAACAGTGATCTAAAAGAACAAAATCCAAAACGCACAAAGAACAGAACACAAGAAGAAACTAAGAAACTAAATACAAAAAGTGAACATGTATGGCAACACCTTTAAGACGATAATGAACTCAGAGAACCAAACAGAACATGCAAGACATGATGAATATACAACAAACAACAAGCAGAAATACAAAACCACTGAAATCCAAATAGCCAACAGTCATTTTGAATCTATCTGCACGAATCCAAAGTGACTATTAAGATCTTTGGCCACTTCAAAGCATTTCCTGTTTTTCTCCTCAAGGTGGCAACGACGTACCAATAATTAAAAACAAACACAAACTTAAGCCAACTCACCTCAGCAAAGGCCCTTTATAATTTTCCAAATTCTGTTTTATTCTTCTCTGAACTCCATATATTAATCATATTTATTAATCCAAAGAGTGTATCAGCTTATTCCATGAAATTCCATGTTTCATGTGGATTCCATTTGTTTAGTAAATTCCTCAACTCCTCCTGGATTTTCCACAGTCCAGAAATCCTAGGGCCCAACTAAACTCACTAAGGCATCATAGTGAGGAAAGCAAAGCACACTGTTTATGTCAACTCATAAAACAAGAATGTCGTTTGTTTAAGGCAAGAAATGGTGAAAAATGTGAGTGTAGGAGCAGAGTTGCAATTAGGAAGCTTCAGACGTCAGTGGGACAGAGGCAGAAGTTACTGGAAATGCCAAAGATGAGGACAAATAATGTCAAAGGACGGGAAAGTGAGAGGTGAGTGATCAATTAAAAAGGTGATGAAGAAGATTGAGAGGAAGATGGGAGTCAGGATGAGGGAGGTGAAAGGGATCAGAAGTGCAGGAAGAGGTAAAAATCTGAATTTCTGTAGTCCTGGATCAGGTGTGAGGGAGGAAGAGGAGGAGGCGCCTTCAACCTGGATTTTAACCTCAAACTGTCAAATGAGATTCACAACAACATGTTGAGCTATTTTCCAGTGTGTCAGTCCTACAGAATGAGAGGAAGGAGAACATTCAGGACAGTAAGGGGAAAAGGTGAGGAACGACTGAGTACTCAGCTGTCCAGTCTGCAACTTTTTCTCTTTTCATCCCTAAAATTCTGCCAGATACATTCACAGCAGCTGAAGTCGGCATTATAGCCCGTTTGGATGATAAGGGGGGAAAAAAGAAATTTGTCCAAGTAAGTCTTTGGAATTGGGGTCAAACATTCACCGTCCTCCTCAGCTGCATGTCAGCTCTGATGAAACCATGTCAAGGCTTAAGTACGGTAAGAAGATTTTTCAGAACATCTAGAAAGAGCTTTAGAGATATTTTCCACATGTTCGGGTCGACGATGCATTCATCGGCTTACCATGATAACGGACACTCCAGCTGTGGTGCTGCTCTGCTTCGGTGCCGTGTTGAAGTGCGTCTTCAGTTTACCTGAAACCTCCGTCTTCATGTTGGTCTTCCTCACTGCGTCATGCTGTGTGCAGCAGAGAGACGGCCTTCAGTCAGAAACTCCACCATGTGTCAGGCTGTCATTGAGGATGCATGCAGAGAGACTGGAATGTTTTCTCTGGGAGTACCGTGACCCAGGGGTGTGAGAGGACATCCTTTGCCGTACTTCGAGCCTCTGCATTCACCTGCAGCATCCTGCTGATCAAATCCTGGATAGAAACCAGAGCGGTAGTTTAGCTCCAGTCTACATCTAAGTGTTTTTAAACCGGTCGTTCACAAACGTAGCCTAATGAGAGGTAGCTACTGCAAATACTTGCCACTGGGGATGTGTTTTATACCGCATTAAATGTACATACTTAGGTTTATCTTCTGCTTGTTTTCCTTTGGAAGTAAAAGTGGCACAGACATCAGAAGTAGAGACTCACAAGAAAACCAACTGAACAAAAACCCACTTGTTCATAGATTAGCTGTGCCTAACATTTTTGTTCTCCACAGCTTGGTTTATTGTATCATAATGTACAACAAAATGGCAAAACCCAGTGAAAAACAGATTTCTGTGCCTGGTTTTCTTCCTTGGACCTCTGGACCAGCTCTATGGCCTCAGCAGGGTCCTGGAGCGTTCACCCAACCAGTCTACATGTGTTTTGTAGACTCGGAGAAGGAGTGTTCCTCTGGGGCAGTGCTTCTCAATTCCAGTCCTCAGTCCTGCGCCACATGTTTTAGATGTGTCTCTATTTCAGAACAGCTGATCCAAATGTTTGCATGACCTCTTCTGCAGTCATCAAGTACTGCAGAAGCCTGTTAATCACCACAGATTCAATCCAGGTGTGTGGCAGAAGGGGAACACCTAAAACATGCAGGGCAGGAGGCCTGAGGACCGGAATGGAGAAACACAGCCATAAGGAGACATGGTGATGGAGCAGCGATGCATTGTGGTCTAAAAGGGGTAACTCTGGGAGTATGAGGTACCAGGCCCGTTGATATGGGCTGTTGGGTCCCTGTTGGAATAATTCAGGCTCGTTTCTGGTGAGAGATTGCCTTTTGTCACAGATTCTATTTTTATTGTTTATGGACACGGAACCTAAAAAAACTAATCCCAAATATTGAAGGTTGCTCAAACTTTAGCAGAGTGTTGTGTACCAACCTTAGCCGAGTCAGTGATGTTGTCCCAGTAAGGAGAAGGAAAGTCCAGTTTCCCGAGAAGAATCTGTTCAAAGAGCTCCTCTTGCCGATTATTCTCACTTTATTAAAAGACAGAGGATTTATTAATAAACATCTAAATGCTGCCTTAAGTGATGCCTACATGATAATACACCAGGCTTCACAGGTTATTTGACTTCAAGATGTTATTAATTTATTAAAAACATTTAACTTTATTGTATTCATTTGTTCTTATTTTTATGTACTTATTTGTATACAATCATATTTATTTTAAACATGTACATATATACTTTTAAATATTGTTTTTTAAGACGTTTAATTAGATGATATCCAATTGTTTTTACAAACACGTCCACACAAATCCAACCAAAAGGAATAATACAACAAGCCACTTTTTTAAATGCACAAGCTGAATTTTAAGACTAGAAATTGATGTGACAGTCCAAAACGGCAAATAAAAGTGATTCAACACAAAGCTTTTATAAAAATCTACATGTTCTTTAAAAAAAGAAGAAAAAAGGAACTTTCCAAATTAAGATAAGAACATGCATTAGAAGAATGTTAACCCAAGCCATTCTTTACTTTAACATTTTGATGATAAATCAAACCCTAGTAATCTACATTTCCCTTTTTATAATTATAAAGTTCAAGGAATATAAATAGATCTGAACTAACCTTCTAAATGGAGGGAAGCCACACAATAGGATGTAGGTGATCACACCTGCAGCCCAAATGTCCACTTTAAGACCATAACTGGGAGAAAATAGCAAAGATGTATAAAAAACAAACAAACATATTTTTAACATTGTTCTAGTATACCAAATTAAAGCAACAATAGGAAAAATATGAAGAAATGGTGACGCCTGTTATCCTTTTTTACTGATAGAACCATAATTTCTTTTACATTAAAATTTTCATGCTAATGTTTTTTACTTGACATCTCAACACATGTTCCACTGTGTTTCCATAGACCATTGTAGTTGCGCAATTTGACATTTGGAAAATAAATGTGTTTAGTGGAAGCATACCAATTTAAAAAAACTTTGTCGACATAAAGTTTTGGCGCTAAGATGAGGTATTTCTTTTGGCTGTATCAAAATTTGTTTATTTCACAAAACTTCAATGGAAACACCTTTTTTGCATCACACGAGTCACATGATCAACAACTGGATGCTGCCACTGGTGCAGACCGCGAAGAAGAAGATGACAGGAAGTGGTAGGAGGATGATGGCACCGCATGTTTTTTGGTGACTCATTGCAAGAACAAACTGATTTACGTCTGATTTTAACTGTTTCTTAATGGAAACGCCGCTACTGCGAGTGAAACCTCCAGCTTACCCCGACTCGGCGATGATCTCTGGAGCCACGTATGTTGGGGTTCCACAGACAGTGAACAGCGGCCCCTCCACTACTGTGGCCAAGCCAAAGTCTCCGAGTTTCAGCGACTTGAAGCCACCTGGATCCTCAAACACCTGTAAGATAACGCCCAGTTGTAAGAAGAAAAAAAGAGATATGTTTGTTGTATTTTTTTAGAGATTGCGTAATACCAGCAGGTTCTCAGGTTTAATGTCTCTGTGGACGATGTTGATGCTGTGCAGATACAGCAGCGCTGCAGCCAGGTTGTAGACCATGGTGCTGGCATCTTTCTCTGTGTACTTGGCTGAGGACATGATGGCATCAAACAGATCCCCTCCCTGGGAGGAATTTAAAGAGAAACGTTACAAATCCAAACATACGCAAAACCAGATGTTGGCCTAATTTATACCTCCGACAGACCTTAACCAACTCCATAACGAGACACAACTCAGAGGGCGTGTCCACCTCCTCGATCAGCATGATGATGTTTGGGTGTTTCACTCTGCGCAGCACAGCAACTTCATTCTCTATGAGGTGTTCCTGGAGCACAGAGTGTACATGTGAATGTAGAAAAGCATTTCTTACAGATTTAGTCTTTTTTTTTTTTTTTTTGTTATTGTTCCTTTTTTTGTCATAGTTAAGTTTTTTTTTGAGAAGAATAAACTAACAAACCTGGGCCTGTGTTTAAGGAAATAAAATTAATAAATCAGATAACTGGTTGTGCCAGTTTTGACATTAGTTCCTACGTTTCCATTGACCATACAGTGGCACAAATTGGAATTACAAAACCAAATTTGCTTAATAGAAACATGGCAATTAAAAAAAACTCTGCAATTTTCTATCAAATGTTTTTTTGCTAGATGTTTTTTTTTTTTGGGCTGTATTAGTATATTTTGCAAAACTGCAATGGAAACATTGTTTTCACATCACAAGTCACGTGATCAACGACCGGATGTTAATTACTGGCGGAAAGAAAAAGAAAACAGGAAGTAGTAGGAGGATGACGGCGCTGCATGTTGTTTAACAACTTATCGCATGAACAAACTTATTCACATGTGAATTTAATAGCATTTCTTATTTAGTAGAAAAAGCACACTGCAAAATTGTGTTTTATCAACAGCGAAATATCAACTAAGTTTTGCACACATTTGTAATGGAAACACAGCTGATGATACCTGGGAATTAGCTTTTTACTATAGAAGACTTATTTTTATTTAGTGATATTGGAGGGTTTTTCAGCAGTTAAGGGTCACATCGCTTTATCTAAATCAAGACTATGACTATACAAATCATACCAAAATATAAACACCGCCATAATTGACTTTTGGTATGATCTTAGCATTTAGCATTTTTCCATTTTATAAATTAAATCCTCCTAAAATCAGCGACTTGTATTTCTTTATTTTGAAAAAAAAGACAATCTGAAACAAAAAAATCTGGGTGACACTTTATTTGACGGGTTGTGAATCAGACTGTCATAACACTGTCATAAACATGACATAACACCTGTCATGAATATGAGTAAGTCTTCATGAATATTTATGACTGTTGTCATAAAGTGTCATTCGGTAAATCATGACACTTTTAATACAAAGTTGACATTATTCAAAATGTCTCCGTTATCACAACTTGATATTAACCGAGAAATCATGATCTGCCATAAATTTGTTATAAAAGTATTACTGATTAACCTTTAAAAATTATGTGGCTTTATGTTATTGAAGCTAAAGTTTAACCAAATCACTTGGTGCGTGTCAGTCAGTGTTTGTTCATGAACATGCCCTGTAGGGATCAAAGATCGTCATGCGATACAGTTATACCCGTCGGTCTTAATAACACAGAGATGAACGCAGACATACGACAACTCTTTAAGTGTTTGTGTGTCATTCTGGGGCATATAAAAACTAAATTAAAGGAAGATAATAAAAACGGTTCAGAAGAAAAACCTTTCCACTGCATTTGGCTTTGTTGATGATCTTGAGAGCAAACTCTTTCCCAGTGGACCTGAACAGAAACAGAGCAATAAGAGGGAACATTAAAAATGGCACTAAAGCAACCATAAAACGTGCCATTCACAAGATAGCGTCATTAAAATATGTGGTGCAGAAACGGACAGACTCAGCAGGAATCAAATACGTCAGTAATGATCCAAGACGGATCCCAAACACCCCAATCAACATGAAAAAGTTTCAGCAATGTCTGTTTTAACAAAACTGCAGCCTTTCAGCAGTTTTGCATGTTCTGGATGTTTGTTCCAGATTAGAATATTTAAAAAAAAAACTCAACTGATTCTAGGTCTGAAATAATGACATTGCAGTGCATGGAGTGAGCAGTGAGGAGGAACTTGGTACAAAAAAAATTTATTGAACCACTGGTTCAGCAAAAACAGACCGAATGTAATGAAAACTATTTTAAATAAATGTTTTAACCTCTTAGTCTGCGTGCTAATTCTGAATGAACAAGCTGTCATTCTATAGCTTGTAGAAAGACAATTGGACATCATAATGGTGATTTTGTCCACCGTGTGATGCTGGAGTTGATTCCCCGCTGACTAATGTACATTTCACACTTCCAGTGTTATCCTCTCACCTCTCCACACACTCTTTAACCACAGCGAAGTTCCCGTCCCCAATCACCTTGCCAACAATGTATTTTTCCAAGATGCTGGGGGCTGCTGGGTACTGGTTTCCATTAACTGAAAAGTGGAGGCAAATATTAGTTTAGCATCAATATGCATTTAGCTCTGCCAAAAAAAAAAAAAAAAAACTACTCCAGATTAATAAATTAGATGATTTACCTTCTGGACTCACAGTTTTCTTTAGGTGATTATTTATGGAGTCATTTCTATTCACATCAGGGGATGATGTTTGAAATGACTGCGGTAGCTGTAGGGCACAACAAAACCAGTACTGAGACTGATCAGTATTAACAGAAGGAAAATATTTCAAAAGTATATAGTTGAATAAAATTAGAACTATTTTAGCAGCTGAAAATCCTCTACCAGCTGTTGCCTTAATGTCAGAGACAAATCAGGAGACTTGTTTTATTAATTTTGGGAAAAATAAATATGTACGTAATAAAATGAATGATTCCTTCTAAATAAATGGAGACATAAGGCTTTTTCTTCAACAAGGTGAGGCTAAAGTCGTCATATAAAGATAAATTCATATCATTTTTAATGTAAGCCATTAAAAATTCAGCCAAATCTGAAATACTGGAGCAAATCCGCTCCAATTCAATCTTTCACATTAAAGCGTCACAGTTACTAATCCCATTAACTGTGTCAATGCTGCAATGCACAGCAGTATTAGCTTGCTTACTGTTAAACGTCTAAAACCAGGCAACCAATTTTTGTATTACATCTACAATTAGTAGTAAATAACACCATAACTCATGTTATTGCAATGAATTGTTTTAATTTTCAGTCATAACAGCAGGAATTCAGGGCGAATTCAAAGCATGCTTTAATTGTGAGGCCCATAAAAAAAAGCTTTTTTTCTCTTAATAAATATTTTCATCCATGTCAACCAGTGAAGGAGAACAGTGAAAGCTAGTGCTCTGCGGTATTCTCATAACGTTCATATGCGTCCTCATTCACTTTATTCTCTTATCAGAAATCTTCATAATTATCAGTACATCACAAAAACTCGATAGCCAACACATTCATTTGGAATGGTGCATCTTTGACAAAGAAACAAAGAAACTGCAGAACACGTTCGCCTGGTGGCTTCATCATTCTGAAAATGTTATGAAAGCTGCAGGGCGTAACCTTTATTTAAAACAAAAAGGACTTTACATATTTGTTAAAATGATCATTATGTCGTGACAGTATCAGACAATCTGTGCAAAAACAATCAAGCTCCTCTGCCTTCTCCCAGTGCTCCCAGTACTTACTGGAGAAGAAACAACCAGTCAGAGCCAGGAAGGTGTCTTACTGCTGTTAATCACACTCGTGTTCACCACATTACTTTGCTCTTTGCTAAGCTGCAGCTGGTTCACCACAACATAGCCTGCTGTGAATGCTAAGGCTAGTTAGCATGGCCACCAATGACGACGGCTAAACGGTTTTCCTGCAATGGTAAGTTGATTTTCCACCATTAACACATTGAGTGGCGTACACGAGGTTGGTTGACAGCGCTAAGCCCCTCCTCCTGGCTCTGACTGGTTGTTTATGACCGGGACCGGTGCATTTCTTCACATTGTAATAGTAGCTCAGGGAGGAGGTGGAGAAGCTTGATTTTTCTTTTTACTGATTACACATCTCATACTATACTGTCACTACATGGTTAAAGAAATATCATCTCAAATTCTGGCAAAAATACATGACAGAGCAGCAACGCACCCTGTTTCATCCTGTCCTGCATGTGTTGGACAGGTCCCTGGTTCAATACACCAGATTTAAACAAATGACTGCTTTGGTTAGTTTGACTCCTTTACTAAAAACATAATTTTCTAAGGGGAAAAATATGTCATTTTAAAAAGCACAAGTTCTAATTTTTTTAAATTATCTGTACATTTCTCCAGATGAGAATGATCTAGGCACATACTTTTCAAAACTGTTTTGAGGCCACTTAACTTAAAAAAACAACAACCAGTGAGTTACCATCTGTATGAGAGCCAATTAATATACTGAGTTAAAACACAATATGATCAATCTAAAGGATGGGGTGTTTTGGTTGTACTGCTACTGTCTATTGTACCTTTAAACAGGGGATGGTTTGTGGAGACGGGCCTGTGGGAGATGGAGTGGAGGATTTAGTGGACCTGTGAGCTGAGACACCGTTTACTGTAGAAAGGTCATACAAAGGAGGCAAAAGGTCAAAGTACAAAATAAATGTTCCAAGGCAAGGAGCACACTTTTAGGTACAAATACAAAAACATTGTTACAGCAATGTATCTGAAAACTGTAGAGAAATGTTTAGAGATATTTTTCTTTGATAGATCTCAAAAACACAGTTTATTTTGCTACAGTTGATACCAGACTTTTACGTACGCTGAAGAAACATACAAACGGCATCTTTTTATTCTTTGTATGTAAATATCTGGTTTTCAACTGCAAATCTACTCAAAGAATAAATTGAAATGTTTGAAGCATTACCCTGGGACTTGATTGAAGACAAACTGGAGTGATGAATGGGTTTCCTTGCTACAGTCAGTATAACAAAAACATAAACAGTGAAATGTGTTAATTAAACTCAGAGCAGTATATAAATGAATACATAAATACAGTCCAAGCATGGCTTGGAAATGATTGTTTTATTTATTTAGATTTATAGGGGGTGCTGTGAAGGCTTTAGACCATGGCCACCACATATTGGGGCGCATTCCTATTGGGGGCTGGATTGGGATTGACCATAGTGATCTTACCATTACCATGCCCACACCCTCTACCAAAAACTGTCAGTGCTGGAGGCCAAGATGCAGCAACATGTCTTCTGTCATTGGACACACTGTCTTATTGATTAGGTCACAGGGGTCAAATATGTCAGAGAGCATGTGATGATATGATTTGACAATTGAGCTTTTGCTGATCGGGCCTAAAACTGCCTTTACCGACTATGTGGCTAAATGTGCAAATCTATTTTCAAAAATAGAATATCTTGCTTTGCAAAAGAATAACGTTTTTTAGTCAAACTCTCACAATCAATTTTAGAAATATGTTCCAAAACAAAGGATCAAAGTGTTTCTCACCAGACCCTGGGGACTTGCTGCGTCGTGAAGGTCTGGGGCTTTTACCGGCCCAGTTTGGAGTAGTAGATCGACTGTAGGATGGTTTTAGGACTTTGCATTCTAAGGAAGCAAAGGTTGCAGATAAAATACTCAATGTGGCATCAATCGTAGGGCGGAAATATATTTTATGTGTGCTGAAACATTATGAATGCCAGATGCAACACTCTATCATTGCTGGAGAAACTTTAACAATCTGTGTTGAACAATGTTTACTCCTGAAAAGTCGAGAACACATAGATACTACACACAAGAATTTAAAGCATTTTGAATAAAACTTTTAACTTCGGGGATGATTGTGTCAAAGTTAGTAGGAGTTTGTCCTGCAAACTTTGGACAAACCTGCTAACCTGGCTCAATACCCGGGTTACCCCGGGTATTGAGCCAGGGTTGCCGGCTCAATACCCACTCCATCCTCTGTGGCTGGGCAAGACACTTCATGGCAGTCTGAGACTGCCCCAAGGCAGCTGTGTGAATTGGTGAATGCCTGAATATAGTGTGAAGTGCTCTGATGTCCTCTGGGCTTGATAAAGCGCTGTACAAGTACAATCCATTTACCTCTGAAAGGTTGCAGGTAAGATTTTTTTTATTTTTTTATCTGTAGCCGTTTCTGTTTGGTAGTTGGTAAATGGTTGGCATTTGAATAGTGCTTTATGAAGTTTGAGTACTCCAAGGCACTTGACACTTCAGTCATTAATACACACCTGTACAGCTACATCGTAGCTTACTACCAGGGAGCTGCCCTGGGGCAGACTGACATATGTCAGGGTGCTACTCAATTGGGCCCTTCAGGGCCACCATTTGTGGCCACTAAAAGCAGGCAAGCGTGACGTGTCTTCCCAAGGACACAGCGGCAAAGTGACCGAGACAGACAAAGCAGGGGTTCGAAACCCAGCGGGTACAAACTCCCTACTTCTAAGTTTTATTTTTCTTGCTACACTTTTTAGCCTGCAAAGCTCTTCTAATTATTGTATATATGAAAACACACCCAACCCCTTCCAATGTACATGTAAATTGACAAAATATGCTTCTCAGCGCTATAAAATATTTCAGCACTTTCAGCACTTTTGTTAAGTAATAAAGCTTGGCCAGTGTAGAGATGGACTTACTTTGTCATTACACAAAGATATGACAGTGGCTGCGTTTATATTACAATCATGAACAAAACTGTCAATATTCTGCTAATGTTGGAAAAACACAATTGCTGTTTTTCCATTATATAAGAAACGCGATAAAAATCACAAGTTTGTTCATGCGATAAGTCACTGAAAAACATGCCATGCTACGACTCTCTAACTACTTCCTCTCATCATCTTCTTTGTGGTTTTTGCCAGTAGTAAAATTTGGTTATTGATCATGTGACTTATTTGATGTGAAAAAAGTATTCCCATTCCAGTTTTGCAAAATGAGCCAAGTTCAATACGGCCAAATATCCACCTCAATAGTAACATTTCATTGAAAAACTTTTCAATTGAAAAACTTTTCATTGAAAAACTTTTCTTTTTTTTTAATTGGCATGTTTCCATTACGTGAATTTATTTTAGAAATGTCAAATTGTGCAGTTATATGGTCCATGGAAATGCTGCTACTGACATTGACAACAAAATGTTGTACACAGAAAAAATACAAAACTCCCCCAAAACAAAACATGTGACCATATACACATACACAAGTGTTACTGGTGCAGGTGAAAAAACTAGAATATTACACAGATAAAATATTGCTAGAAATATTTAGAAATAGAATAGCAGTCTCTTTAGCTTAAGGAGGGAGCGCTGCATCTTTTTTGCTTCTTTAAACATAAATCTTATAAGTGGAGCAAAGGAGTGTAAGTGGGGCGAAAGCTACAAAGTGTCTCTGAGTTTTGTTAGTTGACCTGAGTAGCAGTTTCACATCGTGATATGCCTCCTGACTGTAAGCTAACCTGACCAAATATAATGATTAGACAGGATGTCACTGCTGCAGACAGCAGCAATAGTAAACTCCCTTTTCCTTCCCTGGAGCTGATTTCATCTCGACTGAAGGACACCATTGCTAAACCAGGTCACATCCTGCCTGTGTTCTGAGACTTTGAGTCAGCTCTCTAGCACTGATGTCAAATTAAACACGCTGGTACTAGCAAGCATACAAAATTCTCGAATTTGGAATAACATGGATCAGAAATCAGAAGTGGATGAATAAAAAAAAAAGGCATTTGAATTAGAAAATACACAAACTACACGTTGCTTAAATGAAGAAGGAAAAGAAGGCTGCAGAGGCCAGAGCCTGGATTAAGAGAGAACTAAAGGTAACAAAACACAAGAAGTGCATTTAAAAATTTAGAGGAGGTCACTTTAAGTTCACCTTTAAATTGTAGTGCTTTTTAAAGTTCACTCAAGTTTCGCTTGAAAGCCAAAAATGCCTTTTTGTAAGTAGTGCATGTTAAAAGAACGTACCAGTCATCAGGGCTGTAGAGGCCTTACCGCTATGCTCCAACACAAAGTCGTCCTGGGCATAGCGGTACTTCTCTGGACCACATGCTATGAACACATCATCATCCCCGAAAAAGTCTTTCAGGCAGGTAATCTGGTAGAAAGGAAACAATGTTTAAGATTAATGTGAGTAATGATTAATTCAAAACTGTTTTAAAATGTTGGGCTTTATATTATAATGTAGAATAATTTAAGTAAGTAAATCTGAAATTTGTTAGTGGGAATCTAGTGGAGAAAGCACTTGTCAAAAATATTAAACTTTTCGATGTGCTTCTACAAGAGCCAGGAGGAGGGACTTAGTGCTGTCAGTAAACTTTGTTTACATGATGCTCAATGTGTTGTGGTGGAAAATCAACTTATTTTTATAGGAAAACTGATAATCTGCAGTCATCTGTGGCTATTCTAACTACCATGGCATACACGATGGTGATTGACAGTGTTATGACCCTCCTCCTAGCTCTGATTGGTTGTTTCATTTCATTGGTTGAAAGCAGGGGAGCTCTTTTTTTTTTTCAAATGATCTGTCTCATACCAAGCTATTGTGACATAATGACAGTTTTAACAAAACTCTAATAAAAAAAAGTTACACACTGCAGCTTTAAGTGTGCAATTTCCCAAACCACAAGTATAAAAAAAACCAAGCCAACTTCAAAGTTTGAGATGCATATTGTCTCAATTTGTCTTTGTACTGTTTCAAGCTGTGATCATCAGTTTCTCTGCTTCTCCAAACAGTTGTTATTTTTTTACACCAACCACACACACCCCCTCTATTTAGAAGCTAAACTTACATAATTAAACTGCGCTCTGGCACACTCATACACAAACAGAAATTATCCCTTTGCAGCTGTAGGTGGACAAGGAGGAAGACAAACGAGAAGGTCCCTTGATTATCCCACTTCCCACGTTGCATTTGAACATCCTCATGCTGACAGTCTTATCCTGTGTGTGTGAAGACATATCTGTGGGCAGATGGATTCTTAAAGGGGGACATGGCGTAGGAGGGGAGTGTGGGATTGATTTTTCAGGATGACTACTACATGAGATGGTGGCTTAGGAAAGATTAATGACTGCAGTTAAGCATAAGGAGGAGAAGACAAAATACTGCAGACGAATAAGGTGTTTTGTAATTGAATCAAAAGAGCTAAAATGTTAGTGGGTTCATGTTTATATCCAGTGTCTTTAACAGCGAAGGCAAAGCCTTAGTCTCTTTAACTGGCAACACATGCAAAGTTATAGTCTAAGCAAGGGAGAGCCTTAGTCTGTAATTAGCTACTGCAGAAGGTTTGGTTTTACAAAGCACAAGTGCATCACATTCTTTACATGAGCTCTTATGCTGGAATTTGACAGCTGAATGCTGCACTGTTCTGCAGGGGGTTGGAAACCATACCAAGAGCCCAAAGAGTTTGTCACACACGTCAAAAATAAACCTGTCCATGGAGATTCTTGGACATTGTCAGGATCAGATTAATACTAAGTGCTGACTCAGAAGGACGGTGAACTGTTTTTCTTGAAGCAATTACATCAATCATGTCATTTCCTATTAGTTCAAATATCTAATGAGGCCTAAAAAGCCTGAAATTCTTACTCTGTTTAGGCATGACAGCAAGACGAGACCTGGGTGATTCGATCACTAGAGGCACGGAAAAAGATCCATTCTATAGAAAATCGCAATTACCATTGCTGGACATTCTGAATCGATTCCAAATGCTCAAAATCGATTTGTCCATTTCATTTTATTTTTTTAAATTATACTTTTAATAATTCTCTGGATTTTTTTTATTTATCTAAGAAAACAAACAGGGAGTTCAACTAACGAAATACTGGTAATTTAAGCTACAGAATTTTATGCACAAACTTATTTTTGTTTAAATATTTGATGAAATTTGATGCAGCACAGAGCCTTGTGGAATAATTTTAAATTCTTTATTTGTTTACACTGTTTTTTTCTCTTGCCAGTCACATAAAAATATATTTGTGTCATCTACAAATAATGCACTTGTCATATTTACACATATAGCTTATTTACATAACAAAAAGCTTCGGGCCAATCACTGATCCTTGGGGAACACCACATGCAATCCCCAAACATTTAGAGCTGATTTCTCCCTAATGTAGCTAAAATTAGCGCGAGTTTCCATCAGGAAACTCTACAACACGTCATGCTTCCCTATGCTGGCAAGCTTGTACTGTGATGCAAATTTAATTTTGGTAAATGCCCACTGAAAAAGTAGCAATGCTTTCTTTACTGACCTTTGTTTCACTGTGCCTTATAGGCCAGAAACATTTCCTGACCTAAACTACAATGGGCTGTCAACACAAATATGGGAGGTAGCAGAGATGCCAATGTAAACGATTTTAAAACCCTGTACTAGATCCACGCTGGCTTCCCCAGCAGCTCTCCAGAACCACAACCTCATTGCATTTTTCTCCAATAATGGAATGCAGAAAAAAAACCTACACGCTACAGTGCACTGACATACTTTTCAGTAGGCTGATATTTCTGGATCAAAAATAATTTTATTTACTGGCTAAAAGCCATAATGAGCCACATTACCAAGGAAAAAAACTTCAAGTATATAATCCCGGTGAAATGAGTTTGAGTTAACTTTTTAAACTGAATCATTATCATCAGACGATAAGCCATGCTACTGAGTTGAACCTGTATTTAGACTTTGGAGGATTTTTTCAGCAGATACTACGGAAGCACATATTAACCAGAGGAGGAAAGGATTCATTTGGCGACATTACCTGCTTGCCTTCCAAAGTGTAAAGTCTTCTCACAGCTCCGGAGTCCAACTTGACGGCGTCAGTAATATCCGTGAGCACCTGATCAAAGGAGTGCGCCGTTTTCTTATTGAGGAGAATCCGAACCGCTTTGCGAGGCCTGACGCCACTGCGAATCACCGTGACAAGTTTGGGTCTGATGAATTCCTTGGATTCCCGCTGTAGTTCGCTCTTTAACTGGTTGAGGGATGTGAGGGAGCGCGATGTACCCGTCTTGCTGCCTACTGTCCAGTTGGGATTGACATTCTTGGTGTAATCTACGCATCGAAATGGCTCGTTGGAGGCGCACACGTAGCTCTCACCTGGGAAAAAACCCCAATAGTTTTACACAATCAATACATGGATTTTGCAGATATGTGTACTTATTACTACACAATATTACAAGATATGTGGCAAGTCATCATAACCACATTCAAGCAAATCCAAAATACCAAAGTAACTGTTGTTTTTCCAAGTATGTTGCCAAACTTAATTGTTGTATCTTTACTTAAAATGTTTTATTATGACCTTGTTTGCCTGAAAGTATTTTCTTTAACCAATTGCAGTGGGTTTTAATTATATTGTTTGACAAATTATATGTAATGTGGGAGTAAAGTTCACCAAATCATTAAATAAGCTACAACAGCCAAATGTATTTAGTGTTTAACAATAACAAAACTTCCAAATATATTTCACATGCATACAGCTAATTGCTTAACTATACCAGCCTTGTCTAAAACCTAACAGTCCATGGATTGCTATGTTTATGTTATGTTAACTTTTTTCAGCTAATTAGAAACAAAACTAAACTATTTATTTTTGGAGCAAAAGAGGAATAACTAAGAATCAGCACAGATTCAGAAATTACAGCTGGATGCTACTGATCAGGACCGAAATCTGAAAAGTGACCTGAACATTTAGAAACGCATGAAGACAATTACAAAGTCAGCCTTCTGTCACCTTCTGTCCACAAAGAACATTTGTGGAATTAAAGGACTAAAGTCCCAGCAAGCTGTAGAGAAACTCATCCATGTGCTTAACTTTAGTCACATTAGTTTCTGCAGCAGTGTCTTCACCGCTCTGCCTAAAATCTCTGCTCCAGCTGATCCAGAACACTGCTGCTTGTGTTCTCTCTAAAACTAGTAAAATAGAGCACGTCACCCCAGCTCTAAACAAGACCGACACCAACAAATGGGCCACACCAGAAGAAAACTACAAAAGCTCTTTCTAAAACCAGTTCAGTATCGGTTATACTGCCTGCATATTTTACAAGCAAAGCAGTTAAATGTTAAGTGTTTCATTTAGAAATCCTGCCCAGTCATAAGGGGCACACAGGGGAATGATGCTTGATTGGGTTTGCACACTAAAGTCCAAGCTGGCTCTATTCAGTGGGGCCAGAGTGTTGGGCTGCACACTAATGTGTCCCAAGGCTGAGTAAACAAAGGAAAGGTGTAGTTTTTATTACTCAAACTGAAACGAAAACTGCTTAAAAAATTAATAAATCAAGATTCGGCTTAAGAAACAGCCACTGGCATCCTAAATAACTTTATCTCTATGTATGCCAAACTAGTGTCATTTTAGTATGTAGATCATGAGCTGGCCTAAATCCTTCACAGTGTCTCTGGGGAACTGGTACAGGAAATGAGTGCAGCACAGAGACTCAGAAGTTAGGAGGAGGTGAAATAAAAATAAACCAGTATACAATAATAACTCCAGTAAGAGGTCAGTGAATCCTGAGGTACCATCAAGCAGAAAACCTTTTTTTTCCATTCCAATGGACTGTAGCCTGGCTTTAGTGCAGATGAGATAGTTTAAGGCAGGCATGTCCAAAGTCCGGCCCGAGGGCCAATTACGGCCCGCGGTCAGATTTCATACGGCCCGCAGCTTCGGTCTTATAATGTATTATTTATGGCCCGCCTCCACTGTCAAACAGAATAAATAAATCATAAAACTTGAAACTGTAATTCCTCCTTTCACCAAATGGTGGCAGCACCACTTTAATACTATCAGTCTCTGCCTCCGTGCAGCGAACCCCTCTCCACTCATTTCTGCCATGGCCACTGCAAAGAAAACGAGGAAAGTTTACAGTGAGGGCCGCCGCTTTCAAGAGAGATGGGAATTATAATACTTCTTCACTGAAAATCAAGCCAATTGTGCTTGTCTAATTTGTAATGAGACGGTTGCCTTGTTTAAGGATTTCAACGTAAAGAGACACTACCAGACTAAACATGCTAACACATACAACAAGCTAACAGGAAGTGACCGTGCTGAAAAACTGAAGCAGCTCCAAGCTGCACTGGCATCACAACAGCGATTCTTCGCGCGGGCCTGTGAGTCAAAAGAAAATACCACCAAAGCAAGCTACGAAGTGGCCATGTTAATTGCTAAACATGGCAAACCTTTTACTGGAGGTACATTTATCAAAACTGTGTTATGAAAATGGTGGAGAACATTTTGCCCTGAGAAGAAGCAAGAATTTGAGAAAAATGTTTGCCCGGCAGTAACAGTGTGGCACTGAGAGTTGAGGACATGAAATTGAGTATTTTGAACGGTAGCATCTGTCACTATCAGCAGTGAAGAGCGAATCGAACATTTATGCACCTGGATTTATGGCACTTATTTTTATTAAACTCTTGAGTAAGATTTGGTTATTACTGTTGATGTTATGAACCTGTAGATGTGACAAACTATTACTTTCTGAAATATATTGTAAATGACGAGCAAAATTCACTTGTTTTAAGATTTAATAATAATAGACAACTTTGCATTACTTATTACTCCTGTTTAAAATGTTCTTGAGGCAAAGATATTTTTAAACTCATGTAAATTTAAGGTATTTCATACAGTTTGTTAAATGTTATCTGACTCTCCAGATATGAATGAAAGGCAGAATTTGGGTTTTTAGAGTTATTCTCATCTGCCTGAGTGGCTTATATTTGGTTATTTTGTCATTTGAAAAATAAAGATAATTGTGACAATGAAAATTGTTTTATAATGGTGTGTATTTGCATTAAACTTTTGTAGTTAAAAAATGTCCAAACAAACTATTGGCCCCCGGGCATCTTCACTTTATCAAATCTGGCCCTCATTGCAAAAAGTTTGGACACCCCTGGTTTAAGGGATTGACAGGACTAATAATCAATCACAGAGTTGTGTCAATTGCACAAGAAAGGAAAAGTAAAAGCTCAGGTTCTTTTTCTGTCTGACTTTAGGAATTGACATTTGGTCTCCTTCTGACAACAAATCAAACTAAGTTTAGCCTGATGGTGCAGCTATGTTCTGAGTATGTTTAGCTACAGGCAAATTGTAAACCAGGAATCCTGAATGGAAGAAATTTGGAGCCAAGAAGCTCTTGGGAAAGTCCAAGTACGTAAACACACACACAAACACACACCTTTAAAGGCATACACTAAGTGGTTCACGCAGTATATTCACACTCACACAGGCTTGCTGATAATTAAATGACTTGTGATGTGAGTTGACAGTTGTGCACATTGACAGGCCATTAAGGAGGAGGCTATCTGCATGTGTGGCTCTAGGTCACATGTCAGGGCAGATATGTCAACAATGATGTGGTTCTTTGGATTCAACATATACAGTGAATTACTAAAGATGTGGGGAAAAATCTTAGTAAAGATAATTTGATCAAAGGAAAATGTCAAATTGTAGACACATACGGTGAAAAACTATTACTATGCCTTGAACATCTTTACATTAAGTCACATGACACACAATTTTAAATGGTAAACAAAGAGACAAGTGCATAACATTTAAGTTGTATAAAAATGACACAAATTTTAATAATATATAACGTGGTTTATATTTGTGTTTAATCTACTATCCCATAACACAATTCAGTGAAACAACTTCAATACAAACTTTGTAACTTAAACTCATAAATCCAGATGCTCTGTGAAGGCATCAGAGGTTTGCTAGCAGAGGTGAATAGTGACTAGTTGCATTTAGTTAGGTGACTTTCTACCATGAATTGGATGACAAAAGTCTTCAGTCTGGTGCATGGTCTGAACCTTTTTGGAGGACAATTTTAGACTTCATAATTCATTTTATTTGTTGGTTAATTAATTTATTTATGTTGGATATTTAACATAAATATATTCATATTTGGATATTTACCATGAATTTAACACTTTCAGCACAAAATGCTACAAAATTTTACTTTACGAGGAACTAGTCTTTCAAAGTATGCCAATTAGATTTTTAAATTAGCATCTTTACCTACATGGACAAAAAAAAACCCTTTTCTGCCATAATAATGAATTTAATCTAGGTCATTGTAGATCGGTGTATTGTGGAGTTGCTATAATGTGGATCTTCTGTCCTGAAATTTGACCGTGAATTCTTCATCGACCTTACCCTCCAATAACTCATCCAGGCTGGTGATCCTCCTGCCCCCATCCACCGTGTACAACATCCGGACTCCCTGGGGAAGGTTGACGTTGTCCGACAGGGACCGCGTCAGCTCCATGAGCAGCGCACCCAGGGACCGGAACCGGTCATTGGACACCGCGTACACCAAACCTTTGAAATATTTGTCCCCGTTGCGATAAAAGCGCACCTTCCGGGCTTTTTTCTCGGAGGTGAGAGACTGCAGGGTGCGCGTGCGATAGAAGCTGCAGTGCGTGCTGTGCGCCGGGCTGGGCGCGAGACCGCCGCCTTTGGACTTGGTGTGAGACCCCGTGCCTGAGTTGGTCTTTGGAGTCCGGTGGGTCCTGCCTCGCTCCTCAAAATGCTCGACTTCGATACCTCTGCTCAGAGACATGCCGCGTCCGCCACTTTCTGCCCGTCCAACAGAAATGATAAACTTTTACCCAGAGAGTGGAGGGAGCCCGTTTCGCTTAGAGCAAAGGCAGCTTTTACACAGTGAGTCTGTCTGTCAGCAGCCGCGGAGGTTATTGAAAGTCTGCTGTATGATGAATGACAGATGCGATGGAGTGATTTCTTTAAGCCGTAAAAATGCGACGGCACCAAACCTAGGCTTTTTTTTCTCTTCTTCTCTTCTGTAAATAAATTATGCGTCAAACAGTGCGGGTCCGTAGTTAGCAGACAAATTTCTGTGAAATAAATAGAACTTCACAAAAAGGAAAGGTGCACAGCAGAAGAGGAACATTCAGGCGATCTTTTCCTCGCATCCTGTCCGGTTTACTGTCTGAACAGCCTGTCAGATCAATACTGACACAGAGGAGGAATTTTCAGCCTCGGGGTCCTAATGCCCCTTAATGCACCATTAGAAATGTCTAGGGTGTAAAATAATAATAATTATTATTCGCAATGTTGAAAAACAATACAAGATTTACCAGTAGATAAAAATGAGTGATGCAAAATACAACACATTTCTGTATTTGTGACTGTCAAAAAGGTCAGAGTTACTAGCCTATGCTTTTTGTTTTGTTTTAGTTCAGACTTTAAGAGCAAAACTTTATTTTAGGATCTGATTTATTTTAAACCATCATCAATGATATTCAAAGCAATAAAATATTTAACATGAAATTAAGAAATTGTCAGTAAGAGATGCAAGAGTGCAGCTCAATTTAAAAATACTGTCAGAAAAACGTGGAAAAGTATGGGCTCCAATTTTGGGGATGAAATTATGGAATGTTCTTAATGTATCTGTGCAAAGTAAAAACATGAATCAGTTTAAATGAGATCCATGATTAGTTGTAGCAATAATCTGGTAAGCATTTATTTCAGAAAAAAAAGAAATTATGTACATACTTTTGTAACTTTTAGAAATGTGTGTTTATCCATATTTGTTAAACGTGTAACCATATTATGGCAATATATTATAAGAGAAATGATCTGTGAAAAGATCAATCTCCTCCACTTCCTTCCAGTGCTACTATGGCTGTCTGAAGAAACGCCCAACCAAAAACAGCCAATCAGAGCCAGGAGGAGGGTCTTAGTGCTGTCAGTCAATAAAACTTCCAGAAAACTACAAAATAGCTGAAACACTGAGTTCCTTTAAAGCTTAGAGTTGCTTGCGAACCATAAAACATGGAAAATTGACCAACATAATCAAGGATATTTTTTAAATTGTCATACCACTTTTGCTTGTTTGTGGTACAAAATTTGGACTCATGTCTCAGATTAAAAAAATATTTGATGTGTGTTGATGATTTTGACGATTTTGACAATGGCACTTGGAAAAAATGTAACGTCTGTTACTGGATTTCACAACTGTTGACTGTCCGATGTGTTTATGATGTTTTTCATGCTTTCACAATATAAAACACATTTGAATTGCTGTGTTGCTGAAATTTGCTATACAAATGAACTTTATTAAGTGATAATATTGTTCATAATGCATACATTTATCTATAGGAAATACACACACCAGGAATGTCTTCAAACTGCCCCAAATGTAAATCAGCCTTGGGGAACTAGATTTCCTTATTTATGGAAGTGTAAAATCATACAGGCATTCTGGCAGGCAGCATGTGGGGACATTAGCTCTGCTACAGGACAGACACTCCCCCCTCTACAGTCTAATGCTGTGTCTCCTGGGGGTTACAGCCTGGGCACCTCCATATTCGCATACTGTAGAAATCAGACATTTCCTGTTGATGATGGTTAGAAAGTCCAGAGTCAACATTAAGACCCGCCTCCCGGCTCTGATTGGTTGCTTCTAGTTAGCACTAGAAGAAGGCAGAGGAGCTGGATGTGTTTTACTGTCACGCAGTGACAGTTTCAACAAATATGTAAAAAAGAAAAATAATTCTTAAAAGTGACTTACTGCAGCTTTTAAAATATCTGTCCGTATTGGCAGTAAATTACGTACAGGCCAAGTGATTTATCTGTATTTGTGTGGTATGAGTTGTGTTTTTATTGTTCTTTTTTCCTTTTTCTGAATAATCAAAATGTCTAATATGCATAATATTTTTTTTTAAAAAGTTGATCCATGTTTTTTTTTTTACTTTAAATTTATTAACAGAGAAAGAGCATCACATCTGTGAAGATAAAAATATATCAACACATAATGCATATGATTTAAAATACTAAAACATTTGTTATTTCATACAGACATGGGAAAGCAGAACACCACTGTGTTTCCTAAAGATATCCTTAGGCTTCAAATGGAAACGCCAGTTGGTTGTGGATGCATTGTTTCAGCTGCGTTTCCGGGAGGAAACCCTGGAGGAACCTAATATGAATTGTCTTCCTCCAGCAGAGGGAAATCCTGCACAGAACAACAAAGCGAACCTCATGATAAACGTCTTATAAAATCTAAATAAATGTTATGTTAACTGCACAATAAGCCTTTTAGGGGTTTTTGTTCTACTACTGTCTACTATTGTCCAGCTGGAATACTAATGGAGCTCTTTTTTTGATAAATGAAAATTACTTGCAATCTGTGTCCAATTCAAAGTAAATGACATAAATGAGCACTAGTGGCAAAGATACAGATTCAGAACTAGATTTACAAGGCACATGTAAATAGTTCAATACTATACTAACAATATTGTACCCTTTGAAACTAATGCTGGGAATATCTGAACTGAAATAAGTTCCAATGTTAATAAAAAATAACATACATAAGAAATATCCAAAACACATATACTAGGAGTGGCATCACTTGCCAGTTTGAAAGGTTTTCAGAGAGGAAGATAAGTCTGTCTCGCCCTCTAGTGTTTAAATAGTAGGGATGCAAAAATCTAAATTCATTTTTTTTAAACAAATATTTTTTAAAATCCAAAATAAAAACAGTAAAAATGTGCAACCAAAAACAAAAAGAAAAAAGAAACGGTATTTAGCGAATTAAGAAAAGTGATCTAAACACTAAACACATCCATCAGCTTTTTTCCCCAAGCAATACATTTATTCTGAAAAAAACAAAACAAAAAAACCAAAACTGTAAGTTCCTACAAATGTATTCGATCATTAACTTGTTTTCGTAGACACATTAAAATCAAATAAACAACTAAAAAAATGTGCACAAAACAGAATTGGTACTGGAAGCTTAACAACTCACTTAATTTTGATCAAACAGTAGAAATACACAATAGACAGACAATGAGAACTTACTGAAATAAAAAAAAATGGGAATAATTTAAATATGAGCTTAGGATATATTTTGGATGAAAGCTGGATCTGACCGAACCAAGGTACAATGAAAAATAAAAACTATGAAAGATACTGTACATCCCTGAACAACGTCTCACCTGAACCTGCATCTAAAACTCAACAAGTTCAACTAAAGGAATCATAAACTAATTTTAAATCAAAGGGAGCAGATTTATGATCAAAGAAAAAATGGTTTGAAGGAGAGCAAAGTTCTCATTATTGTTCTAAATGAGAAAAAAAGGAAAACTAAATTGCATGTTAGTTAAAAATGGTAAAATTGATTAGCCAAAAAAAATTAATCAATTTAATTTCCCCCTGGGATCAATATATTATTGAAATGGATAGAAGTGGCGTGGATTTCCTTGATCAACTCTGATCCATGAAGATGCATTTAGTTTAGTTGGAGATTATTTTATCAAACATTGATGTTCAAAGATCTAGAATTATCTGCTTTTACTGACCATTTATGAGCAGTTAATCGATGTTCTGCAGAAACTGTAATGCATCAATTAAGTTAGCAGATGTTTGTTCCAAAAGATTTCATCTGTGCAGCTTCTACCTACCTTTTTCTTTCTGCCATGAAAAACTGGTACATAATTTACTAGACAACAATTTGCAACTGTCAAAACCTTTTGGACAAAGTCTCCAGTTCAGACTCTTATTCTTTTTTGATGAGGTAACAAGAAAACTTAACCCTCCTGTTATGTTGTGGGTCAAATTGACCTGTTTTAAAGTTTAATCTTTTTTTTTAAATAGTTGGAAGTATTTTTTTTGCATTAAACTTTTTCTATTTGTCTTAATAGGTGCACTCTGCATATGAATTGAAAATTTATTCATTTTACACATTTGTACCAACCCCTAGGTCTACTTTTTACATAGACACTGTCCGGGTCAATTTGACCCGGCAGTCAAGTTAAAGTGCAAGAAAAGATAAAAAAAATTCCATTTCTATATGTTTCCTTGCAGCTATGAACCATATTTCACCACACACACACACACACACACGCAACACATGCAACACACCACACATACATGCACACCCCGACACACACAAGCCCACTTTTTCACTACTCTCTTTACTTCACTAGGAAACTGGGAGAAAGCAGGCGTTCATACAATGTTTGACGTAAATCTTTTCTGTTCCTGTGGACAAACTCCACCCACACTGAGTGACACTCAGCAGAAGTGGAGGAAAACATAAATACTCTCTGCATGACTCATTTATCTTGATTTTAATCAATGGGTCAATTTGACCCTGAACAGTATGTGTGTCTCAAGTTCAATTATAAAGATCACCCATTGAAAAAAAAAAAGTGCAATATAAAAAAATGACCAAAAATCAATTTCAAGGAAATTATAGTTTTTTTGTGTCTAAGTTTTTATCAGTGGACATAAAAAATGTAAATTCTATTTTTTATGTCCAAAAGAGTAAATGAGCAGGTTGTCGTCATTGATGCTTAATTTCTGAGAAATAAAAAAACATCATTGCACAAATATTGATTGAAATGGTTAGTATTGGAGTTAATAATCAGACTCAAAAATGTTTTGGAGGAATTGTTTGGTTTCTGACACTATTGCATGATTAAACACTCCCCGGGTCAAATTGACCCACGAACATTTTTGCTGTACCTCAGAAACAAACATAACAAGAAAACTTAATGGAGAGAATATAGTTTATTTTATGTATTTGGTTTTTTTACTCCATTTATTTATTTTTTTGTTTTACCTTTTATGAGTCTGTTTAGCATTTAGCATCCCGAGCCAAACTCCATTCCAACAGGTGGCGGTAATGAACCAGGACGTTGCTTGCACACCGACAAGAAGAAGAAGAAGAAGAAGAAGAAGAAGCTTCATCGAACTGGAGGGTTTTTCAGAGCGGCGCGTTGCTGCTAACGTAGCTTAGCAGGAGCTACGTCAATCTACAGCGAACTGGTTTGTGTTTACAAAGAGCGCTACCAAGGTGACGTCTTATTACTTCCAGACTTTGTTTTATAAGAATTCCCCGGCATGTTGTGGGTGGCCGTTAACTTGTCAGTTTAAACTGTAACTTGTTACATCGTTCTTCTAGTTTGTTAAAGAAGTTAGCTTATGGCACTGGAGTTTTTATGCACTGGTATGGTAACAACGTTTTAAAAATATTTGGTTGTCTCATTGATAAATACGAAGACTATAAACTGTTTAGTCATTTTTGACTTTGGAGTTCAGCGCTGTTGAGGTTAGATTTAACAGGTTAACTTTGACTGAGTTCTTGAAAAATATTTTTCCATAATTATCCTAAAGTTGCTAAGTCAGATTAGGTAAGCCTTAATATTTCTGTTTTTATTCTGTTCATCCCACAACAACTTTCTGCTTCTGTGTATAAAGTTGTTTAACTATTGACAGTATAACAGTAACCTTCTGCTTCAATATGGATTATTAATTAGTTCTAATTTAAAAATGTATACCAAGCAAAGCAATGTTTTTGTTGGTAGTCATGTGAGAAAGAAACAAAGTCCAATAAATTATTTGGACGCCAGAACAGAAAAAATGTTTGGCAAAAACCAAAACTGTCAGAATATTTTGACGCCAAAGACCTTTTTTTTTCATTTTTATTTTTCCCACAATTTTGTTGGTAATAAAATGGGGGTAGAAAAGTCAAATAATTATGATAAAACGTTATTTCTAATTCAAAGAAAAACCTCCATGTATGCACACATTGACAGCTCTGGCTTATAGAAAAGCGTCCAATACATTTAATTGTTTTCTTTGTCAAACTTAGTGGGTGCAACATATATTCAGGTGTGCTAAAAAACAAAACAAAAAAAAACTTTATTTATTGTACAATTAAATGATTTAATGGAGGTTGCAGTTTTGATTCAACTGCATTGCAAGAGTTTCCAATAACGCATGTGTTCCTCACCTTTACCTGATGTTTATTAACAACATATATTGCATCACAATATATGTTGTTGGTTGAGTCATCTATAAGATTATTTTGTAATCAATCTGCTATGAAGAATGTAATGAAAAATAATTATTTGAACTTAATAATTATGGTTATTCATTTTTAAAAATCGCTTAAGGATTACTTACGATTGTATTTCAAGGTTGCCATAGAATCCATGTGTTTTTTTTTCTATCGCAGTTATGATGATTTTCACTCATATTTTTTTGCCTCTTATTAGCATTCTTTTACAACCAGAGCATTTAAAATGGATCTGGAAGATGACACCACTATTTTAACGACCCTGAAGTCCTTTAATACCTTCATTAGTCGCCATGAACATCCACAGCGTCCGTCAGAGCAGTCGGGGAGCGGGAACCTGCAGCCTCACTATAAGCGCAGCATGGAGGTACGAAGAAATCATTTACATAGAGCTGAACTTATCAAGACCACTAATTAGCCTTAACATTGGTTAGTTGGATTTAATGTTTATTTTATCGATTGGTTTATTTGTAGTTTCTGGAAGCAGCAGAGAGGGTTCACTCTCAGCACCGCTACCTGCAGCTGGACCAGGAGAAGAAACAGATGGAGCTGAGTCACAAACGAGCTCGGTTCGAACTGGAGAAGGCAGCTTCTGAAAGCGCTCGAAACCTGGAGGTACAAGACAAGTTCAGTGTCTAATAGAGATGCACCGATGATTTGATATCAATATTTGTATCGGTTCCGATAGATTGGGTATCTGACAATGTGCCAAATCCATAAGGACAGATCTATTCAGTCTAATTCTACGCTTTGTGCTCAGAGTGACGTCACGCTTTATTTATGTTACATTATATTTAGTATTCCTAATTGCACTTAGTGAACCATTTGGAAGAAGGTTTGTTGTTTTAAATTTTACATGTTTGACCAAGACAGTCAACCTATTGTTATTGTTAGTTTTTTTTTATTGATATTATTTATCTTAATTGGCTCTTCTACTCCTAATAGCACTGACTGAAAAACTGAAAGTTGTTTTTACACGTTTGTCCAGGCTTGTGAAGCTGTTGGTTTATTTCATTGTGCCGTATTGGTGCAGAGTTATCAAATGAGTTTGTAAATTCAGTACATTTATATCCGTGTTTTAAAAAAAGAAATATTTTAAATCCATTCAACTCTGTTTTTCTGTTAAGGGATCGGTATCGGCCGACACTAAACCTCAGATATCGGTATCAGTGTTGTAAGTGGGGAAAAAAGTGGATCAGTGCTTCTCATTATCCTATTTTAATTGATGTATGTCTTTTATGGCAACAAATTTCTTATAAGATGTTTATTAATCAGCGTCTCAATGAATTCCGATTAATGATGTTTAAAATCCCCTAAAACTGTGCGAATTGTTTGGCGGATTACTTTTGCTACTTTTCTTCTATTTTCTATTTTATTGCTGTAACATACACTCACAGCGATACAGTTACTTAAAAAAAAAAAGTTGGGCTGAAACGAGTAATCAGATTAATTGTGTTCTGATTTTAAGATAAAAGCACCTTTTGTCTGTAAATATGTTTTAGCCAAAACTCCTCAAGTGGCCTAATTTTAGCTTCGACTGCTTCAGATTTACTAAATGAATGCTGTTCCATTTAGGCAATAAAACGTTTCGTTTCTTTTTTTTTTTAAAAAAGATGTTTGTATTTGCATCTTTTTAATGTATTTATGATGTTACATTAAAAAGGTTTAAGGTTAAATTAAAATCTGAATAGGCCTTTTTTTTAATCAGATGATTCATCTGAATAATTAATAGATTAATCAATAACCAAAATAAACTTTAGTTGCAGCTCAAAACAAAATATAAAATTTTTAAGTCCGTATCGCTCTCCTCTACATCAAGCACAGCCATATTTGCTTCTACTTAAATAGTATTTGCTGCAAATCTTTGCTTTTGCCTGCCTACTCTGTCATCAGAAGAAGTACCTGTTTTTATTGATTTATTTAAAAAAATATTGCAGCAAGAAGTTGACCGCAACCAGGACCTTTTGGGGCGAATAAAAGTATTAGAGGAGAGAGAGAAAGAAGCACGGAAGAACCTGTCAGAGCAGGTGGAGGCAAACGGTTCTCTTCGTAAGAACCTGGACGGCCTCAACAAGCAGCTGGACGAGCGAGACGCCAAACTGACGACAGTCGACCAGGTTACACACACGCACGCACGCACACCCCCACACACAGAGAATAAAGTTTAGATTTCTGGTCTCTCTTGATCTCCATCTTTGAATTGCTCGCTGTATCCAGACCGTCACGTCTCTGAGAGATGAAATCAGAGACCTTCGGCAGAAGATTCAAACCCAAGATGCAACAATTTCTTCCCAAACTCTGGAGAACCAAGAGCTGCAAGAACAGCTGGACTTACAGCGCAGGTCCAGAGATCCTTCCAGTTTCATCATGGACGTCCTGCTCCTCTACACTGAGGAAAACGTTAATCACACACAATTCTTCATTTTTTCCCCCCCAGAAAGTATTTAGAAGCTTCTCAGCTTTGCCAAAGCCTCCAAGCAGAACAGTCTTCTTGTTCAGAGCATGTCATCAAAATCAAGGTACATTGCACTGACACACACAGTTTATCCAACTTTTTACTTTTACATTACATGAGTTACAAACATTTCTGCTAAAAAAGAAAGTATCTGGCATGATTAATACCCACCAAGTCAATACTTTTTAGAAGCACCTTTGCAGCAAAAACCCAAAACGGAGCAGCTGTATTTATATTGAGATAAATAAGTCACAGACGAACACGATTACATTGATTCATTTACTACTACAGGGAACTTGTCAGACTGGTAATGAGAAATAAATAAAAATTGTATTAAATTTAATAGAAAAACCATATATCATTAACCCACAATTTCACAATTAATTTGCTTTTTGTTGTCTTATTTACATAAAATCCCTGTGATATAAAGGGATATTTTCAGATTTTACATGTCCAACGTGTCAAGGTTCAAGTGATGGAAATACTTTTGGAAGTTTTTACACTCATCCTAAAATGAGCATAACACTTTTGTAGGTTAAATTAAGTCAGCAAAATAACGATGATAACGATGACATGGTGATTTTTATATCGCATTAAAGATGTAGACAGCGCGGCTCGTGAGTAGCTGCACACGGACAAGAAGAGAAAAGAAACCCTAGGTTTAGTTTTTTCCCCTCAGTTTTCAGACTCGTTAAAATCACTGTTTGTATTAATGCGCCCATGGTTTCAGTTCAGAATAGTTTAGCTCTGCTTTGACCCATTTTCTGCCTGAATTTTCAGGAGCTGGAGAGACGTATAGCTCTCCAGGAACAAGATGTCGCCATTGTGAAGAGTGTGAAATCCGAGGTGGCAAGAGTTCCAGATTTGGAAAAAGAGCTGAAGCGTCTCAGGGAAGACAACGCCTTCCTGAGGTCCGTTTGCTTTCTTTTATTTGTGTTTATCCCGCTGCTTTATTTGGAAGGAGACCCATACAGTTGAAGTTTCTTGCAGTTTTCTAAACTTTGACTATAGATTATGCTTGGACCCCCACATTCTTCAGACATACAGTGTCAAACCTGAAGTGATAACTCCTTTTATTAATAACATGCATTTGCTGTCATCTACAGTATGTTAGGCGAGAACTGTCTCCATGAACAATAACTGAACACATTTTGATGGCAGATCAAACATTTCATTCCTTTGATTGATGAGGAGGTTTGGGTTTCTCTTCTGAACAGGGACAGCAGGGAGAACTGCAGCCTGTTGAAGGAGGAGGTGGAGGGCCTGAGGAAGAAACTGGAGAGAATGGAGAAGAAAAAAGAAGAGCTGGTCAACATAGAGCTGGAGAAAGAGGTAAACTGTCTGTCTGCTGTCACAGTTACCTACAAAAAATGATGTGGATACTAGATTCAGGCTAGCATAACCGAGAATCTAGACCAGGAGTTTCAAACTCCTAGCCACCGCTAAGATATCAAACATATTTTAAATTTTTTCCAAAATAAAAAAAAAAAATTATACTGCTCATTATAGTGTAAATGATTTGTTTTCTTCTGGTAAATGTATAATTTTAAACAGTTCCCAAACAAAAATCTCTTATGGTAGACTTTTAACATTTTTTGCATACATAATGCACACATAAATGAATATTGTTGCCTTTGCTCTGACAGTAAATGATGTCTGGTCACTTTTAGAGGCTGGTTGAGAAGCTGCAGGCCTGGGAAAACATCGGACAGTCTACAGGACTCAACATAAGGTCAGTATGATTGTGTCAATGAGCATAAGAGCCCTCTTTAAAAAATATATATTTATCATCAATGTGTTTCTAGTGAGATACAAAAATAAAAAGGACCAGTAGGTGGAGCTTTAGTCTTTCTAAACGACTGCGCCTCAGCTCACTGAAACACCTGGCCAACTTGTTAGAACAGACGGAGGATTCCACGTGAGCAGCGAAGCAGTTCTGACGTGTTGCATGCACTGAAGACCTGCGCGTCGCATGCATGCATGCACATGTTAATGCACATAAACCCATTTACTGTAGAATCATCTCTGGACTAGGTGGAACACATCCACACCACACAGTTTGATTTACACCGTTTGTCGACGGAGAACCAGGTGCTGCACCTTATTTTTGGTCAAAATAATAAAAAGAGAAAAGCTGGAAGGTGCCAGCACATGATGAAGCACAAAACAAAGTGAGCGTTTCTACCCGGAGCACCGGTCAAATTGGAAACCTGGTGTTTGATTTGCTCTAGCAGAGGGCATCTGCTCTCCCATGTGTTTTCAGCAGCTGGCTTCGCCCCGGCCAGGCCAGCCTCAGCGCTGGGCCTGACATGAGGGAGGTTTGATCTGATGAGACTGCACACCAAGTTGGTCGGCACAATTTGCATTGTCATGTTTAGTCCAGACCCAGGGGTTTCCAAACTTTTCCATATGCGCTGTATATGTAAATAAATCTAAATTTATAGAATATTTTTTGTTCAATATTTAATCATTTTTTGCATTTATTTGAGATAAATACTGCCTCATAGCGTTGGATTTTATATTGCCACTCTGAGTTTTGTGGTGGAAAATTTTATCATTACCAGATAATAAAATTTTTCATCATAATCCCCTGTTTTGATTATAAATTGTTTAATATATATTTTCTATTGATCGCATCATATTTTAATGTATTCCCACAGTTCTTATGGGTTTTTTGCAGTAGTGTTCTCCATAGCGACAGTTCTGGACTGTTCCTTTGGTCTCTTTCTTGTTTGAAACTTTTCCATTTCGTTCTTGCTAAGCTAGCTTGATGAATTTGACTGGCAGCCAATCAGAAAATGAGAAATAACACTTAAATCAATTATTTTAACATGTATTAAATAAAATGATTGGAAAACGGAAAACAAAAAATTCAGAAGTTTTCCTGAAAAACACTGCTCTAGAATGCAACCAGTTTGATTAAGTTTGTAAAGGTACACCCCCCCTAATTGGCCTTGGTGTACATTTGTCTACACCTCTATGCTTCAGTGGTGGGTAGGCTATGCTAGGCTAGGCTAGTCACATGAACATAGTAGATGCAGTAGAGGAGAGAAACAAAAGAAAAATTGAGGTCTGAGCTGTCGAAAAAAATCATTACCAATTCTCTGACATGAAGCCATCAATCTCCCAGGTTATGTGAAACTGTGGCTAAAAAGCGGTTTTAAAATGCGAGCCACATGCGATGGACTCCGAGCCAGAGCCATTAAAAGGGGGAAGTGTATGGACACGTTGTGATGTAAACAATAACATTTGAGACAGAGACCGACCGTGTCCTTCTGGAATAATTCAAACGTATGTCATGTTTACTCAGTCGTTTACATTTCCCCATGACGATTTTTTATGTGCTAGTTCGACTCTAAGAAGCTTACCGTAAGTTGTCTGTTCTGTAAAAAAAACGTCTTCCACTGTAAAGAGAGAAGTGCTGAACAAGATGGCTGTTAATGTTAATTTGATATTTGGAAACGTGGCCAACATGGACTGAACGGCTTCGTTCACTTCCTCTGCTGCTGTTGCTAAAACTTCAGGCAGACTACAAATCTAAGACGGTGCAGAAAATCAACATCATCGTTCACAACTTCTCCTTCTCTTCCTGATTGGCCCGGTTAAAATTCATTCTGGTGAAATGTCATTCTTACGTGTCACCATATATCACTGAATGACTTTGTTTTCTATAATAATTTGAATTTAACTCGGTTTATTACCGAGCCACCCAGTGGCTAACAGAATGGAGTGACGTCTCTTTGTTTTCACACTCTCTCTGCTCTGGCTCTCATATAGTTTTTTCTTTTTCTTTTTCGTTTTTGTGATCTCTCTGCATATGCGTGCGCTCACTACCCAGTGCTTTGTGTGTCTGCAGGAAACCGGAGGATCTGTCCAGGGAGGTGATTCAGATCCAGCACAGAGAAATTGCTCTGAAAGAGCAGAACTACACACTCAGCAGCCGGTAACACACACTGTCTGACTAAACACACAAAATCCTCCACTATCTCTCTTGTTTCAGACTTATTTCTCTCATTCTGTTTGCATTGCATCTCTCTCTCTCTCTCTCTCTCTCTCTCTCCTCTTTTCTCTCTTCTCTCTCTCTCTCTATGCATCTATTAAGAGTCTATCTCTGTGAAGTCTTTAATTGTCACAAAGTTAATTAAAGTGGTCCTGACTCTGATAGCACTCTTGACGGCAGGCGTGGGTGTGCATGTCTGTGTGTGTGTCTGTGTGTGAGGTTATGAGTGTTAACATTCTCTCTGCTCTGAGAAAGGGAATTTACTAATTAAACTCGTCCTGTTTAGACTGAGGTGATGTCTGCAGGGACTGCATGCGTGCTGGCGGCTATTAATGTTGCGCTCGTGTCCATATTTTGTTGGTTAACAAGCATTTCTCCTGTGCTGAGCGTTTTGGGCTCATTACGACACATTAGACACAGCAAAACCTCAGGATGATGAATGGGCGAGAGTCTGCGAAGGGACTTCTGCAGCATAATTATTAGCTTTCGTTGTAATTATTGTTCTATTGATCAGACTTGACACAAATCTCTGCCTCAAATGATTTCTAGACGCTCATCAGTCAGCCACACAGGCAGACAGGTGGGTAGGTAGGTAGGTTGTCTTTGAGGAAATATTATTAGAAATTGGCTTTAAATTGCTCTTCCCAAATTGTCTGAACGTTCAGCCCTAATCAATCTGCTTTCTCCTTTTTCCCTTCCCTCCACTTTTGCACACAAAAATCTCTCCTCCTGCTATTCATTTGTGTCGGGCCGTCAGAGTCAGGAGCTTGGAGCATTCCCAGTGTGAGGTCGGGGCAAAGCTGACCCAGCAGTGCGGCAGAACCGTGGAAGAGCAGAAGAAGAGAGAGGCTCAGGACGCGCTCATTCGACGACTACAGAAACGACTACTTTTGTTAACCAAGGTACCTGCCAATCAATAAAAAAAAAAACAACACACACACACACACACACACACACACCCACTCCAAGTATGCATCTATACTAAAATCAGCAAGTTGCTTCAAAAACTGGCCGCAGGAGGGATTTGAATCTCAAGACCTGCACAGAATTCTCCATTCTCCCATCAATCCTTGCTTTTCCAAACTCTCCGCTGGATATCATGTGACTCCTCTGGCTTGTATCCCGTGCTTTTTCCCACTGCAGTATTTGACTAGACCGCCGTGTGATATCAATTTCTCAGCATGCGTTATTCCCCTGGTCATCTACAATCTCTTAGCACACTAATCACACACAGTTGAAAGCAGATATTTACATACGCTGGATAAGACGACACGCACGCATTTTTTTTCTCAGCATCTGAAGTTAAAGGAGACCAAAATATATTTATGCTATTTAATTAAGTATATTTATGGATCTAAATATACTGAATTTATTTATTTATTTTCAGTGCCTTCAAGAGTTGCTTTCTTTTTTTTTTAGATTTTTGTTATGCTTTCTTGCACAATGACAATAAAGGAATAAAAAAACTTAAATACAAATTCCAGAAAACTTAACAAGAACATGTTTTTTTGAGATTTTCTTGTAACCTTCCTCAAATTCAAAAGTTTACATACATTTCTGGCATTTGCCAATACCAATGATAACTATCTTTTTAAAAGGTATACTTGGAAACCTTTTAGGTTTCCTTCCACCGTTGTTTAAAACTACATCATGTAATACAGACTGTGATATTACAGAACATGTTTGCAGGGATACTGGACTAAATAATGGTCTGTGCTATTATTTACTCCAGGCACCGTGATCATTCACAAAAATGCAGAATAAAACGGGGAGGATCAAGCATAAACTGGATGAGACGATAATGACATCATGACGAGGTTCTAAATACGCTCTTTGTCTAGAAAAGCAAAACTGGCTTCATATTAATTAAGACAAGACATTTTAAAGGGGCAGAATTATGTGTTTTTCAGCTACATATTGGCATTTTACAGCAGAATCAAGTAATTATTTTAACTTGTTATAAAAGTGCTATATATATCAAATATGACTTAAAATAAATCTGACTTTGTAATTTAAACACCTTGAAATTGGGCCTCTGTCTCTTTAAAAGCTCCTACGCTTTCTGAAACTCCCCCTTCAGCAAGTCATCACGGCGTCTCTCCTCTAAAAACCCAGTGGCTCACTGAGCAGTAGTTTCTATAATGAGCTCAGCAGGTATATAGTTCCACCAGGTGTTTGCTAATTGCCGATGACTAGTCTGAAGGAGCTGACTATGGGGAATTGTGCGTGAGGACCTCTAAGAAGAAGCTGCACCCTGAAGGCGGAGCTAGGTCCAACCATGTGCTTTGCACAGCTGATTGGTTGCCATGGAGTTTAAAGCATTTCTCAAACATTCATGAAAGAATCACAGCAACAATAAACTATGTTTTTGGAGAGGAAATAACATTATTACATTATGGAAGGCTCAAGACTGTTTATTTTACTTAACGCTGTCCCTTTAATTACAGGAAATGTGTTGATCTTTATGATGGAACGTGGCAACATGAACGTAATCGTCCGTCTGTTTTCTGGAAGGTTCATCGCTCGTCCTCTGTGTCACGCGCATAAAGCTTTTTAATAGTTTGCCCACTAGTCCAGCATTTCTTTTCAGTTTCAAATAACTGATTTTTATCTTTATTTTTTTTTTATCTTTGCCTTAAGGCTTCACCCACTAAATACCTGCACTTACCATCACCTTCGGTATGTAACTCTGTGGGACGACTGACTGACCTATTAGGGGTACAGAAATCTTTAGCCACCAGATGAGGTTGACAGAAAAGCAATTTGGCAACAATAGACGGTGAAAACAGCAATAGGTTTTATCACTCTGTTCTCCTTCGCCATGTTCGTTTTTAAATTAAATTTTTCATTTTATCACAGAAAAGTGATGAATTGTATTTTCCTGCAGGTTAATAGACAAACATCTGGAAGCCCTCCTGGTCGGTATGTGGAGCAAACGCTGACCTCCAAACGTATTTGTTCTGTCTGGTTTTCACTTGTGTTGCTAGTGATGTTTAGTTTTCTATTCCCTCTTGCACATTACCTTGAGCGTCTGCATTGTGCTAGCGCATTTCAAATGCATAACATTCATTTACATTGTTTAGCAATCTGTGGGGGATTTGTCTGTTTACTTGAGATCTAAAATAACATTTTTCAGTAGGTTTTTGTGCTGTATTTAATTGGAGTTTGTCTGCTGCTATCGTGCGACGTTTGCATCCAGAAAGTAAAAAAATAAAAATTTGCTTGAAACCTTTTTGCAAACTACATGAAAATCAGGGTTTGAATTTCAGAGCAGAGCGACTGAAGATGTCATTGTGGCCCCACTTAAATTTCTGTCTTTTAAAGTGGCAGTATTATGTATATTACAAGGCACATAGTCCCATTTTAAAGCACAATTTAGTCACTTTTTCCTTCACTTGTAATGAAAATGCTGTGAATATCAAAAACAACTTCAAAGAACTTGACATCGCAGCTGTATCTGACACCATGACATTAACTCCTGTCTCTTTAAGAACCTGCTACCCTTTCCGACAATCTCAATTCAGCACTTCATCACAACAATGCTCCTCCATGATGCCATTTACAAGCGTTCTTAGGAGCGTTGGACTGAGAAGTAGTTTGTGTGAAAAGGTCAGCAGTTGCATATTTCCACCAGTTGTTTGCTAATGGCTGCTGCCGCTAGTCACATTGCATGCGCTCTCCTTAAAGACGATCTCACTCAGAGAGCGATGACTCTTCCTGGCTTCTCTCTTCATCCTCAAAGCTCTCTCATCTCCTCTGTCCCGTCCATAAACTCTCGTGTTACGTAGTGCTCACGGCTGCACTTCGCCGCTGCCCGTGTCTGTGCGTTACAGAGATAACTCAGCTGGAAGTCCTCTGTCTGTTCAGCGGCTCTCACACTGGTTGTGTGAGACTATTTCACATTCTCATATAGCCGCTGGTCGGGATCCTCCAGGGGAGTCTCAGAGCTCACTCCACCACAGGGATTTTACCCTCTATAGCTCTGCATAGAGGAATGGCTGTGGAAGACATTTGCGCGGCAGCTGCTCCTGGTCATCTCCGTGCTCATCTATATGTTTTCCCCTGCATTTCCACTTTGTCCATGACGTCTGACAGAAGGATTAATAAGTAATATTGGCTACTTTCAGCATTCAGACATATTATGCTGGGAAAAAACTTGTTTTTCGCCGTCATTCGATGCTCCTCATGTGTCGAGATGCGCTGCTGTGAACTCGCTTACTCTCAATGGGAGAGATGCTTTCAGGTCAAGATAGATAGATTCATTAGTCTACATTATGTAATATTCATGTGTTAAAGTTTTATCGCTTGCGTTAACTTGTTAATGTTGAAGTCTTTTCAGCTGAATAATTAGTCCCACATTGAAGCAAGCCAGTCATTGTATTAGACAAATTCTTCAAAGTTGAGAACTAAACCAACTGCAGTTGCTCTGCTAGGCGTCAGTGTCGAGTAAGTAAGAACAGCAAAAGAAGAATTTACAGAAAGCACGTTCATCAAACACAAACAATCCTGACATAGTTAAAGCGTGTTTTTGTACTTCCATTTGGGTTTCTCCTGCTTGTAGAAGCAGTCAAAGTGTTAAAAAAAACAAAACACCATCCAGCCATTTTCTGGAAATAAGGTAATGTATTTTGGTGTCTGTAAAACCTCCCGGTTGTAACCTCAGAATCGGCGAACGCTGCCCCTCACCTAGCAACCCAGTGGGAACTGGTCAGTTGGTTGTATGTGTTGTAGAATGGCTGCTGGAAGAGACAGGTGTTTGGTGTTTGTAGGGTTTCCCTGAGAAAATTTGCTAAGCTTAATGGAGGGGACCCTAGAGCAGCCATTCAGCAATCCACCATGTTTTCTGAGTTAAAGAATTTTTTTTAAGTTGAAAGAAAATTAGAAAATGTGACTTGGTAATTGTGTGTAATTGGAAGACACTTTAACAACATTTAAACACCAACTATAAAGTCTTAAAAATTCACTGAAGTTGTTAGCATGTAGACCGGTAAAGACAGGAAGTGGTTGCTGAGCTCCAGTAAATAAAGAAAGAGACTTGACCTCAGTGTCCGATCCTGACCACACGTTGCCATGGTGCTTTTAACCGTTTCACCAAAGAAACTCTTTAGCCTGCCTTTGCTATTACTGTCACTGGTGTGTAAGAAACCCCTTTAATAAATAATGTTTAGCCTGGTGGGGACACAAGTAAAGCCTGGTGGTCCACCAGGCTTATCGTACACCGAGGGAATTCTCTGTCTTTAAACTTGCTGCTGCATGACTGCTTAAATGTTTGTGTTCCAGGAACGTGATGGCATGCGTGCTATACTGGAGTCTTACGACGGTGAGCTGGCGTCAAACGAGTATTCTCCTCAACTCAGTAAACGAGTCAAAGAGGCAGAAGACGTTCTGCAGAAGACACAAAACCACAATGCAGAGATGGAGGTGTGTGACGACTGTCTTTAACTTCTTTATTCTTCATTTTTCTCTTTGCATATTTCTTATGCTTGATATTCTTTGACAGTTTTAAGATTTTAAGGTTTGCGTTGAGTGACCCAAGCAAGCACTCAGGCTTTTATTTTTGGTGTCTACATTGGTGCAGTATTCGCCTTCACAGAGAGATTATATAAATGCCGATACAGGCTTCCGAAAAGCCATTTTTAGTGGCTTTTCAAAACCGCGTTATAATAATTTATGATGGCTTGCTAGGCACAGGCTTCACATCCAGTTCAATAAGTCATCTATAAATCTGTCTTTGCTAAACTTTTAAGGGTTAAATGACCTATTTAAAATAAATAAATGATCCCTAGACTGGCATTGGGTAAATGGAGTGCTAATAATACCCCGAGGGAAACCTTGCGTTAAAATAGGTAAATTTTCACTTTTTTGTTAGAAACACTTGCTTCTCTTTTTTTCCAATTCAGGCTCAGCTCAGTAAGGCACAAGAGGAGACAGGGACGCTCAAACTGCAGCTGCAAAAGGTAAGTATGCACTAGACTTCACAGTTTACCCGATAGCCCTTTTACATGCCTACCCAGCTGCTCTGCCATGGTAGAACAATTCTGTTAACAAAATGAAATCTGGAGATGTAGGTATTCTTAATTTAATTACTGGTTTTTGTGGTTGGGCGGCCCAAAGAAATCAGCGAAGAACAACTCTAAATCACTCCTATTCTTCATTTTTCTTGCTCTCTGTGTATGCTACACTATGCACAGGTTTCTTGCCATGGCAATTGACTGACAACAGCTCCACCAGTGTATCAAGATAAAACACCAAAAAACATACAAATATTTCTCACAAAGAACAGAACATTCAGTCAGTTAAAGAATCATGTTTCTTTATGTTTATTTTGCGAGTGTTATTAAGTAATCGTCCGAACACAGCGGTGGTTGATTAGCTAATCTAAACTCCCGTTGTACTGATGATCTGTCAGAGTCGTGTTTGTGGGTCATATTTTTCTTTGTTTTAACTGAACCGAAACACACCGAATTCCGCAGCACATCTTCATCTAATATCGTCAAAGTCAAGCTAGCATAAATGACATACTTTCCTGACCCTTTTATTTTCTTGTAAATAAAACTTTTCTTGACCTGTGAAATGTGACACCTTTGTACCTTATCTAGTTGTATGTTCACAATTAATAGCAAAGCATCTCGTTCCTTTTTCTTTTATCAGCTGTGCATTTAAGATTTAGCGCATTATGTTGATAATTATTTCACAGCTAAAACCAATGATAGTTGTTGTCTGTGTGCAGCTTTGTTGCCCCCAGCTCTGGGAGGTCACACTCATGACGTCACTTTGTCGGCAGGCTGAAGGTTTTTGCCGGGCGTACGGCCCATTGGTGTAATGTTGGTGCACTAAGATCATTTTATTTTTTCTCTTGTCTGTTCTAGCTGGAGCTTGAGTTGGAGATTGCAAAGACGCAAGTGGCTTCTTCAGTTGACTGCAGCTCTTCACTGAACAAAGAAGAGGTCAACATACTAAGGTATTAAATTTATACAACTAGTTGTAATTGCTCAGGATCTCTGCAGGATTTCAAAAATGGTGTTCACTTTAATTATCTAAGTTTTAGACCTGGCTCAATCAACTTGATAAAACACAGTGAGCCAACACCACGGTTATCCTTGTTTTGCACCATTTTTCACAATACATTTTTCATTCCAATCAACTTTCCGTTAACATTCTTGGCTATAGCTGTCTAAAAAGCCACCTTCTTCAGCAATAAGCTACGATTTATTTCTGAGGTTTGAGTTGCTATAAGGAGTAATCATAACATTAACATTAAACATTCTGTCTCCAGAAACTTCAGGTATGTTTTTGATGAGGGAATAAAATAAGATGATGTAAAGCACGAAAATTTAGATTTTTACATAATACTTAACTTTTTAAATATATATTGTTTCTTTTTTAAATTTTTTACTGAAATCTTGAGAAATCCCGATTAATATAAAATCTGACATTCTAAGTCATATAAAAACCATGGTTGCTCTGGTGATGGTTTATTAACAGACCCTGTCCTCACACACATTTTCTGTAATGGTACCTATTTTGGTTGTAATTGCAATTTTCAGGCAAAAAATTGAAGAGTTGGAGAAGGATCGACAGCGTTTGGAAGAGCAGAATAACATTCTGGAGATGAGACTGGAGAGACACAACCTGCAGGTAGGCAGCAAACGTCCCTCCAACTGGCTTTTGTAATGGATTTAGTCGTCTGGCACAAAGGAACAAATTTAATAACCCCAGGGGTAGCGGCCTGTCCTGTAAGCCGCTGTGGATTGATGCACGAAAATATATTTCATATCTGACAGTTTTTCCAAGCACAATTGGACCCAGGTGTCATTCCAACAGCGTCCAGTTAAGTAGCTGCAGAGCCGAAGGTGGATTAAAACCCATTCTTTTATTGGATGAAAGGATTACAGTGAACACAGATTTGGACAGGGGTGAATACATTTAGCTGTTTAGTTATGAAAGGGGGAGTATTATGTGTCTTCCAGGCTCATAGTGCCAATTTATAGCACAATCAAGCAACTATGTTAGCTTCAGTTAAAAATACTATATATATATATATATATATATATATATATATATATATATATATAGCATAAAAATGCTATATATCAAATATTACCTATAAGGTTTCCCCCAAAAACTTGTTAATCCCGGTTGTTGGGTGCTTGGGCAGACATTCATCCAGCGGCCCGTTGTGTTTTTCAGTTAAAAAATGTTTAAAGTTGACAGAAAATTTAAAAATATCACTTGATAATTATGTGTTATTGGAAAATTGACAGCTGAACACCAACAATAAAGGCTTAAAAAATGCAACCATTTTAAAAATGCTTGCCAAGCTTATAAAACACTGGGGGAAACCCTGGCTTAAAATTAATTTTACTTCCTACTTTAATGCCTTGAAATATAGCCTCTGTCTCTTTAAAAGCTCCTCCTTTTCTGTGACTTCGTCTTCAGAAAGTCATCACAACAGTGATCCTCTACTAACCCTTTAGCAAAGGTTTTACCAGCGTTGCACTGAGAAGTAGCTCCTATAATGAACTCAGTGGATCTGCAGTTCCACCAGGTGTTTGCTAATTGCTGCTGGCTAGTCTGAAGGAGCTGAGTGGGGAAGTTGCAGGGTGTGGGCGTTCAATGAAGCGGAAACTTGCAGCTGCAGCTCTGAGGAAGAGCTGCGTCTTCAAGACGGAAGTAGGTCCATCTAGGTGTTTTGATGAGAATGGTTGCCAGAGGAGATTGAAGGATTTCTCAAAATTACGTGAAAGAATCAAGGCAACACATGTATGTTTTTGATGAGAGAATAACTTTAGAATATGAGGTACGAGTTGATTTTACATAATACTGCCCTAAAATGTGATAAAATTATATTATTGCTGACAGGTAGTGGGATCAACACTGCCGACACAAATGCACACATTTAATTGAACTATTTTAATCTAACAAAATTATTTAATAACCTTTTGTCTTTGCCTGTGGCTGTTTTTATTTTGGGGATCCTTCCCTCGCCTCCCTGCCTCCACATATTGCTTATGTATGAAAGTTCATGTTTTATCTGAGGTTCTGTAACTCCCTCTGACTTAAACTGCACCAAACTAAGCCTGCCAAGGCACTTTAATGAAATCTGTGTGGCCGAGCGTTTTAGCTCCATTTAGCCTTGGAATAAATTAAATCCACATCTCTCCAAGCATGACCGCTACCTTTAAGGCAGCGGCCGACTGACCGAAGGGGTGAATTTCTGCATGTTTCGAGGTTACTCAGTCAATGGATTGGGTCAATTCATAGGAATTAATTTTTTTGACTCCCCCAGTGAGAGAGAGCTGCTCATCAGTCTGCGTGGAGAGATGACTGACTGGCTGGTGAGGCGTTGGAGGGTGGAAATCAATGACTGAATGGGCATGAGTGAGTGGCATTCAGAAGTGAATGCCTCAAAAACCTCACAATGAGAACTTTCGTTACACCGACTGTCACAGATTGCTCTAGTCTAACCCTAAATTGACTCCGTCTTTATATCATTATCAGTCTCTCCATCTCTCTTTGTCATGAAATATGTTATACAATTGCTTTTATTCATTAAAATTGCTCAGGGAGTTTAGTAATTTGTCAAGGTTCAAAGGCATGAAACATTTCAGCATTAGCAAAAACCCACTTAAGCCATTAAATGTTCAGCAAAGAATGAATATTTAAGGCAGCACAATGCCTAGTAAATACCTTGGTATTGTAATTGTCAAGCACTCTAGCTGAGAGGTTTTGTATTATTGATCATAAAAGGATACCTGATGGCAATTGGAACCAAATTTAGTCATATTTTATCTTAGCAAACTTAAAATCTATCTCAACATGACCATAAAACAAGACAGGGGATGGACTCTAAACAACACACAATGCAGACATTAAACCAAGACTTGTCAAGAGATTCGAACTGTAATTCTATTTGAAATATACATAAACAGGCGTTAAACTGGTTGCATCAATGTGCAAATTCTGAAACTGTTGTTTAGTTAAACATTCTTGTGATTCCATACCAGAATTTATTGTTAAGCAGGATTTCCCCCAGAAAACCTGCTAATCCTGGTGGTAGGAGCGCAGGGGAAGTGAATTTTTTTTTTTAATCGCAAAAAGTGTGTTTTTGTTTTTTAAAAGTGCTAAATGTTGCAAAAATTCAGAGGTGCACGAACGGCTCAGTGCAGCTCTTTGGACAGCAAGGACACGTCTTGTTTCGTGGACAGACAGGTTGGGCTTGCTCACTTTGGATGGACAGGTTTGTGGTAATTGTGGAGCTGGATTTGAAGGAGCTGAGCTCCCCCACTCAGCTCCTTCAGACTAGCCAGCATCAATTAGCAAACACCTGGTGAAACTGAGCATCTGCTGAGTTCATTATAGGAGCTACTTCTGAGTGAAACTCTGGTAAACACTTTGTTAAAGGGTTAATAGAGGAGCCATGTTATAATGGCTTCCTGGAGGCGGAGTTTCAGAAAAAGGAGGAGTTTCTTAAAGAGACAGAGGCCGTAAAACAAATAAAAAGTACTGTATAAAATTTTTTTTATTTTTTTACAAATAACTACTGTACTGTAAAATAATAATTTTAATACAAACTGAAAGCGGATTCCCGGGCCCGAATTGCGGAGATCAGCGCCGCCCCTCCGCGACCTGAGTTATTGGATTAGAACGGGAGAAAATAAAAAATGATTATAAAAAAAAAAAAAGTACAGCAGGACAAATAGTGACACACGTGTATTTCACTGCTCTTCTGACTGAGCCGCTGCATCCTGACTCCACTCTGTAGCGGTTTTTTTCTTCTAAAGGTGCAGGTGTGTTTTTTCGAGAGAAGAACATAGTTATCGGTAGTTCTTGTTGCTCTTTTTTCTCCTGGGCAAAAATATTCTTACAAACCGACATGCCACCATCGATTATGTTCAATATGGCAAGCTGTTTTACGTACGTGTACATATTAAACCGCAACGTTGTTGACACACAGGTAGAGAAGAAGCGGAGAGATAGTTTAGCCAATCAGAATGCAGAACACAATGCACGATGCAAATCCGTGAAGCAGCGAGACCGTGAAAGGTGAACCGTGATATAGCGAGGGTTCACTGTACTGGAACTATTTGAAGAGGCTTAAGTTAGATTGTGGTGTTTTTTTTTGTTAAGTTTCTAAATTTGCCTCTGCTGTGGATGCGTTCTCAGAGCTGCATGACATTACTTTTATAACGTCTTAATAACAGCATCAAACGTTTGAGTCTACTTTTACAAATACAAAAAGAGAATGAGTCAGTGGAAAGCTGCTTGCTATTGCTTTTTAAATAAATTAAAAAAGACTTTGCTGGAGCCTCGCTTGCCACTCTGAATGTAATATGATCTGCTACTTTCCCATGTGTGGCCTCTGGGGGAACCCTTAAATGGATTATTGGAGGTGATAACTGTGGCTTGGAAATGACAAATACCAATCACGGTCAAAGTTCTTAAGTAGCCTCCTGCAAACTCTGCCAAAAGATTTCACAGCTTTTTCACTGTGAGAGATTTTGAGCTTTCATGCCACATAAAAGATAAGGCAGTGCAGGAAATCTTTGATTAGGATTAGTTTTTGTCGACTGGCCAGCATATTCTCCGATAAAACTTCTAGGTGGTAGGAGGAAGCCACCAAGCCCTGCGCTCTCTCATTGACAAACATTCTGAAGATGTCTGAAAAGCTTCTTTTTCGAAGGACCAACATTGATTGTCGTAGATGTTTGTGTGAAACACACAAAAAGAGTTTTCTTTCCTTAAGAATATGTGGAGAGAAAATTAGTCTACGTCAGCTCAGCAGACTAATCAGAAAATGTTTTTGTGCTAGTTTTGTGTTATGGTACTTGAACATCACAGAAGCCCATGTTTCTCCATTTAAATGCATCCTGACACATTTTGTACTGGCTATTTAGGAAATCAGGTGACCCAGTTAATAAAAGCAGACTGATTAAAAAAAAAGAGCGAGAAAGAGAGAAAAAGAAAAAAAAAAGAAAAGATCAAGTAGTAGTAGATTGCCTTTCCATTCTACTTTGTCCATTCTCCCCAGGGTTCTTAAAACAAGCTCTGTAAAGTTGGTCATATTTAGAGCCAGCCCAAGGCAAAAGCAAACTAAGCAGCTGCTTAGTTTGCTAAGGGCTTCGGTGCTTAAATGCTTAAATTTTAGCCACCCAGTGGTTATATTTAGAAAATTGTCCACTACTTATTTATGATGTGTGATTTTTCCTCACTCAACTTTGAGATTTGATCAAATAGAGGCAACATACAACACACTTCATAATCATATTCAGGCTGTGGCCTGAGGGTGTTATCTGGAACATCTGTACCAAGTTTGGTGTAATTTAAGCCAATGACTGTGCAGAGATAAACTTTTTAACCCCACAGCATCCCCATCACCAAAATGTCCAAAAAAAATTTAATCATTACGTGGGTATGTCTTAATTTCTCATCATAAAATGTGATGAAGATGTAAACAATATATTTGATGTGTATTAATGATTCTGAAAAAGACTCTGACTCAAAATGTAATGTTTGTTACTAGCTTTTCAAGTGGTGACTGTATGTTGTTTTTATGACTTTCTTTTTTTGTGTTTTTATCATGTACAACACTTTGAATTGCCTTGTTGATGAAATTTACTATACAAATAGACTTGATTGATTGACAATTAACTTTTGTGTTAGTGATTCACAAAAGCAAAGTGATGCAGAATCATCCAAGGATTCACACAATTCAAGGTTTTGGATTGTAGGATTTATAGTTTAAAGGTTATTAGCTAAAACACATCGACTTCTGCTAGTCTGAGTAACAGACTAGCTTTCTCTACCAGATTACCATATTAGATGTTTTCCATCATTTTCTGGTTCTTCAGCCCAATGTGTTTTAGCAGAAAGTAATAATACCAATAAGGAAAAACCTGTACAATTACAAATGGTTCCATGCTCCGATGGAGCAGTCAAATTGACTGGATTGCATTCAGTCGTTAAAGGCAACAAACATCTGTCTTACACCACTTGGTGTTGCCATTACAATTTAACCTAAGTCCAGGCTCTGCCTGTCCCCAAGCCTCTACATAATTTGACCAAGATTTGTAAATTTCAGTCCTTACTACTTCAAGATCAAGCAGTTTCCTGGAGTAGGCAAACAGGCCTGCTTTCCATCGCCTGTTCTGCCCCCTCTGTAGGCTTGGAACCCTAATATAGTAGTCGGCAGGGTGCTTGAGGGGTGAGTTGGCTCTGCCACACTTTGAAAACCCCTGCTGTATATTATTTTTTAAAATACCCTGCAAGAACCTTTTTGAGTTAGTCTGACTTTTTGAGCACAGAAAGTTTCAGCAGTAAATGACAAAAAACCATTAGTCTTGTTGACGTGGTAAATGCTCTCCTAATTACTTGTCACAAGATACAAAGGTCACCCCAACATTCGGTTTTTATTAATTACAGCCCATTCTGACTAAAAATATCTTGCAATGCACATTTCAGTTATTCCCCTGGGATGTTTTTTGTCTTGCATGTAGCTTTTGACACTGCAACACAGAAATGGAGACCTTAAAGCTGAGCCATCCATGCAAGTTGCTGCTAGGGAGAGAGCTCTTCCTTTAAGCTTTTCAGACACAACCTCAGTCTTCTCTTGCTTATCCAATAACTCCCCTAAAGCTCAAGTCTCCATGACACATCCTGGCGGAGATTCTAATGAACCCACCTGGTCAAAATAGGTCTGTCGCAACAAATAAATGATGAATTAAAATGAGGTTGATAATTGCCTATTTTCATCGTGTGCGTTTTCTTTCTACCAAGAAAACTGGGTGACAAAAGTTTCACTCTGACTCCTCCTCTTCTCGCATTCTTAGAGTAATTAGCTCGACATACGGGTAGCGACAAATGACAGCTACAAGCGGCAGCAATCCGCCCAACTCAAGGGATGCGATAGCAACAGCAGCGACAAAAGTTTGACATTTTTCAACTTGCTTGTATTGTGGTGCTAGCTTGTCTACATGTTTGAGCACAAGCCACAATCACAGAGGTGTTTAATCAACAAACAAAATACATAAAGGCCAGCTCAAAAGATGATTTTCCTAATTGCTAGAGATGCCCTTTAGTCTCATTAAAAAACAAACATTTCTAAAAATGCTGCAAACATTTGACACCCAGTAGTCTGTCTGTCTGCATCTTTTCACAAAAATTCTAACCGCTAGTTTTATCTGTTTCCCTTGTCTGATTAATATGTTTATTTACAGAGACTTCATAATCAATTTTATACTGTATGTGTTTTGTTGGTTTATATATTCTGAATATTTAAAATGTCTTCCAGTTCCAGTGGAAATTTTCTTTTAAATTAGCTTAATCTTTGAGATTGTGTACTTGCATTATTATTCAATTTTTATGCTAATAAGTAAAATTTGTTAAAGTGACAAGCTTATGTGAGGATTTTTTATTTTTTTTTATTTTTTTGTTTTGGATCACAAAACCTCTGAACATTTGAGACTTTGGTACTGAGTGGGATTCAACGCTCATTTGTTGAAATGCAAATTTTTATGTAAGACTAGCATAAATCCTATGCAGGAAGTTTTCACATAGTGATATTTTTCATTTGTTTATTTTTGTTAATTTGGACAGCTGCTGCTCATAGCTAATGGAAACATCTAATTACATTTATTTTAATAAAAAATATTTAAGGAAACAAGCGACGCGCTGCCGAGTCAAGGGGAAAAGTAATTATGTTAAAAATAAAAAACAGTGAAAGTTCTGAAACTCACTGCATGTGGAACTGAAAAGTGTTCCTGCAAACTGTAATGGCTCCCATTATACAATATAAGGGATTGTGACATCTTTTCTTTTCTCTGGTCTATTTATGACCGAAGTCAGGACTGTAGACCTTTGAGCTTCAAGATGTCTAATTATTCTCATGTCCTGCTGCTGCCAAAGAATCCGTCCGTGTGCTGTATATGAAATGACATTGTAACAAGTGTAGAATTTTCTATTCTTGTCTTGTAGCTTCAAATGTTGTGGTGGCTATTTTAATTGGCCATGTGTTCCTTCCTTTAGACATGCAACTTATTGGCTGGCTATACACATTATTTTTGTTATCGATTTCAAACACAGATGGTATGTTAACCAGCTCTGGATTTCCTCTGAGACTCAAATGCCTGCCGGTTTAGATGAGATAGATTATATTGATAGATTAATAGATCGATTGATCTCTCCCTCCTTCTGGGATTTTCCTTCAGGGAAATTGTCTTTTCCACTTATCTATTATTATTTAATCAAGATGAATTCAAACACGAACGATACCATTTTAAAACCTGTGAAGCTGCTATTTAAAGCGTTGTGTGGTTTCTCTATAACTTCATCTTGTATATTATGGAAAACAAAAAAAAAGAAAATTACTATTTTATCAGAAACTGATGTTTCGTGATTTAAGTTTGTAAAAATCATCTGCAAGCTTTTATTCAAATGTCGTTAAGCTTCTTCACTCTAATCAGGACGCGTGATTATTGAAGGACTAAGATATTACCTGTTCTTCTGCTTGGTTCAGGGAGACTACGATCCCGTCAAAACCCGCGTCATCCACCTGAAGCTGAACCCAACCGCCGAGGCCAAGCAGCAGCGTCAGCAGGAAGCGGGGGCGGTCCAAGAGGAACTGACTCGTCTGAGGGAACTCGTACGTTCCTACCAGGAAGGAGGCGTGGCCTCACAGGACGACTCCAGCATTCATACTCCTGGCTTTAGCATCACCTTACCCCCATCCAAAGAAGTGCTGGGTAGGATCCCCAATATGGAAATGCGTCATTGATTAGTACTGAATTGGCTCTTGATGAAAGCATGGCAAAAATAATTGTTTGTAGAACTCCAAACAGTTTTAGTTTTTGCTAGTTTAATACATATTTCTAAATAAGATTGAAGTTAATAAAAAATAATAAATGTTGAGCCTCTCAGCTGCCTTTCTGGGCTAACAGTGGAGAAAACTGTTTATCTGATTTTAGCCATGCTAACTAGCCTTAGCATTCGTGGTAGGAGGAGCTGTGTCGGAGCAGAGAGCAAGGGGGAGGGTGTGAGTTGTACATACAAGAGCTTGATTAGCAGCACTGAGGCACTCCTCCTGGCTCTGATTGGTTGTTTCTGATCAGCAGTGGTACATTTGTGCAGATGGCAGTAGAACCACTGTGAGGAGGCAGAGGAGCTTGATTTCTTCACATGTTGTCTGTCTGCCTCAATTTAACAAATATGTAAAAAACATGTTTTTATAAGATGTTGTAATAAGCAAGAAATGAATTAATCCCACAATAAATTAAAATGAACTCAATGATTTGCATTCTGATGATTAATATTTTTTGAAAGACAATTTTGTTGACAGATACTTAATCAGTTGTGTCTGCCGTGTGTGTGTTTGTGTGTAGTTATTTTTCCATTTGATTGTTTTTGATTTGTTTTATTTCGGACACTTAATATATCTTCCAGTTCCAGTGTCAAGTATTTTATTAACAAAATTAAAGTTTATGGATCTTTGAGATGGCAAACTTGCTTTGTTATGCAATTTATCATATGTGCTTGAAAATGGTCTCAAAACAACAATAGTGTCGTTTATCACAATAACTACTGGCACAATTTATTGTCCAACTAAATTTGCTATGGTGACAAACCTGGTTACAACTAGTTTACTGTCATAACCAGACTATAAACTAGCAGAATTTACTCAGCCTACAGCAGCATAGCTATTTACTATAGAAGCAAACTGAATTTATTTGAATTTTTGCTGGACAAGTTCAAGTGATACCTGGTCCTGTTTCTGCTGTGATGAGCATCCAGCTGTGATTTTACTTTATATTGTAGACATTGCATTTGTTTTGTTTTGGATCTGCCCATCAATGCTGCGTCAGTGTAGTGAGAATAGGTGGAGAATGCTAAATGCTTACAAAGATGATGTCTTTCACAGACGGCTGAAATTCATATGTAAAACGTATTCAGTGCAGGGGTATATTAATTATTATATTTTGCTCTAGATTTACGTAAGCAGATGGAGAGCTCCGAGCTGAGGAACCAGAGGCTGAAGGAGGTGTTTCAAAAGAAGATCCAGGAGTTCCGCACCGTCTGCTACGTCCTGACTGGTTACCAGATCGACATAACCACTGAGAACCAGTACAGGCTCACCTCCGTCTATGCAGAGCACATGCAGGACTCTCTACTCTTCAAAAAGGTATGCAAAATTACAGTGAGGACTCAATCCATACCGGAGGAAACACTTGTAATGTCGACTACCATCAACGTTATTAGACCAAAAGTAAAATTGAAAAGGATTTCACTGGTGCAACATTCATAGACTACTATATTTCAAGATTCACGTACTCATCATCTGCATGCTCACTTTATTTAGCTAAACTTTTCTCAGCCTTGATTCATAAGTAACCAAAATGACCAAAGTTCTAAAATCTATTGTGATAGATACTATCTATCACAATAGACACGTGATCAATATCAATAGCTAATACAACCGATGGTACTCACTATGTAGATCCGGAAGCGCACAGCATTTTGGGAGTTGTAGTCAGAGGAAAGGCTTTAGCCTCTCCAGCTCTCACAGTGAGCTAAGCAAGGTTGGTGGCATCATCTAACTCACACACTCTTTGGTTACCTAACAACAGCAAAATTGTGGAGTGAAAACTGGATAAATAAGGAAAGGTAAATCCAAAAGCTTGGCAGTACTCAAGTAGATTTAATCATGGATGCTTTTGACTTTAACTCTACTACATTTAGACATTAAGTTGTGCTTTTTACAATGTCTTGTGTTACTTATTACATTTCTTTTTCTTAGATCTTTTTTAACAGGCTTATTAGTTTTAAAGTAACCAGTGACTTAAACGACTTAAACTTTGGGTAATAAGATAACCCAGAGTTCTCTTCCGGTTATCTCGTAAAGTTCTAATTTAAGCTCTAAATGTAGAGTTCAATACTGATTGACCTCTACATTTTATAAATATACAGTTGATACTTGTCTCATTGAGATGAGAACATAAGTGGAAGAATTATGTGTGAGTGACACAGAGACTGGCAGAGTGTTAGGTCAGGAACACGGGGCTTTAATCTCTCTCCTGCTCCCTGTAGGCTTGAGTAGGTTCATTTCTAACTGTATGTGATCGTCCCTTATCTGTTGAGCAGATCCTTTACTTAAGCACCTCTAGTGAGAGGGAAAAATGTTGACCTTCCTCCACTCATGCATCTTTTTCTCTTTTCTTCTTTTCATTTGTCCATTCAGTGCTGGGCACATTTATCCCATTTATCTCTCTGTTTTTGTTCATCTCCCTCTTTCTCTGCTGCTCTGCTCTGATCTGAGCTTGTAGCAGTGGGTAATCACTGTGTTGTTGCTTGCTGGTGTGATGATGGGTGATCTGCAGCTAAAATAAATCCAAACTGTGGGGAAATCATTTCCGGTAAGTTAGGGAGCAGGTTTAATATCTTTGTAGCCAATTAATGCCTTGCTCAAGGACAAATTTGAGTTCCGACAGGGTAAAAATGTGACATAAAATTATAAACGGGGGGGGAATGAGAATGTGTGAGAATAGGTGTATTATTACAGCTGCTGGTGTGCCAGCTCGCCCACCTGAGACCCTGCAGGAGGAGACAATTTGCTGCCAATATTTGTTGACCTCATATATTCATCTAAAAACTAAATACACTCACATTGTGTACACCCTCTTGGTGTACATTTTCATGCTAAAGTGATCACATGATACCTCAGTCTCAATCTTTTTGATACCAACCACATTGCATCTCACTGTTCATCCATTCACATGCAAAGAGAAGGATGTTCACAGGGTTGTAAAAAGGTATTAATAGGTGATAGATGAAATGAGCAAAAATTAAGACCAAGGTTATTGTAGCTGACTAAAACTACGGAAATAACAAAAGCTGAAATAAATAAAAATGGTAATTAATGGGTGAGAAACTACAAACAACTGGACTATATTGTGCACTTATAAAATTAACTAAAACATACTGAAATTATAGATATAATATCCTTAAGCTTTTCTGTTTACAGATCTATTTATTAGCTTTTTGAACTGATCTAAAATTGATTACACAAGCAGTTTATGTCAGCTGTCAGCAATTTACCGTACGCCATACTCCTCATAACGCTACCAAGTCCGCAATACACCTCTTGACTCTTTTTAAAATTCTGCACCAAAAATTAACAAAAATATGGAAAAACCAAACCTACTACCATAACTACTAAAAAGTAAACTCAAACTAAACAATATTTAACGACTAATAACTAATAAAAACCAGCAAACACACTCTACAAACTAAGTAAAACTAACTGAATTAGACAAAAAGTCACAACGAAGTAAAACTAAACTATAATGAAAAACCCCACACTATCCTCATTAAGACTTAAAGCAGTAAATGTCATCTGACGAGGTATTCATTTTTGGAACAACTACTTAGCTATATGTTATTTTTCCATTTGTATTAGGTACAGGTCTATCTTGTAAAAAAAAAAATCCAGTGTTTGAACATAAAATTTACCGGAATTTTATGTGCAAGTCAAACCCGAGTCGTACTCTTACTGCTTTAAGTGGGTCGCTCTGCATCGGCACGCAGTAACAGAACTACAAAATTTTATCCCTCTGTGTACTGGAACAATTTTCCTTCACTCTGTTGGAAAATAACTTTTCCAGTATTGTAATAAATGTTAAATCAGTCTGTGTTTCCCCTTCAGCATGTAGATTCTACTTCTCCTGTGTCGTCATTCTATGATCTACCAACCACCTGGTTGCAATCCAGCAGCGTTAAAAGCAAACAAAATGGCATTTTAAACAGGAAGCATAGAAGCCCTTACAAATGGGATTCTAACGTTAAGCACCACACCAACAGGGTTGCCAGGTAATCCTGCTAATATTCCCCTTTCAGCAGAGGCAACCAAATCTCCCTTCTGTGATATCTAAGCTGTTTAACTGGCCACAGTCGCGCTCCTCTACTCATCGTCTGTTAATGAATTCATCGCTGTGCGACACGTTGATTGACATGTTTCACCAACCTTCAGTCAAATTATTTGTCAGCCCTCAAAACATTGCTACGTTTTGGGAATAACTGAAATTGTTGGAGAAGATTCTTGTCTGGTCATGCCCTGCCTTCTCTCAGCATGACTGAGGTCTGCCTTATTACGCAATGGCTAGAAGAATTTCTGTTTCAGTCTTTGTCATGGCTTTAGGTGTTGTTGCAACATTTTCCTGCTTTTCATCATTAAAATTCTACAACTCCAGCAGCTGACGCTGTATGAAAGTTTGAAGAAATAATGTGATTATAACTTCTGCTACTTAAATAACAAAGCATAATTTTGTATAGACTTACTGCTAGTAAAAGTGATCATGAACTATAGGCTTACAACCGCCTGACCAGGTGGTACACATTTACCAGACAACTAGATCTTAGTTGTAATGTCAGCAGTGCTCTCTTCACAGCTGACCAAAAAATGGAACGTGGAGTGTATGGGAGTTTGTGGGTTTCATACTTGTTATAAAACTCGTTATATACTCGTTATATACTTGTATATATACTTGTTATATAAACTAAGATACGGTTAGCGCTGCTCTAACACTGATTGGCTACGCACAGTGGAAGGTCCTTGAGGGCATTTTGATTAACATTACATCATGAATTATATGGACACTGCTGTGCTATAAGACATCCTTTTTGCCATCCCTGGGGAGAAACCTTCATGGTTTGTACTCTCAATCAGCTGTCAATCAGCCCAACACTCAGGAGCCAAAAACATAAAATGCCTTGAAATTTGACTGACGGTTGCGGTCCTCAGAGACTGAATGCTAAATACTCAACAACACAAGTCAACTTCAACATTAGATGAAATGAAGCACTGGCATCAGAAGACGGAAAAAAGAAAATGGATGAATAAATGAGGTTTTACAAATCTCAGACTCTGACTTCATTTGAGCAAAGCGGCAAGGACATAGTGGCAAGAAAATGTTCGTGTACTTTAGATATTTCAGATATTTAGACTTATTTCAACTCTATACTTTGTACTCACAAAGAGTCAGATCATGTTGGTACCAGAGTGCTCTTTCTTTTGATCAATTTTACAAACATAGTGTGAAGCCTGACTGTGATTCTTTGAACAGCTAATCTTTGTAGGGTTCTGAAAGATGAAATGTTATGAGTGTCAGAGTTGACTGTCTTTGCAGCATTGGTATAAATTTGAATCGGTTTGATTCAAAAGCTGGGTAGCTGCACATAGTTTATCAAAAGCTCTGCTTGTTAATGACAGATTGGTGTTACATTAAGCAGAATATAATATCCCACTTTTAAAGAAAGTGGAATATGATCTTGCTATATGGAAATACCCATATGACCCATGGCAAGGGTTGCTTCAATAAAAGGCTGCGTTTCCATGACAAATGTGTGTAAAGTTTTCCACTAAAGTAAAAAACACAAAACAAAACGCAATTTTGCAGTTGCTGTGTTTTAGTTGAACAAAAACATGCAATTAAAATCACACATGAATAAGCTTGTTCATGTGATACTTTATTAAAAACATGCCGCGCTGTCGTCCTCATACCACTTCCTATCGTCTTCGCCTTTTCTGCCATGGTTGTTTATCAAGTGACTCGTGATGCGAAAGAAGGGTTTTCATTGCAGTTTTGTGAAATGCACTAATTTTGATGCCTCCAAAAAAAGACCACACCTCATCCTAGCGCCAAAATTTTAATAAAAAAAACAAAAACAAGCCTTTAGTTAATAATTTCTGTGGAAAGATGAACCCTGCATGTTAGTTAAGAGATCTGCTTAACTTTCATTTTCACTTCTTGGCTGACAAGTTACAATACATTATAAAATAGTTAAGACATACCCCGCTAGATAAGTCCTGACTAGATGCAGAACAGATGCTGTGCAATAATATAAAGATTTTGGATCTACCTTTCATTAGCTCAAACATAAAATGACATGTATGGTCTAATATCAGCTTTTCATGGTGGCAGCATGGTGGACGTTTCTAAAAATGACACTCTTCTCTAATCCCATGCAAAGTTACACCCAGATCAGATCAAGAGTCAAGAGTTACTTGATTGCACTATAAAATGGCACTACGTACCTGGAAAATACATAGTAGTGCCCCTTTAAAAAGTTTGCTCAAAGTGTTTGTGTATGATCCTAACTTGTTTGTGCCTTTATGTATATTTTTAGCCTCCCGCACTAGATGACGGTACTGATTAGTACCACTGATTAGGTATTTAAGAGGTTCTAATAATCTGTGGAATAAATACCTTAGATGTGTGAGGGGGAAAAATGTGCGAATTATTTAAAAACATGTTCTTACTCAACTGAGGGAGAATCTTGGCTTGTATGTTACTATTTGTTAATTAAAGGTTCCGATTAAGACATGATTTAAAATCCATCAAAGCTTTGAGAGATTAGTTGTATAATTTACTTAGTTACATAGAGCTTAGGATGATGTTGCCTAAAGAAAAACACTTTAGGCCTTTTTAAAAAAAAAAAAAAAATCTGTAGGTGTGTTATCTTTTTTTTATATTCAGTTTATTCTTTTCATTGATTTGTGGGGTTTACCTGCATTAACTATGTGTGGCGCCACATAATATGACATGACGTCATTACTTTAGCAAACTTGCACACCTCCTAAGCAGAGGAGTAACTACATATCCGACACAGTAAGTAGCAACAATAGCGCTGAAGCTAAGCTGATTCAAAGCTAGTTGCCACTTACCACATCGGAAGAGGTTGAGGGGGAAGTAAAACACAAAGAGTTCCCAAAACATAAAGTGCAGCAACAGAAAATGTGTTTTAACTTGGTTATGTAATAGAATGTATCGGAGAGGTTATATTAATGATAAATCAGATAAATCCAAGAGTCAAGCACGAAACGGTGACAACAGAAGGTGTCACAATGCACCTTATCCAATGCCCAGTGGTTCTTAGTGTTTAAAGACAAACCAAAGGATCAACCAAAATAAAGAAAACTTGTATGGTGCAGAAAATTGTACTTTAGTTAAGACACGTTTTTAGATGAAAAATCCTTAAGTTTTACTTCCTGTGAGCTACCAAACCAGACTTGGCTCACACACATCCGCGTTTGACAATCACATAAACAAGCAGATATATAGTATAAAGACATGCAAACTATAGCAGTTACTGGAAACTTTTCAAACATTCTTCACAGAGAGATTTTTTTTCATACCTCCCTTTACTTTTCCTCACTCTTCTTTCACTTCATCGACCCTTCCTCTCCAGCGTTCCCCTGAAATGAAAGGAAAAGATATAATCTCAAGGCCAACTCATTAAAACCTACTTCCAATTAACTGTAAAGTCTATCACCTGAGGGAAGGTGGAGGAAATGGAAAAACAGGTAGTGAGTTTGAGCAGATATGTCGTTGTAGCTGATTAAGCATACGCTGTTTATAAGGCACCGAGTAGTTTGTGAAAAACTTTGAAGGGAGAGGACAATTAATAAGGGGCAGTTTATGAACAAGGTATTCCTTTAATGACTTGTCTTGATTTCAGCTGCCAATGTGGGATGATTAAGAGTGTGAATTCCTATAAGAGGCATCATAAGACTTCATTATCTTCATTTTGATACAAGTCGTTGTTGGAGGGAAACAAGCCAGCCACCAGAAACAGATGTGTTGTGCAGATGTAGCTTCCTACTGATGAGAAGTTCTTTCTGGATCTTTCTTTCTCTGCCTTGACCGTTAAAATTTAACTAGACCATTGGTACATTTTCTACAGCTGTCCACTAACATGTCACTTTTTAACGGCTTATGATTTGACTGTAAAATAACGTGACTGACTCATCTAAAGGGAAGTACAGAGGACTCTTGCTTTTATTCCTAAGGGACAGAACAGCTGAAATGACATGTAGGAAGGCAGAAAGAGACAACAAATTAGAGCTGTGAGAGACAGTCTCCACGATATATTGCACGAAATATTTGTGAAAAACTTGAGTCTTTCAGGGACTGGGCTTCACTTTGCTCATTGAAGCAAAGCACTCATTTCTGTATTGCTTATTGCCATGAATGTAAACATAAGCAATAAACACAAAGGCTAATGGGAATACAAGACTGAATACATGAACTGTGCTTTTTTTGTGGAAATGAAACCTTCAGAGAGAAACCCAGGAGTTTAAAATCCCAGTGACAGAAGGGAATGTTAACTCTGATTTCTCCTGACAGTCTTCTGTCCTGCTTGCCCCCTGGAGAGGTGGTGCGCTTATAACTGTGTGTGTGTGTGGTGCGCTTGTAGCTGCGCGGATGTGTGTGTGTGTGGAGAGGGGGGGGGGGGGGGGTGCGTGTCTGGGTTCACGCATGTTTGTCACTGTGTATGCTGGTTTGCGTGCGGACTCTGGTTGGTTCCCACTGACTCTGTGGGTCAGGGTCTAGAGCATATGTCCTGTATCTGGTTGGTAACGTGATACATAGCAGCAGAAATCCAGCTGATGTCCCTAGCCACAGAATGACAGCCCCCACTTACGTTTGTAGTCTGCTCAATAATTGATATAGAATGAATGTTAGTGTTGAATATTTGCTGTGTTGGGTCTGTAGCAGCTGTACAAACATAATATGAGATGAGTTGGGGAACCACTCTCAAGAAAATAGGCAAAACAAATTCAGTCTGTTGTCTCAAGAAGATATTTGTAAGAATAAAAAACCGGGATAAAAATGGTGATATTCTTGAGATCAACTAGAAATCCTGTCACATTCATACTTTAGCCAAAGACGTTTACCACCGTTCACAAATTCCTAATTAGTTAAATTGGTCACATGACCTCTGTGAGCAATTTCATCATTCAGATTTCATTTAGATGAATCTGAAAGTTTAGATTCATGTGGCATCTAAACTTTTTCCAGTGCTATAATTTGTTGACTCTTTCCTCATCTTTTCGGGTCGCAGTTTGGGTAACATTAAACCTTCTGGGTGCCCCCTTCTTCTCTCTTTCCTCTGTTCTTTCTTTCTCCATCTTTCTGTTTTTCATCTCTTTCCAGAATATCTGATTCTGCAGTAAATTGGCTTTTTTTCAGAAGCTCCTTGATTGACAACAAAAATACAAATAATAATTGGATAAAGTAATTTATGTGGAAAATGTTGCATTCAAAAAATAAATAACAAGAACTTATAAATGGTAAGTAAAGGAAATAGGACAAATTTGAAAAAGTAAACTAATATAACTATTAGATTGGGAAAAATTAGGGATTAAAGAATGATTATGGTGTTAAATTAAAACTGTTGAAATGGCAAAATTTTACTTTTGCACTGGAAAATCAAATAAGTTTGAAATGTTTTAAAATTTTGGGGTAAATGATGTGAGAGTATGAATCTATTCTCCCTTGCAGGATGCAAGGGAGGATATTGCACCGTCTCACATAACATGCTTGCTTGTGTTTTCCATTTTGAAGAGTTAAAAGGAAAAACGTGTCAGTGTGGCACTACATACTTACAGTCCGATGTCAGAGAAAAATTAATTATAAATTATAATTATAAAAATCAGCAAGTTCCTGTTTACTGCATATTCTTAAGCATCAACCGTGGGAGGTGATTACAAAACAAATATCACAAGTTCCATGGGTGCCTGCTGGATATTATCGGAGGGCACGCAGAAAACTATCACTGCACCTGACCCCCACATGCTGGTTTTGTGTGCCACACGTAATGTGCGTGGCACACACAACCAGCACAGATCTAACCCACACAAATATTCCACACAGTTCAACGCGTCGACTCTAAACCTAGCTTCCCCCTTAGCTCGACGCTCAGGAAGAGCGCAGCAGATGTCACGGCCGTTCAACGCAGAACCAATGGGGGGGATCCCATCAGCTTTTTAGTTCCTGAAACTAAAACAAACAAAAAAAAAAACTACCCCAAAAGCAAATGCAGGGTCAGGGCAACCCCATTAGATCTGAACACCAAGTTAAAAGTTTAGGCGGGATCTATTCAACTTCTATTAGTTCACTTATTCATTTTTAGCTAGCTGCAGTGTATCGTCACATTTATCTTATTAAGCTGCCAAATAAACAAAAGTAAGCAGACCAATAACATTTAGGCTTAGGACTAGCAAATACCCACGCCCACACACGGCAAAAAGACGTGGGCTAGCGACAGGATGTTTTGACACAAAAGACCATATTTATTTTTCACAATTGTGTTAATAGCAAAAGGTGGAAATAATAAAAAGTCCAGTATTTTCACATATATATATATATTTTTTACTCAAAGGAAAATCTCAGGGTACTCCCAGCGCATACAGCCATACAGCTGCAGGCGCTACTGACAAGTTAAATCCACAAGGAGACATCAGGTTTTTTCATGTAAACAAAGAAAAAGAGAAAATCTGTTCCCTCAATCTTAGTAATAGTAGTGAGAACATTTGTAAAGAAAATTTCAGGTAAAGTCTCAGCAATGCAATGAAGATGTATTATCCTATTTATCTTTTAATTTGTCTATCCAATTAAAGGATATCAATACTCTGACTTGATATGCAGAGTGGTGCTTTATAGTGACAGGGTTGGAGGAAAAGGAGCACACAAACACCTTCGGAAAGACACAAGTCCTTTACTGAAAGATGATGTCAGGAAGCCTGCAAGGCTAGAGTATGCTAAAAGCAAAACAAAAAGCCCTACCATTAAGTTTTAAAATTTACATAGAGTGAAAATCTCTATCTTAAGAAATGTGGCGTTCATTGTTTCCTCTAAATAGCTCTCTAAGAAAGAATACCTTTAAACGGTTGGATTTTAACAGGAGAATTTTTTTGCCAAATGCGTCTTTCTGCTCATAAATGACAATATTTATTTGAATTGAGGTGGTATCAAAATGAATGCAAGACTCCAGGAAATACTCCAAAGGCTTAAAAATCCACATTTCTCTTATTAAGTGACAGTAAATGAAAATGACACACAGTGGGAAAAATGGAGAGAAAAGACATTCTCCCTAAAAAAGAGAATCACTGTTTTTTTTCAAGTTAGCTATTTTGGCACAATTTAGCGCATTGCTAGTATTTAAAATTTCTTAGCGTTTTTCTGAAGATTCTTTTTCCTCCCACTAACATCTGACCATAGATGGTCGTAACGAATGACAATTGTTTTCGTGATCAAAGTCAAAGTACATGGAAAAACACAACGTGTTCTGACCTCACTGGGTCACAGCTCTCAGTTCTCCAGAACGACTCTGTAAATGACAGTTTCTCAGGAGCCCATTGGCCAATCTGAATGATTGACACATCCATTGAATCATCAGAGCCAACATGGGCAATTACAAAATCATCTCATAGCCAACATCATTCATTTATCTTATGGAAATTCAATTGCTGTTAAATGAGGGAATGTGGCATTGGAATATTCAACGCGGTATCCAGGAACCTAAAACAACGTCAGGATTCAAATCGTTGTGACGCAGAAACGATGGATTATGGGAACCCAGTGAAAATATCTACTCCAACATGGATTATAACCATAAAACAGCAAAGGTATGACTAAATTTATGCTTTTGGATACAGTGATACCTCGTAGTATTCACCTCCTTGAATGTTTCACCATTTTTACTGCTTTTAAAGGGCCTGTATTATGTTTTTTCCAGGCACCATGATCATTCATAATAATGCAGAATAAAATAGGTAGCAAATCAAACATAAACAGGATGAGATTATTGTGACATAATGTCCTTGCTCTAAATATGCTCTTAGACTGTGGAAAAGCAAACCACAGTCTAGTTCTTGAAGCCAGTTAAGAGCTGGCTTCAAAATAAGACAACAAAATTTGTCTTATTTCATGATGTGTTTTTCAATTATGTAATGCAATTTAAGCGCACTATCAAGTAACTATTTTAACTTGAGTTGTTGAAATAATTCTGTATATATCAAGCATGACTTAAGAGAAATTTTTCTTTTTAATTCAACGCCTTGAAATTTGGCATCTGTCTCCTTAAAAACTCCTGCTCTTTCTGAAACTCCGCCCTCACAAAGTCATCACAACATGGCTCCTCTATTAACCCTTTAACAACATTTTACCAGCATTTCACTGAGAAGGAGCTCACATACAAAGCTCCTTCTCTTTGTCTTTTAAACAGCTTTTAAACACTTGATTCAATAAAGAAAATCCATTTTAACAGCTTTTAATCTCTATTAATCTCTAAACAGATGTGGAACTGCACATCTGTTTAAGCAGATGTGCAGTTCCACATCTGCTTAAACATGTGCAGTTCCATCAAGTGTTTGGTAATTGCTGCTGGCTAGTCTGAAGGAGCTGAGTGTGGAAAATCGCTCTGTGAGGCGGAAGCTCAGTAGCTTGGAAACTGCAGAGCGTTGTCCTTGAAGGCGGAGCTAGCTGTTTTCAGGAATTTTGCGCTGAGTGGTTGCCATGGAGATAAAAGAAGTTCTCGACATTGCATAAAAAAAATTCCAAGCAACTCCAGGTATGTTTGTGAAGAGGGAATGACATTATAACATGACGTAAAGCTAAAAAAAGTTGATTCTACATAATACTGCTCCTTTAAAAACCAATTTGATGTACAAAATTTGGCGCTTTTTTTTAAACAAAAAAACCCACTTAAAAGTCAACCCCTTATCACTATTAAATACTGATAAAATGAAAATAACATTCATAAAATAAGTTTTTGCATTAAGTCGGTGTTTAATAGATGCCCATTTGTCTGTAATCACAGCATGGCGTCTGTGTGACTAAGTCAAATCCGGCCACAAATTGTCTATTGGATCGAGGTCTGGGCTTTGACTTGGCCCCTCAAGGACATCCAATTTGTTGTCTTCAAACTATTTCTGCGTAGCATTAGCTGTATACTTTGGCTTATTGTCTTGCTGGAAAATAAGTTTTAAACAACTGCATGTGAGTAGGAGCTCTCAGTTTTAATTGCCGACAGTTTCACAAGCCCAGGAGTCGCATTTGGAGGAGTTTTGTCAGCAGATTTCACAATCAGTGGCGATGTAAAATTATTCTAAGTTGAACAAACAAAACTTAATTTATGCAGGCCTTCTTGTTTCTCTGTTATTTTGTTTAACCTACACTCAGCTCCTTGAAGTTTAATCTCAAATTATGCTGAGTCCAAGGAGTCCCATAAAATAACAATTAATTTTGATTACCAATTTCATTAAAACATTTGCTGTAGTACTCCTAATTGCAGTTTTTCTATTTATTTCCAGTGGAAATTTACACAAGCACATTTTAACTCGCCTTCAAAAATGTAACTCGTCTGCTTAAGATGTTTCTATCTTATTGGCAAACAGTGGATGCCATTATTTTTATTTTCTTCCCCTCCTTATGGAGTTCCAATTGCATTATGCTAAATAAGTTAGATAATAACTTACCGCCTCACTCCAGAAAAGCACAAGATCCTCAATTTTCTTTATGCCTGAAGCCTTTCACCATTGTTTCATCAGACAGTAATGTTAAGACATCACACCATGGATGTGACAGATAGTTTATTGAGATGATGAAAGTTGGAGATCATCTGACCTCTGATGCTAATTAAAGATGAGATTTTTTTTCTCTTTGCCTCTTATAATCAATATTATTTACTGCACAGATTTCTAGCCACATAATTTTACTGTAGTGCATTGGTAATGATTGCACTCCAACCTTCAACTGTCTTTAGTCCCATCAGTCCATTTGCAGTACTCTCCTCCACTCCTGTCTCACAAAGAGCATCCTCTTTACCTGCGTTCAGTTCAACTGCACAACATACATGCTGATTGGTGGTGGAGGAACAACAAATAAATAAAACATCTGATATGCATATTAATATATTTTCCAATCCAATGCAGGTTCTGGCTTTTTTTTCTTTTTCTTTTTTGTATTTAAAAGCGGAATGTCTTTGGCACAAGACGAAAACTGCATACGCACCAAAGACAAAACATCCATATTTATATTCTAATCAGCCGTTTGTTCATTAAACTTAAAGTGCCTCTCTTATGTATGAGCAACAAGCAATTGATGAGTACAAATTATTTTGTCAGTGGTATAACAGACAATTAAAATGAGCAACTGATTAACCTGATTCTTATTGGCATAAATACATAAAATATGTGAGCAGTTGTAGCAAGCAGTCTGACAGACTTTTCACCAGAGCATCTTAATCTCTGAAACTGAAATTCTTAGGAGAATTTTAACTTTAATTTGAGTACAATATTAAAGTGATCAAAAAAAAGAGAGAAAAACATAAGTAGTAGTTGTTTTTAACCAAAAATTGCCCAGTGCCACTAGTAATTCTCATAGTTTAATTTTAGGACACATTTTTATGTGTATTCTTTATAACTTTCAGTTAGCAACTGTGTTGCGAAAATTTGATGTTGCAATCAGTGACTTCCTCTGCATCGCATCTGTGTGGCATATTTGTGTGGGTTAGATCTGTGCTGGTTGTGTGTGCCACGCACGTTATGCGTGGCACACACAACCAGCACGGGGAGGAAAGGTGCAGTGATAGTTTTCTGCGTGCGCTCCGATAATACCCAGCAGGCGCCCATGGAACTTGTGATATTTGTTTTGTAATTTAACATCACCTTCCACGGTTTTGCAAGGCGACATTAAGTCCGCCGTGCAGTTCTGTTGCTGCTTAAGAATATGCAGTAAACAGGAACTTGCTGATTTTTAGAAAGGTCAGATAATGTTTAAAACATTAAGGAAGTGTGAATATGCAAGTGAGCATTGATAAGGTCAGTATTTGTATACTGTGGTTTCATTAGACCTTTCATTAATTTTGGAATATTTTATTCAATGAAGAAGAAGAATAATAAACACAAATCTAGTCTCTGATTTACTTTACTCAGACTTATTTGAGAATAGTAGGATTTCACACTTGTTTTGTGATTGTTTTTGTAAGCAAAATCAATGATTTTGTGATTCTACTTTAGAAGCATTTGCAAGGAATTTTGCACATTATTTACACATTTATGTATGATAGTAAATGTTTTTTAGTAACTCTGAACTCCATGTTTCCACTGGCTAAAAATAAATATAATTGTAGAAGACTGTGTGCATCTAAGACAAACTTTTAACGATAATACAATAAGCCTGCTTCTCTTCGAGAGATGGATTGCATTGCATTCAGATATTTGTTGATATTCATAAGTCAGCAAACTATAAGGGTAATCTAAAACGTATAAAACAACTGGAACTTTTACCAAAAAAAAGACCTGGAAAGTGAGGAGTAAAGTTACTGAGGCAAAATAAATATCCAGAGATCACTGTTGGAGAACTGCAGCAATGTGACAATTTAATCACATTTGAGAAATTAGCAATAGCAGGTCTAATTTTAATACCTAACAGGTTAAGAGCTATATTTCAGGTTGAGCAGGACAGTTTTGTGGCCCTGTGGGTGGTAATGCCTCTAATCTTTCAGAAATTGCTTGTTGGCTCATTTCCTTCCGTACCGTGAAGTGTTGAATGCACTGCCATTAAATTTACAGTCTTCCTACATAAAAATAAGAATATAAATTCAAAGTTTTCATATTTTCTGAATATAACGAATATTAAGACCTAATGACGTTCCCCTCAGCCTGAGCTGTACTTTGTGTTTCATGCCAATTAGCAAATGTTAGAGTTACAGAAGAAGTAAAAAGGCCTGGTCAGTGTGAACAAATGGATGTTTGGTTTTAGCATTCAGCTCAAGGCTGTGTTCTACTGCGGCATTGCAGAGACAATAGCACAGCATACATCACAGAAAATAGTAAGAAACATAAATAAATCAACTTGATGAACCTAATATTACCCTGTCATATCATGAACTGAGAAAGACCGTTAGGTATTAAATGATAATAAATGAACGTTTAGGTCCAGCACCGACGTTCTAAGACAGCAACCTCTGCACATCTATGTAGTATACACAGGAGCAACTTCTCTCAAACATACTTCCAGTTAAAATACTTTAATCAACAAACTCAGTAAGCTAGTAAACATCAACTAAACGTGTGAATGTGTGTGAATGACTGAATGTAGTGTCGTGAAATGCTTTGGGGTCCTCTCAGCTTATACAAGTAGAGGCCATTTACCATTTAAACTCTGAAGTAAAAAAAGAATATTGAAAATGAATGACCTACCAAAAAGTATATACAAATATATTCAGTCCCATTACAGAATATATATTCCTATTCTACCCCTTACAGTTCCACATTGGGGAAATTCAGGTGTTGCAGCAGCAAAGTGACAGGTCAGCTAAAAGTATTAAAATACATATTCAAATATATATATCAAAATGAAGAATATTCTTTACAGTAAGGGCAAAATTACAACATAATATACAGGGCAGTTATCAAAAATAGCAAACCGTGATCCAAAGGAATGTGCAACTGAGTGGAATTTCTTTTTTTAAATTGACAAAATGTGTGTGTAATTGTGCATTTTAAAAACAGACTATTTACAATACATGAAAACAGATGTACAAATACCAGCACAAGTGTTGAATGAATGAGTAAAATTATGTTAATAACTGCATTTCGCAGTTCCCCACTCCGGCTTCCCCACGCTCCTTCTCCCGATCGGGAAACCCCTCGTTCAGTGTCTTGCCAACTTTTGCTCACTTTGACAGGATAAATGTTCCCTGATTTCAAAGCTGGCTGAAGTGGTGCTTGTAATTCCAGTTACAGTGGGGAGCAGAGCGGAGATTCAGCCTCAAAATTGTACAAGTGTCAAGTCGAGGCCCAACAGATTTACTTTCACAAGAGGAGCATTACAGTTTTTGCCATGACACTCCACTTTATATATGTCTGAAACTTTATTAGCAGTTGTTTTGGGTTTATTTCAAATGTAATGGGCAAGAAAGGGAGAAAGATGGGGAAAAGATTTAAAGAGAAAGAAGGAGATGTTGGAGAATCATAGAAAGAACACAAGTTCTTGATGTCTGTCTCTCCACCTGGAAAAAGAGAAGAAAACAAAATCGAGAAACCACAACAAGAAGCATGCATATTTAATAACAGTTATAACATCACTGGGAAGATGTATTTAGTGGGAACCGCAGTCCAACTGAAAGTGTATCTGACAAACACCTGAGTCCAAATATGATTATGATAAGTGGGATTTGCATTACTCCATTAAGCCCTCCTGTTATGTCTTGAGGCCTGTCACTGTCGCAGAAGACATGCCTGTGTGGAAAATACAGTTTTCGTTGTAGGAGCTTTTAACAGCTAGTGTGTATTATTTGCCTTAATAATTAAACATCTCACGGATACTTAAAATAGCCGTGTCCGTTTCTCAGTTCAACAACCTTCACACCAAAGACTGTTCATAACATGAACACCCAGAGTAAAATATTTGATGAAAGGGCTGTGGCTTGTTAAAGTTCATATTTAGCATCTCATATCTGCTGAGTGTGTGTGTCTCAGAAACGTTGAGTGTCATTGCCTCTAGTTTGTTTCTATTACCATATGTGAAACTGAGTAGTCTTTGTTGGGCCATCTGTATTTGTTGGCTCACACATTTGGCAAGTCGAAATCAAACAACGAGTGGGCGCTTCAGGACTTGAGCAGACTTCCAGGCTGTTATCTTAGTTTTCCATTCCAACTGTCTGTGGGGGTCCTCACAGTTTGCTCAACTCTCATAGGCCCGCGCGAAACAGTCCTCTGTGTCTTGCACACACCTACTCATATGCCGTCTGTTTCCGTGTACCATAATACATCAAGGTGTTTCAGAAGCCGAGATCTCCATGGTAACTGGTTGCAATGTTTGTCTTTGTTCGTGATCAATGTTTCAGAGGCTTCGGGAGTCTCTGGAGCCTTGTGCGCATGTGTTTGTTGTTCACTTGCGATGACAGTAGCGAGTCTGAGGATGTGGTGTAGCTCTGAGGCATCCACACAGGGAACCGCAGCACAACAGGGAGAATCCTGGGAGAGCCATGGAGTGAGTGGCAAGATGAAGAGAGAGGAAGTTGTCAAAGGAGAAATTGTCCTGAGAAACACCTTTAATAAACCACTTACTGGCGGCGTTATGACTAGAGCAGTGAGAATCAGTTTGGAATGAGAGACTTGGCCATGTGAAAACGTTAATAAACACAAAGGTGATCCATCCAAATATTAATGTAATCCTATTTCATGGTTATGCTGCCCACATCCCCACAATGATGCAGTCGACATCAATCAATTAAAATATTACTGAAAAGTTCATTCATTTTGGTAATTGAATTCACTTTGCGAAACACATTAGGTAGATTAATTACACACAGACTGATGTTTTCAAGTTGTCATTTCTGTTAATGATTTTCAGTTTACAGCAAATAAAAACACAAGTTTTAAAATTAGGATATTACATCAAATAGATAATAAAATACATGTCTCAATGCAGAAATGCGGGATTAATAAAAATAAAATAGCTGCTTTAATATTAGTTTTAAAGGTACTCTTAATCTGACAGATGTGCCTCATTGCAATGGATATTCTAACATACTGACTATCAAAGGTTATTAAAGCTCAAAGTTAGTCGTCTTAATTTCTTTATTCATGCTTGAACAATAAACAAGCCTCCAGTCACTAGGTGGCAGCAGTGCTCATTGACAAGGCTGCCTGTTCAACCCAGTAGAATTAGATTTTCAGACCCTTCTAGCAACATTTTTTCTTCAGAAAAGCAACCAGCAACAAATCTATCAAGTTTTATTTATTGGAGATTTGTGCGACAAAATGCAAAAATGTAAATCAGGCGATGGCGTAAATTAGCACCTTTTAGGACAGCCAATAGCCACTTTTCTTGCTGTATCTTAAAATAACCTTGTGTCCCTTTTTGAAATGGAAAAAGCTGATGAAACTATCAAGTAGCCAATGTTAATAGTTTACAAATGTTTTTGAATGTTACTGTTTAATATAAACACATCTCTTTTTTCTGAATCACACAGACTGAACAGTCCTCATTAAATATTACAAATTCAAATAATAAACTGCTTATGGAAATTGCTTTAAGACTTAGAACAATCAAATGAGCGGCGTCAGCTTAAAATGAAGTTGTTGCAGCTTGTTTCATTTATCCGTTTCACACTAAAGGAGTGTGACGATGAAAGGTATTTGTCAGTTTCCAATTCCATCCATCCATCCATCCATCCATCCATCTTCTTCCGCTTATCCGAGGTCGGGTCGCGGGGGTAGCAGCTTCAGAAGGGAGGCCCAGACTTCCCTCTCCCCAGCCACTTCTTCTAGCTCCTCCGGGGGAATCCCGAGGCGTTCCCAGGCCAGCCGAGAGACATAGTCCCTCCAGCGTGTCCTGGGTCTTCCCCGGGGCCTCCTCCCGGTGGGACGTGCCCGGAACACCTCACCAGGGAGGCGTCCAGGAGGCATCCTGACCAGATGCCCGAGCCACCTCAACTGGCTCCTCTCGATGTGAAGGAGCAGCGGCTCTACTCTGAGTCCCTCCCGGATGACTGAGCTTCTCACCCTATCTCTAAGGGAGAGCCCAGCCACCCTACGGAGAAAACCCATTTCGGCCGCTTGTATCCGCGATCTCGTTCTTTCGGTCATGACCCAAAGCTCATGACCATAGATGAGGGTGGGAACGTAGATCGACCGGTAAATCGAGAGCTTCGCTTTTTGGCTCAGCTCTCTCTTCACCACGACGGACCGGTACAGCGCCCGCTTGACAGCAGACGCTGCGCCAATCCGCCTGTCGATCTCCCGCTCCCTTCTTCCCCCATTCGTGAACAAGATCCCGAGATACTTAAACTCCTCCACTTGGGGCAGGACACCCCCCCTGACCCGGAGAAGGCACTCTACCCTTTTCCGGCTCAAGACCATGGCCTCGGATTTGGAGGCACTGATCCCCATCCCGGCCGCTTCACACTCGGCTGCGAACCGCTCCAGCGAGAGCTGCAGATCACGATCTGATGAAGCCAAAAGGACCACATCGTCTGCGAAAAGCAGAGATGAGATCCTAAGGCCACCAAATCGGACCCCCTCAACACCTTGGCTGCGCCTAGAAATTCTGTCCATGAAAGTGATGAACAGAATCGGTGACAAAGGGCAGCCCTGGCGGAGTCCAACTCTCACCGGAAACGAGCCCGACTTACTGCCGGCAATGCGGACCAGACTCTGACACCGGTCATACAGGGACCTGACAGCCCGTATCAAAGGGCCCGGTACCCCATACTCCCGGAGAACCCCCCACAGGGCTCCCCGAGGGACACGGTCGAACGCCTTCTCCAAGTCCACAAAACACATGTAGACTGGTTGGGCGAACTCCCATGCACCCTCCAGGACCCTGCCGAGGGTGTAGAGCTGGTCCAGTGTTCCACGACCAGGACGAAAACCACACTGCTCTTCCTGGATCCGAGGTTCGACTATCCGACGGACCCTCCTCTCCAGGACCCCTGAATAGACCTTGCCAGGGAGGCTTAAGAGTGTGACCCCTCTATAATTGGAGCACACCCTCCGGTCCCCCTTTTTGAACAGGGGGACCACCACCCCAGTCTGCCAATCCAGGGGAACTGCCCCCGATGTCCATGCGACATTGCAGAGTCGCGTCAACCAACACAACCCCACAACATCCAGAGCCTTAAGGAACTCCGGGCGGATCTCATCCACCCCCGGGGCCCTGCCACCGAGGAGCTTTTTAACCACCTCGGTGACCTCGTCCCCAGAGATTGGAGAGCCCAACCCAGAGTCCCCAGGCTCCGCTTCCTCAGTGGAAGGCATGTTGGTGGGATTGAGGAGGTCTTCGAAGTACTCCGCCCACCGGCCCACAACGTCCCGAGTAGAGGTCAGCAGCACACCATCCCCACTATAAACAGTGTTGGTGCTGCACCGCTTCCCCCCCCTGAGACGCCGGATGGTGGACCAGAATCGCCTCGAAGCCGTATGGAAGTCTTTCTCCATGGCCTCTCCAAACTCCTCCCACGCCCGAGTTTTTGCCTCAGCAACCGCCCGAGCCGCATGCCGCTTCGCCCGCCGGTACCCATCAGCTGCTTCCGGAGTCCCACAGGCCAAAAAGGCCCGATAGGACTCCTTCTTCAGCCTGACGGCATCCCTCACCGAAGGTGTCCACCAGCGGGTTCGAGGGTTGCCGCCGCGACAGGCACCGACAACCTTGCGGCCACAGCTCCGATCGGCCGCCTCGACGATGGAGGCACGGAACACGGTCCACTCGGACTCCATGTCCCCCACCTCCCCCGGGACGTGTTCGAAGTTTTGCCGGAGATGGGAGTTAAAGCTCCGTCTCACAGGGGATTCCGCCAGACGTTCCCAGCAGACCCTCACAACACGTTTGGGCCTGCCAGGTCTGACCGGCTTTCGCCCCCACCACCGGAGCCAACTCACCACCAGGCAGTGGTCAGTGGACAGCTCCGCACCTCTCTTCACCCGAGTGTCCAAGACATACGGCCGCAGATCCGATGAAACGATGACAAAGTCGATCATCGAACTGCGGCCTAGGGTGTCCTGGTGCCAAGTGCACATATGGACACCCTTATGCTTGAACATGGTGTTCGTTATGGACAATCCATGGCGAGCACAGAAGTCCAGCAACAGAACACCGCTCGAGTTCAGGTCGGGCGGGCCGTTCCTCCCAACCACGCCCCTCCAGGTCTCACTGTCATTGCCCACGTGAGCGTTGAAGTCCCCCAGCAGAACAAGGGAGTCCCCAGGAGGAGCACCCTCCAGTACCCCCTCTAAGGACTCCAAAAAGGGTGGGTAATCTGAACTGTCGTTCGGCCCGTAAGCACAAACGACAGTCAGAACCCGTCCCCCCACCCGTAGGCGGAGGGATGCTACCCTCTCGTTCACCGGGGTAAACCCCAACGTACAGGCGCCGAGATGGGGAGCAACAAGTATGCCCACTCCTGCCCGACGCCTCTCACCTTGGGCAACTCCAGAGTGGAAGTATGTCCAGCCCCTCTCAAGGAGACTGGTTCCAGAACCAGAGCCGTGCGTCGAGGTGAGACCGACTATTTCTAGCCGGAACCTCTCGACCTCACGCACTAGCTCCGGCTCCTTCCCCACCAGAGAGGTGACATTCCACGTCCCAAGAGCCAGTTTCTGCAACCGAGGATCGGACCGCCAGGGTCCCCTCCCTCTGCTGCCACCCATCCCACACTGCACCCGACCCCTTTGGCCCCTCCCACGGGTGGTGGGCCCATGGGAGGGGGGGCCCATGTTTCCTCTTCGGGCTGAGCCCGGCCGGGCTCCATGGGTAAAAGCCCGGCCACCAGACGCTCGCCATCGTGCCCCCCCTCCAGGCCTGGCTCCAGAGTGGGGCCCCGGTGACCCGCGTCCGGGCGAGGGAACACCAAGTCCAAAGTTCTTGTCCATCATAAGGGGTCTTCGGGCTGCTCTTTGTCTGGTCCCTCACCTAGGACCTGTCTGCCTTGGGTGACCCTACCAGGGGCATGAAGCCCCAGACAGCATAGCTCCTAGGATCATTGGGACACTCAAACCCCTCCACCACGATAAGGTGGCAGCCCATGGAGGAGAGTTTCCAATTCAACAAGTAATTGTTGTTCAACAAGTAACTTGTTGAGTTTCCAATTCAACAAGTAAAATTGTCAATAAGTTAAAAAATGTGCAGCAGGTTTTCTGATAGCGTTGCTGGTTGTGAATCGAGCAGAAAACGAAAGGATTGGATCTTCTGTTGCTCATCAAGCCACTAGTCTTGTTTTTGTAAACTCAAGGGCATCAAAGAGCGTAGAGTGAGTCCTGATGCTTTTAATGAGCAGAGAATTTTTCAATACATGACTGAACAGTCAGAAATGAGGAATAAAAGACAATTTTGATCAAAAGCAATTAACTTATGCATTACTGCTTTTGTTGTTTGTGTTTTTAAAGGGTAGAAGTAAGGTTGTTAGTTAGAGTAAACAGTCCAGATTTGTTTTAATGTTCGCAGTAGGTCAGAATTGAATAACCGTTATGTTTAATCTAGAGTAGGCGATTCCCCTTTTTCTGTTTTGGCTCAAATGGGGAAATGTGACTATTATACTGTGCAGCAAAATGTGTCCAATTTATCTGCTCGTTTAAATCAAATGTCTAGAATTTTATAACGCCTATTAAACCCCCACGCCTAAAAATGCTGTCAATAATGGGACTGCTCAGTCACTTATACCAACGCTTTAGTTCTGCCGTCTACATCCGATCCAGACATCATTCACCAGATGTGGCTGAGTTTCCCAAAGATACTCTAATGGAAGTGCTGAGAAAGTTTATTTCATTATGAGACATGAGCCACTGCTTTTTGTAGTTGTTGGGAAAATAACGTTTCCAACATCTGAATTATGCAAGGAGATTATTGGGATGTTTTTTGGAAAGAAATGACAAAAAAAAAGCCTACCCCTGTTTTAATTTCAAATTAATATTTATGCTGCTGTGATGCGGGTTGAGCTTTTGGAGCTGCTTTGAGTCCTAGGACATGCTGTCAGCTTTCAAGCCACCTGCTCATTGTTATACACAGTTATGGCCAAAAAAATCATCCATATAGAAAATGAAAAAAATCTGGATTAAGGTTTGCAAATTGGTTCACAAGACAGGAGAACACTTTTTGGAAGGCAACTACAAATAGGTTTCAGTTTAAAAGACTTGCCACATGATTACAACAAATTCTCTGGACTTTTGTTGCATATCATCCACTTTTTCCCTAATTTAATTTCCATAACTTTTACATTTTATTCTGGAGGTCCCTGGGGAGGAAAAACTATTTCAGAAACAAGACATTGTCAGAGTTATTGGACTTAAAAGAAAGTATCATGCAAAGCTTTACAGTTATGCTAAACCAACCTTAGGAACAACAACATTTTCTTTGTTTTTTTTCTCACAGATAAACTGGTTTGTTCCTCTCACAGTTGTGCTGATGAATTCTTGCTGATATTCAGCGTATCGCTGCTGCTGCTGCTGCTGCTGCTGCTGCTGTTGCTGCTGCTGTTGCTGCTAACATCATAATTCAACCCATGCGGGTTGTCTGGCACATTATTCTCCGTCACAGTGTAATAAATTAATTGCACGTTTTATTTCAAACTCAAAGAAGGGATTTGTTAAAATTCTCTGTAATGAGACAATAAGTCTCATGTAAAATTAATCACCTTAGCTCGACGGTAATTAAAATTGCACCAGAAGTCGTCGGAAGTTCCGTTTCCTCTCGTTTGAGTGGAAGCTAATTGTGCTTCATTTTGCGGGACGGAGAAACGGAAAGTTGTTCTGTCGGGTGCCTTTTAAACATTTTTACACACCGCATTTCCATACACACTTAACCACTGTGCACTCAGCTAGCAAATGCCATTAGTTCAGGAACCATGTTCTCTTACCCATTAGAGGTTTGTGATGGGCCTCAGCTCAGTTCCCCGTTTCAACTTCCTGCAGTGCAAGTCGAAACAGATTTCCTGTGCTAATGCTGAGTGAGATGTTAAGTCAAATGTAAAAACAAAATAATAAAATAAACAAGAAAATGAAAAGATCAGACGAGGCAGAGAGAAGCCACTCCAAACCACACACACCTAGTAAGTAGGTGTGTGCCCAAATGTTGGCAAATCTTTGTCTATTGACCCTTTGCAACACTTAATCATTTCAGGCACCATGATGGACATCGGAAGTGAGGGACGGGAGTATTGAACTGATCGACTGAAACTGTTTTCCCAAGTTGTTTATTCATGGCTTCTACTTGTTCGAGTCGAGCTAATTTGTCTGTGAACGTAACACACCCGGTCGGAGCTCAAGGCGATATTTACAAAAGTTGGAAACAGCTAGCTTAGAAACTGACTCGTACCTTCTTCCTCCTGAAGTCTTGATCAAATTCCTGACTTTGCCTGAATTCACACCACATGATTTATGTCACTATGTCATAAAAATCATTTCCTCTTAACCAGGAGAAACCTTAAAAACAAACAAAAGACGAGATGCTAACCAGTTTTTTCCCCACATGCTAGGCTACATGATGTGGAGGCATTGTCTCCATGGTTACCAATGGTTAGAAGCATACCTTCTCCATAATGCGATATTTGATATGTTTCTGGTCATACTTATAAAATATATTAATGTTAATCTTGCCTTCTAAAAGGTGTTGTCTGCTAATCCACGATTTCACCGAGGACTTTGAGTCATTATTATTGACGGCTGCTATTTATTGCCGCATCATTAAAAGTTAAACAATAAAATAAGCTTAGTTTGCGTCCTTTGTGCTGCTGACAGTGCAGCACCCTATGACCATTTTTATTGTGAAATTAGCTAAATAGAAGCGATATTAGACTACAGATATCAGTTTTTAGACTAGTTTGAAAGGAGCACATTGGTTGTTTTGAGTCCTGGAGAGCGTGACGTCACGCGTAAAGGGTCAATATTCTGCTAATGTTGAAAGAACATTAGCAATTACCTTGTTTCCATTAAATAAGAAGTGAAGTGATGTGAATAAGCTTTACGCGATAAGTCATTGAAAATCATGAGCGACGGTTATAAACAGTTACATGGTTTATATTCATAATTCATCCATGATGCCAGCACTCATCATCGATCAGCCAATCAAAGGAGACATCGGCGTCTTATTCATGCGTTGGCGCGACAAGGCCCGCCTACTTTGGAGCGGCTATGTATGCAGCGTTTTGGGGAAATTATAATTGGCCATTTTACTGAAGAGCTATGGATTCAATATGTTTGAATGAGACGCAACGTTTTATGAACTGTGTGATGCTGTGAGAGCTCTGGTGGAGCGTGAAAAAACAAACCATCATCCTCCTACTTCTTCCTGATTTAAAAAAAAAATATATATATATATATATATATATTTGGTCAATCTATCCGCCAAATTCTTATATTTTTTTTGTGTTGTATTTATATTTACTTATATTCTTATATTCTATATTCTTATTCCTTGTTTCTTGCATAATTTAAGGTTTTTCTTGCATAATTTAAGGTTTTGGTTACTCACATTTAGTGTGTACCTTAGTATTTAATTTGTATTTCTGTATTCTTTTGCACTTTTGCTTACTGTGTGTTATCTTTGTTTTTTGCCTGGGAGCTGCTGGTAACTTCAATTTCCTGAGGGAGTCTTCCCAAGGGATCAATAAAGTACAAGTCTAAGTCTATATATACTGTATATACAGTATATATATATGAATATATACAGTATATATCCTGCATATATATATATATATATAATTTTTTATCTTTTACTTTTCTGTGTTTTCCCACAACCTGCGTGTTCTGTCTGATATAAGATCTCTGACGCAGGACGTTTCTCAGATGTCTCAATATGTTCTCAGTGTGTCATGGGACTCTGCTCCTCGCTGCATTGCTTTAATTACTTTATTTTCCCTCATCCCTTTCTCCTTCACTCCATCACCCCGAGCTGCTCCTCATTCCTTTTAATTAATCCACACAGACTTAGGCACCCTTCCCCCTGCTGTGGTTGTGTATACACACATACACCCACGCACACGCACAACCAACTCCGTGCAGACACACACTTGACGGCTCCCTTTAGACGAGCACAGCTACGAATGATCTTGCTTCGTCTCGAAAGTTCTGGTGGAAACAGATGCCTGATGGTTGGATGTTTTTTGATTTTTTTTGTCTGATTTTTTTTTTTTTCTTTTCTGCAGGGCTCCAATGGAAGCATGCACCTCATGGAGACGGAGTTCTCCAAAACTCTGGGAGAAATGGTGACCCTTCACCTCCACCACCAGAAGAGCATCCCAGCCTTCCTCTCTGCCGTGACGCTGGACCTGTTCAGCCGACAGACCACCTTCTGAAGAGTGTCGCCTCTTAAATGGAAAAGTATAAAATTTGATGATTTTTTTCTTAAAATGGCTATGTGGCTATCATAGCTTTAAAATATGTATTGTGTGGAAATTGATGTAATGTGAATTTGAAAGTTTTTGTTTCTTTTAATGTCTTTTTTTTCTTCTTCTATTTTCTCCCAAAACTCGATAGACAAAATTTCATGTTAAAGTTTTCTGCCCTGTCGGCCATTAAAATTGTCTCAATAAACTTTGGAAATAAAATGAATCTCTTATTGAAGTAACACAGTCTCACACTGAAAATCCAGTAGTAGGCACAATTACTATGAAGATTTCTTTGTAATGAATAAAACAAAAAAAAATATGATTTTGTTTCTACTTGACTTTATTGATTAGGAGCTTCAGATTAGCATACTATGACTATTGATGTTTCAGTATGCCAATAACCGCAACTACCCTCTCATCATATTTCAAATTCAAGCTGCTGTTTGATCATAATATATGTGTGGGTGTGTGTGTGTGTGTGTTAAATCTGCCAAATTCTAGTTTCACTGTATTTAATTAGAGCAGGCAGCTCCATGTGTTCAGGCTGGGAGTGTTTGTGTGGTTCTATTGTCTCCAAAGCAGCGGTATGCCCGTCGATTTCGGTAAGCTGCTTATTTCTTTTTTTTTTTTTTTTGCCTCGTCTCTTTCATTACTGTTCTCGACTGTTAAAAATATATGAAAACAATTATGATGCCAAATCATCACAGGACATGTGAAGTCAGAACGGGGTGGAGTGTGGGGGGGATGAAATACATGTTAAAGTGTTAAATTTACTTTTTTTTTAAATAAAATAAAATGCAAAAGCTTAAGATAGAGTACAGAGTTGAGTCACTTATCTTGCTGCCACTCGAGCGCCATGTTGTCTGATTTAAAGTGTTTTATATGTCTAAAGCAGCAGGTTGACTTGCTTCGTCTTCCCTTGTTGTATTCGGACACCTTCCTATTCCTCCATCCGGTTTTCCTTCGACAGCTTAACGTGTCTTAAGAGACGGATCTTTTGGAGCTTTTTCCCTGTTTCTCACATGGGTCACACCAACTCGCGTGCGCTTTTACAAATTATTTTAGTTTTTTTTTTAGTGTTTTAGTTTTTAGGGTGTGTGTGGGAACTGACGGTATGGCGAAACAACCCTCGGCTTCCCTGCCGTCCGACCGTGACATCAGCCACGTTCCTCAGGTGCTCCGCGCTAAAACAGCGGGAAGGTTTTAAACACAAACACACTTCCTACAGGGCTAGTGAAGCCCTTTGTTAATTTCCTTCTCAAACGAGAGCTTTATTTTGTTCCAGCACCAACTGCTTCACAGAAAAATGTCACCATGTAGGTCGGAAGGATCATTATTACAAGTCGAAGGCACACAGGAACAGCGGGTAGGCAGCTTTTGTGTTTGACATTTTATCATTTGTTGAAACTGAAATTGCCTCCCGTTGTAAAACAAAGAAGAATTAGGATTCTAATTGGGTTTAAATGAACTGTGAATAATTGCTGTTCTGGATTCTGTTAACGATGGAGCTCCAGTATCAACATGAGATGTTAAATCTTCAGGTAATTATGGACTGAAATGGTAGAAATGAACACAGGAGTTTCCTCAGACATACATGAAAGAATCAAAGCAACAAGACTGATATACTAATATCTTACTAATAATAAGACTAATATAACACGATGTGTAAAGCTCAAAAATGTGGATTTTTTTTTTTACATAATACTGTCCCTTTAAAAGATTATAAAAGTCTTTAATCTTGAAATTTATGAATCAAGATATCTTTTTTTCAGTGTGTAGGAGTTGTGACTGAGGTAATGCAGTGTGTGGCTGATAGTATATTAATACCTTGACTTTGTGGTTTTGATGCAGATGTTGGTATAATTTGTAAACACATAAATAAAAAATAAATAAAAGCTACATCTTGATTTTTAAAACGGGTAATTTCCATTTCTTTAATTCTTGGGTTCTTAAACTGCAGTCTTTTCTTTCCTTCCCCGTTTCTCCCCCCTTCCTTTATCTTTATTTCATCACGCCATCATCTCCGAGGCCAAAACAATTAGTGCGCCCCCTATCGCTCATTAACTATAAATGAGGCGTCGGAGTGAGCTGGCAAAGTCGCGTGCCTCGGTTTCAGGGCTCCTGGCTGCACGTGGGGTTTTCTGCAAACACTGCAGTCCTCGCAAAGCTGCAAACAATCCAGCCTGAGAGGCGAGTTTTAAAGCTAAAATATGCAAAGTCATTTGAAGGCAGAACGGAGTCTTTCATGGCAGTTCTTGTTGTAAAGGGCAATCACTTCTACTGTCATTCACTCCTCTGTTTAAGGTAAAAAAAAAACCAACAACATCGTGATAAATGGCGCCTGCTGAGAGGAGACATCCCCACCACAGAAACGAGTCTCGGCGGGAATTCAGAAGAGCTTATAGGACGGTAAGAAATCAGAGACGCAACCTGTCACCGCCTTCTTTTATCCCTTATCCCTCTTTTCTTCCTCATTTTAACTTTCTGACTGTACTCTCCACCTGCCAGCTCACGCTCGCCGAGGAAACCCTGTTTTATTTCTCTCTAAGTGAGCTTTTCTTCTCCTGCTGCCACCAGTCTTCTGTCCTCTAAAGGCGAAACAGAGGAGACGCATCTGTCCCATGTTGGTTCAGATCTGGGTTTCCTAGCAGAAAAACACGGTAGAACACCGAATTCTCTTAGGCTCCTAAAGTAAGATACAGTGATTCAGCAGCACAAACCTAATGTTTTGTAGCATTTGGTTTTACAGCTTTTTCATCAACATCTGTTCATATCCTCACCTTTTAAGACTCTGAAGATAAAAGTTTTTGTCTTTTTTTTCTTCATTGTCTACATTCAATAGGGTCAGATATTGTTTCTGTTCCAGCATCATATCAGTGGTAGAAACACTTGAAAGTTTCCAGAAATGATCAGTCACAGTGGGGTTGGCTCTACAAACGATAAAAAAAAGAATCACAGAGAACATAAAGTTAAATGTTCAAATAACAGCATATAATGCAAAATTGGAGAGGGGAACGTAGCAAAGCCAAGAGAAATGCTCAGTTTGTCCTCCAGCAGTTCAAGCATACAGTATATCAGTAAACACATCAGAATAACCTGAGGCAGTGGTCCCCAACCACCGGGCCGCGGACCAATTGGTACCGGGCCGCGCAAGAAATAATGAACTACTTCCGGATCTTTTATTTTGAAAAATGTTGCGCATCAAAATTGAGCCAACTTGCAGCAGAATGAGTAAGAAAACAACATCGGAGTACTGCGGCGCACCACTCCCCCCCCTCCCTGAACAACAGCATCGGACTCGATACTTACAACGTGCAACCCCCCCCCGCCCCCCCCCCCCCCGCACCCTCTCCACCCCCACCACCAAAATTGCAAAGGGCTGACCGGTCCGCGCGACTAAAAAGGTTGGGGACCGCTGACCTAAGGCACTCTGACTACAGATTTGATCAAAAACGAAGATGTTAAGCCATAACTTATCCAGATGTATCAAGACAAAACGTGCTGCGACATGTTTACACACTTTTTTTTTTTTACATCTGAGTTTTTTTATGTGTGTGTGCTGCACGTTTCAGAATTTCTCCCTACTGATGATGATTCTGGTGAACAACCAGTGTATTAAATAACAATGCCACGGAGAGAAAGAAACTGACAGAGCAGTTTATTTTTCTAGGACCAAAACTTCTGTCTTGCCAAACTTTAAAAGTAGAAAATTTAGAGTTTAATCTGGAACAAACTTGCAGAAAACTGCAAAACAGCCGAAACGCTGAGTTCCTTTAAATCAAGCTTTTTAGCCTTTTAGGTAAATGTCTATATCAAAGGCTTAGAGTTGCCTTTGATATATTGGAACATTGATCAATATATCTGGTGTATGTTTGATTATGATAATTCTTGACGATTGTGATGATGGCATGTGACAAAGTGTTTATGTCTAATATATTTCTATCATGTGTAGCACCTTGAAAAGGACCTACAACATAGAAAAGGAATGTTAGATGTTGGTCTGTAATCTACTAAGTCATTCTGATTGAGAGTAAGTTTCTCAAGTAAAGGTTTAATTACAACTACTTTAAAAGCCTGTGGCACGTTTTTGTTTACTAAGGATAGATTGATCATATCTGAAATCAGGGCAGTAATCAAAGAAACACTTCTTTGAGTAATTTAGTTGGCACTGGGTCCAACATGCAAGTTGAAAGTTTAGATGAAGGTAATGTCTTTTGATAGCTCAGAAAGCTCCACTCAACAGTCCAAACACAGCGATAGTTCTATAGTTACCTCCAATGTAGCATTGCTTACTGAGGAAGAAACAATCACCACCAGCAGGAAGTCAACCATTTTATTTTTAAGTATGTCTCCTGAAGATGTGTAAAGCACCATTTTCTCTCCAATTTCCAAGCAGTTGTGCTTTAAAGTTTGCAGGTCTGATTTAAACTGGGGAGCCAGCTTCCCATGAATAATTCCCATCTTTTTCTTATGTTGGAAACATTTTTTTTCCACTTGGCATAATAAGCTAAAGCTGACTACTATGTGTTGTTATGAGAATTTGATTTAAATGTAGGTATTTGTTTTCATATCTATCAATAAGATTAAGTTGAATCAAATCTGATTCCGTATATGAACTGTTGTGAATTGTCGTTATATAAATAAACTGAACTGAACTGACTCGCCAGCCATCCCATTTTCCTTCTGGTGGATGTTAAAATAAGCAAAAAAATAATGTAACGTGCCACAAATTTGAATGCTGATGCTTATCTTATATATTTGCAGACATTTTGGAACTTCAGACTCAGAGTCGGCTTATGTTTGCGAACCGCTGTTGACTTGAGTTTTACAGAGGAGCAACGTAGATGTTACATTTTCAGTTTTCAGCTGTAATAACTAAAACCAAGTGTAGAAATGCATCTAGAACAAAGGGTGTTAAAAAAAGAAAGAAAGAAAAAAGCTGTCAGATCATTTTTACAAACCATCGGTGCAGCTAAACTGATAATGGCAGTAAAAGGAGAAACAGTCAGCTCTGCTGCGGCTGTCAGTAGGAGAGTGGTCATCTTTAATCTCTGTCTCTGTAGGATGTCGAAGCATCTTGGTGTAGAACAACATGCGTCTCTTTACTCATATGTGTTTAATTTCAGATCAACAGAGCTGTATATACAGAGCATATATATATATATATATATATATATATATATATATATATATATATACTGTATATATATATAAACATTGATCTACATCTTGCACATTTTGTTTTTTTTAGTTTTCATCCACACTGGCAGGTTGGTACTCAAGTTTTAATTCTTAATCACAGGCTTTGAAGCAGTTTATATTAAATAAAAAGTTCCTTACATCAAGCTTTGTGGGAAGAATCGAAACAAAGGAAACAAAGAGTGCAAGTTAAATATTTAACTATGTTTAATTAATGTGTGGAAGGGAAGATTCACAGATCACACTTCTCTCTAGTCCAAATAAAGCCATGTTGTTAGAAAGCATAATATTTCTTACTAATCATGGTGAGAAGAATGATAAGCTGCACATTAATTCTGCCCATTCTGAGAAACCGAAGCCTTAGGTCCGTTTCCTGAATGGTCGGGTCAGGAGACTCCAGGCATCTTTGGACAAAAGGTTTCTTAGAATCTTCACCAGTTTGTGAATGGCTGTAGCAGAAGAAGGGATCGCTGCCCTCTTTTATTTCTACAAAGAAGAAGATGAGAAGAAGTCGTTGGAGGCCGAGGGCCCAGCTTGATATATTTATTTAAATAACTCATTGCGTGATTTTAATTAAGCTTCTCACTTAATGGAAACAGCAGGAAATTGTGCTTTTGGACGTGAGCGGAGTAGTTACAAAGTTTTGCACACATTTGTAATGGAAATGCGGCTACAAAAGGAAGTGACTCGTGAAACTCACAATTAAGAATTTCCAGATGAATCCAATGGGAGTGAAAATGATGGTGATGAAACCCAAACAAAGCAAAGTGATCGTAAGAAGATTACCTGTTACCTATTGGAGCCTAAAACCAAACATGCAACTCAAACAACTATTGATCAGAGTCACAGAGTTGTATCCAGAGGAAAATGAAGTTAAAGGCATTTTCAAAGCTAGATACCAGAGGGCTTGGGCCAAACAGAAGATTATCCAAGAGAAAACATAACATATCTCTGTGAGCTTCTCTAATGAAGTGAGCAGTTCAGAACAACCTTAAAGTGCATCAGATGGATGTCAGATCAGCTTGAATGCCCCAACTGAGGAAGACAGAGGGGGCATTCACACCAGATCGCTCCAAAAGCAGGAAGTGAACTACAGCACAGGGCATTCTGAATCAATAGAACCAAAACAAATGTGCAAGACTACCACTAGAGGGCGAAATGTCTCCGGGTGTCTTAACAGAGACAAAAGAAAAATCCTACAACTGCTGAAATCTGACGCTACTCCATTTTTGTTTACATTTCATGAAGAAGGAAGTTGGCGCTCATTTCTTCTTCAGAAGTTTTCATGTGGTTTCTTTCACTAGTTCTTGCTTCAGTGCCCCCACAGGTGAGGGGAGGGAACAGTTTTTTTTCCCAACTAGTTTGAGTCATTTGACCCAATGCAGTGTGAGAGAGAACCACAGCTGAAAATGTAACAAACGTTGCAATTTTTGTCCAACCGAGTCCATCAGGTGTGGAAACCTGATAGACTCTGAATGTTGGAACCTGGAACAGCCCAACGGTACAACGTCATCACCAGGCGTTAAGGCCGGCTTTGTTTAGTGACTCAGCGGTGTCCAAAACCACCGATGCTGAAGGAGTGGATAGTCTTAATTTCGAGTGGTAAGTATGTTATAAAAACTGAAATCATAAAGCTATAAAAGATCAGACATTCAATTACCAACTTAGTTTTATTAGAAAACTGTAAAACGCTATCGATCAATACTTGCTGTTCCGGCTGTTGATTCATGTGTCTGAATTGGATGGTTTTGTGCCCGAATGTGGGGCTGTGACATAGACATCGCTCAAACTGTTTATGCTGTTTATAACCAACAGGAACATTCAAATACAACAGCCACTTACCAACCTAGTGAGTTTTAGACCAAATATTGCAGAATTAAACAACTTTACAAAATGTCACAATTCGCACAGTAACATAAAGACGACACTCTTAAAACGGCAGTAAAACTTTCCTGAAAAATATTTTATGTTTACCTGTTTTCTGTAAAACTGTCATTTTGTTTTTACAGTAGAGCACAAGACAGCAAATCTGTGAAATGCAGAAATCCACCACTCTGAAACAACCAATCAGAGCCAAGAGGAGGGTGTTAACGCTGTCAATCAAGAGTGTGTACATGCTGCCCAGTCTCTTTCTTGCTGCTGTAGAATGTTCCTGACAGTAAAGCTAGTTGCTAATTAGCTTGAATGTCCAAGCTAGTTAGCATGGCCACCAATGATGGCAGATAAATGGCTTTTCTGTAAAGGTCAGTTGTTTCTCCGCTATTAGCACATTGAGCAGCATGTACAAGACGTTGATTGGCAGCACTAAGACCCTCCTCCTGGCTCTGATTGGTTGTTTTTGACCGTGAGTGGTGCATTTCTGCAGATCGCAATAGCAGCTCAGGGAGGAAATAGAGGAGTTCGGTTTTTATGCACGTTATCTGTCTAATAATCTACTGTCATGACATGATGACAGTTTTAATAAGAATATAAAAAACTGATTTTTCATAAAAGTTACATAATGCAGCTTTAAGGCCCAACTTGTGAAGTTCATCTGTAAAGAAATGTGATTTTTGGTTGTCTCTACTCTTTAGAGAGAAGCCAGTTATATTCACTCCCACAGTAACCAGCATAACAGCTGACCTAATATCTCATAATTCATGTTGTTTGCCTCTCAGCCAGGCTCGACCTTTCCACAGTGTTCTCTCACTTAGTCTGTACGTTATTAATGTCGCTGTGGCTGTGTGTGAAGCTGTGTGCTTCGGTTTTGCGGCAATAGAACACACACAAAAAAACAACAATGGAGGCCCTGATTTAAGCCGGTTGCTTTTAATATACATTATCACAATGGTTTGAGAGCTTTCCTACTCATTATCCTTATCATCATGCTTTATCAAGTTGCTTCCCTCTACAGCCCAGCCCACATTAATTTGTGATCTCAGAGAAAGAGACAGGAAAAAAGAGCGACTGATTCCCGTTTTTTGCTTTTTTTTTTTTAAAAAAAGGTTATTTCACAAAGAGTAACTCCTTGGGGCTCTGAGAGAAATCAAAACTCTGAAAATGAGCAAAGGCCGGTCCCTCCGTCCTCTTTTATCTTCCCCAGACTGTTTTCTTAATATGCCATTTCTTCTCCTTTGTCATTTTCTTCTTCTTCTCTTTCTGCCTTCATATATCTGCCATCCCTGCCGGAGGACTGCACAGTAAATGCCATGTGGCGAACGAAGGATGGGTTATTGTTTGCGCCCGGGGAGAACTATTTGGTACTTGAGAAGCCTAATATAGTTATAGTGATTGAACAGACAAGTCAACACACACACACACACACACACACAGGTATATTTAAATATACAACTCCATTTCCAATTAAGTTGGGACATTGTGTAAAACACAAATGAAAGCAGAATATGATGATTTGCAAATTAACTTCAATCTTTTGCAAATATTAAATTTTTTTTTTTTGATGCTGGTAAAAAACGATAGTGGGAAAGGTGAGGAATGCTCTGAAACCACTTGTTTGGTGAACAGGTTAACTGGAAACAGGTGTGTCTCATGATTGGGTAAAAAGGGATCATCCCTGAAATGCTCAGTCGTTAGCAATCAAGAATGGGGCGAGGGTCACTGGTTTGTGAACAGCTGCAGGAGCAAATAGTTTATGAAAATGCTTATTAATGTATAGTTGCAAAGCATTTAAGGACTTCATCACCTACAGTCCATAATATCATGACATTTAAAAAATCTGGAGGAATGTCAAGTAAGCAGTAAAGCCAAAAACCAACATTGAATGTCCGTGACCTTTGACTACTCAGGCAGCGGCACTGTATTAAAAGCTGATATTTTTCTGTGACAGATATAAGTACATGGGTTCAGGGACACTTCAGAAAACCATTGTCGGTGAACACAGTCTGTCTCTACATCTACAAGTTGAACCTCTACCACGCAAAGCCGTACATCACCAGAAACGCTGCCAGCTTCTCCGGACCAGAGATCATTCCAGATGGATTGGCGCAAAGAGGAAGAGTGTCCTGTAGTTTGACGAGTCCACATTTCAAATTGATTTTGGGAATTACGGCCGTTGTGTCCTCCACGCCAAAGATGGACAGATCTGAGTGGATCGTTGACAGCACAAAGTTCCAGTATCTGTGATTCCACCTCCTGACTTGCCATGTTTTTCAGAGTCGTCCCTCCTTGACGATGCCAAGCCACAATCTCCACGTGTTGCAACAGTGTGGAGATTATAGTATTGGAGTGCCGGTACTAAACCTGTCTCACATTGAACATGTGTGGCGCACTCCGAAGCGCAAAATACAAGGGAGATCCTGTTGAGTAACTGAAGTTGCACGTCAAGCAAGAGTGGGAAAATAATTCCACCTACAAAGTTTCTGAGTATCCTCAGTTCTTAGACACTTATTGAGTGTTGAAAGGTAACAGTGGTAAACGTGACCCTGTCCCAACTTTTTTGGAACTTACTGCAAGCATCAAATTCCAAATGAGTGAATGTTTGCAAAATCTAAATGATCCATTTGAACATTAAATATCAGCTGCATTTCCATTGAACACATAATAGTGCAAAGTCACATTTTAAAAATAAATATGCCAATTTTGAAAAAAAAAAAAGTTTTCTGTACTGGTTTTAGATTTTTTGGAAAGAAAAAATTATTTTATAGCCATAACAAGATTGATTTATGACACAAAACTGCAATAAAACCCTTTTTCTCACGAGTCACAACCAGATGTTGCCACTGGCACAAAGTCAAAGATAGTCATGGAAGATTGTGGTGCAGCATGTTTTTTAATGACATATTGTGTTAGCAAATTTGTACACGTGTGATTTTTAATACAAATTTTTTATTTAAGTTAAACACCGCGATTGCAAAATTTCGTTTTTCAACATTAGTGGAATATTAACAAAGTCCTGCGTACATTTGTAATGGAAACGCAGCTACTGGGATCACTGATCATTAGCGGAAAACAGCTGTTGTGATGAAAACGTAACTTGTTTCCAAGGAACAAGAAGGAACTGGAGAACATCTGAGACACTGTGAAGAATCCTCAATCTGCCCTGCAGGAGCAAAATCTTTTATTTTTGAGGTTCTCTTTAAGAAGCTGACACAACATCCATGACAGAATTTTGTGTCTCTCTGTAAATATAAGTTTAAAAGGTCACAAAACATAAAAATGTTAAAATAGAGATATTTTTAAAATCTTTTTCTCCCTCTCGGCAGGATATTCAATTCTGCTCAAAAGGACTGCAAGCCGAGTGCTTCTCTGTCTGTGTCAGTTTGAGTCTAAGAGTGAGATCTAAGATGCCTCAAAGGAAGTAAAATGACGACGGATGATGTAACAATGAAGACACAGACTTAGCTGCTTTAGGTTAACATCAGATGGAAGATGGGAGGTAAGCAGAAACCTGTTCTCTCCACACATTCGGATCTCTAAGCCAGCACAGAGACAAAACACTGTGAGTCATTACCTTTGTGACTATGATGCATAAGGTTAGTCCAAGCATGCTAACTATAATGGTGAAGACAGGTTAGAGCTCACAAACGTGCGCTGACACTCTACAACACTCACACCGCTGCTGCTGCCTGTCACCATTATCATTTATACCATTAATGTAACAACAGAACAGAATGTATTCATCAGCTGATGTCAGTGGTGTAGCAAACTTTTCAAAAGTGCGTTGGGGCGTGAACAAATAGTGGCTTTTGATGTGGCTGAATTATGAACTATCTTGACTGAACCTACCTTTGGAAAAATGCAGCAAAATGTTTTTCACATCACAAAGTTGCTTAAAAAATGATTGAAATGTAATCTACAATGTAGAAGGCATATTTGAATGCTTAAGTGAATATTGCAGCTGACTGCAAAATTCAAGGGTTTATAGACTATTGTTTTTTTTAAAACCTAACTCTGTCATTTCTGCTGCTTTGTGCAATATTTGGAGTACCTGGTTGTGATTGTGTGTGTAAATATATATGTGCAATATATACAATCAAATTAAATTAAAAGCAATCTACGCTAGAGTACGCCCTGTGATCTGGAAAAGGCAACCGTGTAAACATTTAAGTAGTGCACAAAGAAAGTCCTGGATGTGGATCATAGACAAAAATTCTTTAGAAAAGGAGACGGGTTTAAGGAAGGCGATTTTATTTGTGCTCTTTTTCATTTTTCAACAAGAAAATAAAGCCTCCGAGATCCTGCGGTAGAGCATGTTCTCCCTCTTCAGGATTTCTCTCGCCTTCTCTCTCCTGAGTCGTTCTCGAGAAGAATATAACACAAGCTTCCACTGAGGTTCCCCACTGCCGTGTGTGTCACTCGTCAATAACGCGTCAGTCCACATCCGAGGAACTGTTGTTTCAAACAAACAGTTTACATTTGTACATCGATGGTCAAAGGTTAGCAGCACTGATGGTGGTCGCTGTTGTCTGCTTGCTTGAACCTCCTCCTCCTTCTCATTGGCGTCTCGGTCTAAGCTCGGCTACTCTCTGTCCAACACGCGACAAATCCAAGCTGTTCATAAATACAATGAAAAAAAAATCTTCAAATGAAAACAGCAGTTTAGTATATTGCTACACTTATACAACCGATACGCAAAGAATGCTCAAGTAAGGCTAAAGATTCAAGCGACTAAAAAAGTCCAACCCGGATCGTATGTAGTTTTTTTTTAATATATATTATTATTCTTTTATTTTACAAGCAATGTTAAAGTTAAAAACATGAACAGAAAATCAAATGTTTTAAGGCTGTTTGTTGTTATTCGGTTAAAACCAGAGTTTGGGGCGTGTAATACAGAAGCAACTGCAGCTCAACAGTTTTCTCATCAGTAAAACTCGGACTGAGAAACCATTTCATTGCTGCTCCTGTCTAAACACCAACGATAAAAAAAAACACCTTTGAATCACATTACGTATTTGTGCAGTCCTATAAACGGGGAGTTTTATTAACCAATGAATGTAACCAGTGGTGGGCACACTTCTGCTAATAACGGAGCTAATTTTTGGTTTAGCACTTTTGCTAACTTTAAAAATCTTAAGTGCTCTTAGTGCATTTAGGACAGTACAAAACAATATCTAAGGGATTGTAGAACATGTAAATAGTAATTCCAAAATTGATCTACCTTTTGAGGGCACATATGTGAATATCTTTACATTTAAACTTGCTATTAAAACCTCTATATAGACATTATGTAGAATCCTTAACATTTCTTAAGATAAGAAAATCTGGAACTTAGGTTTTTGTTGCAGCTTTTTGGAGGTGTAGCTATATTTACTGTAAATAATAATAAACTTAACATGCATAAATGTTCTGTATCACTAAGTTAAATATTTTCCTTTTCAAATAGAACAGCCCCATTTGTTAAAGTCATTTTCTAATGCCTTCGATGAAGAAGTTTTCCACGTCCTTCCAGAATATTCAGGAATAATGATACTACTCCTGCTCTCCACCTGTGATGCAGCAAAATATGTTTATTCTGTACCCATAATGCATTGCTGTAGAACTACAACAGCCTGTAGTTTTACAGTAAACTGTTTAAAATCTACTGGTGTCCTGCATGCTTTGAAGACCTACCGTGTTCAATTATGCAAAATCAGCAACAGCGTTAGCAACACTCCACAACCAGAAAAGTGAGAAGAGTAAAATATCTGCTCCAAAGAATCACTTCCTGAAGCTCAAACCTTACAGGTAGGTGTGTAATTCAATATGGTTTAAGTTAGTGCTTTAGCTTTTGCTAAATACTGTGTTGGTTTAGCATTTTACCGTTAGTAGAACTACCGTACTGTTTATTCTCATCTGTTTTAGCTGGTGGTGCCCACCACTGGTTTTCACCAGGAATAATTACTTGAGCATTCTGGCCACATTACAGCAGAGAATATTTTTACACTATTTCTGAAACAACAAAAATATGATTGTTCACCTGTTGTTCAAGGTTGGAGTCATTTTGTACCTCAAACCAGAAAGCATTGCAAAGATGGCCCACTGTGAATGTGTTTTTCATTTTAATTTTTTCTATATATTATAATCAGTCATGTGAATACTGGCTTATTTAATATAAAATCTGTTAAATGTGATTTAAGTTTTGACTCCATCCCTGGTTTAATGCCTTTTAAAACCTTTTATATTTAAGGGATATAGTTTGGAAATTTTGTTTCAAAGTGGATTCTGTGGAGTTTTACTCAGTAGTCACTATCTTATCTGCAGTTAATGTGCTGAGAGAACTTAATGGTAAATGAGTTGGTGCATCCACACCTTACATTATAACAGTTGTAATGGAAAGTAAAAAAACTGAATTCTAGAGTGACAAATCCCTGTCAGGGAGCCTGATGAGTCTGGGTTTCCTGATTGTATTGTAGATTAAGGGACATCAGGGTTTGCTTTGGGTCCTTAAAGTGTAAAAATCTCTTAATTCTCCAAGAAGCAAAGACTTTCAACCATGTCAGAACACCTCTTCCAATTCCAACTAGAGCAAGGTCGGATAACCCCAAATAGCTGCAGTATTAAAAGTATAATTTTTTACGTATTTGTTGAAGCTGTCACTATGTCATGAGCTTCTCTGCCTTCTCATAACAACCAATCAGAGCCAGGAGGCAGGTATTAGTGCTGTCAATCACAATATCATGTGGCGACGCTCAATTTCCCCCTCCCCTCCTTGCTCTCTATTATACTGAGACTGTAGTGCATGCTAAAGCTAGTTAGCATAGCCCCCCATTATGGTGGATAAATGGTTTTCCTGTGACTGTAAGTTGTTTCTCCGCCATTAGCACTTTTAGCAGCGTGCACACAAAGGTGACTGACAGCGTTAAGACCCTCCTCCTGCCTCTGATTGGCTGTTTTTGGTGAGGTTCTTCAGACGACTGAAGATCATCACTCCCAATACGAACCGCCTTGTTGTTTTAGTTGTGTTGCTCTGTGAGGTTAACAATGACAAGATAGAAAACAATAACCTTTTGAAGATTGTGAGCGCTTTTTGTTGCAAGGTAAGATTGTAGCTACTGACCACAACTCCATAGAAGCCCACTTCCAAACACTCTGATCTATATCGCTTAATCGTGCAGATAATTTAGATACAGTAAACATCACCTCTTCTAACCACATTTAGTCAAAGTTTAACGCTTTTACAACAAAAAAATATAAAAACAAAACCTTGCTCTAATAAAAACTCCTCCATGGATAACTTAATGTGAACAATGGCAATAATTTCTTAGTAGTATCCAGTTCTGAACCGCTGTTTGCGATCTGAAGGACGTTCGTAAACGGAGCCGGTTAGATTTTTGCTTGTACGCTTTAATCCAGCGACAGAAGAGAAATAACATCTCAAAGAATACATTCTTCCGCTTGTTTCTATGAGCATGAGATGTGTGTGCTGATGATGTAGTAACTGTAAGGGCAGGACTGAGTCCTGGTTAGAAGAGCGCAAGAGTCAATTGTCTACCACAGTACTTTGGTCATAAAAATGATTTTGAGGATAGCGGGGATTCAGCGAGCCAATGACGGTGGATCATTTTGTGCAAATCCTAGTTCACTTTAGCCATGTGTAGCAGAAGAGGTCTGTGTTTAGCAGTATTCGAGATGAGTTTTAAATACCTGTGATTTCTCAAGTTTGGCACTATGGCACCACAGTGGAACCAGAAGAGTCCAAAATAAAAAAAAAAATAATAATAAAAAAACAAGGATAAAAACTCGGGATTTAAATGAAAAGTTTATAAAACACAGTGGAGCTACAGTGTGTCGGGAAAGAAGCGGAGAGTTTTGGGTCTTTCAATCACGGTCGTTTTCTGATTTTGAACAGTGCAGTTTGGCTTCCCCCATATGGGAATCTGAAGACATTCATTAGAGGATTAAAATTTTTGAGTTCGGGTTCAAAATCAAAAACGCACCAGTGCGGGTGAGCGGACGGGTGGCTAAGTTTGGGACTCTGAAGTTTCTGAAAAGTCTGAAGGATTTCAAAGCCATGTTGTAGAAACAAAACAGTCACTTTTGTTGCAAATATAGAACTTTTCTCTTCTGTACAGCGTTCTCTTTTCAGGATGACAAAGAGCACATGTAGTAGAAGTTCACCAACAGAAAAGGCTGGCTTGTGTTTTGCTTTTTTTTGTGTGTGTGTGTTTTTTTTTCGGCTCAGAGGACAGAGCATATTCCTCTCAGTAGAAAAGGAGGACACAAGCGTCTCCTCTGTTGTGTTGGTTTCTGTTTTTAAGCACTTCTCGGCTGAGAGTTTCAAAACAGTCCAAAAACACGGTTACACAACATCGCCATGACGTATTCAAATAATAAAATATTGATGCTGAGGATCGTAGGGATAATATGAAGACTAGTAATGAGAATAAGAATAATGAATAATAACAACATATTATAATATATTATTTTACCCTCTTTTTTTTTAAATTCCTCTATATAAAAACAGTGGTGAGAAGAAGTTAATACACAGTAGGGCTCTACTACCCCATCGGCTGATTTGGCACATTATACTCACTCTCTCATAAGAGCTACCTACTCAGTCTCAGCACACATTTAAATATTACTGCTGATTGGCCACCCATCCAGAACCATGTCATCTGATGTTTTAAATCTCCCAAACTCTGGTTGGAGTACAGCTGTGGTCACGTGTTTGACACTCTTGTCGTCAGCGAAATAATTTGTGAGATTTAATTTTTAAGGGTGGAATGATGACACAACCTACAGCTGCCGTGGTTTTAAAGAACAGGAACTGTGTGGGCAAAATACTAACCTGTGAGGAGGTTAGTCCCACATTTCTGTATTAAAAATCTATTTTCTCTATTGGTGTGATAGAGCTGATGTGCTTGAACATTATTTTCAATCTTTTCTAGCGGTACTGTCATTTTGTCCAGGCCTGTTTCATTGTTTGCTGTTTTTTTTAATGATTCTGTTGAACCAGATTTTAAAAGCAATGTCTTATTTTCATTGGTCAGATTTTAGTCATTTTTAAAATTAATTTCTTTTGTTAGCTTCAAGTGATTCCAGTGACCATTTGGGGGTTTTCTGTCTTTAGCAGTGAGTTGCCAACAATTTAGTCCAGGTGTGAAAATAGACTTTTCAGCAATATTTTAGTTTATGACTGTCCATTGATTTCAATCTTTTGATAAGTAATGCTAGTTTCTAAACTGCTACGGATTTTATTACTTAAAGCAGCTGCCAGTTGTTATTTGCCACCAGTCTGCCAAGGTCAGGGTGAAAGACCCAAACTGTCTGAGATGAGATGAAAACAGCTTCCATGTTCAGGAACAACCGCAAAACCACCAAAAAAACAAGCCTGACATAACCTGGAAGATTCTGAGTCGGTGTTTTGAGGTCCATTCAGTTTAGACTGACTTGTATCTGTTTTCAGTGCAGAAAAACAGTGGTTTTCTAAAATAGGCTTAGTAATGCTTTCTAGAATACAAACTAATTTAGGTGTTATAGCAGAAAAAAATAGAATCCTATTTGTATGTAAGGCATCATATTTTAAAATATTTATACATTTTCCTCTTTATATAAAATGACTCTTGTTTCTCACTTTTGCCTCTGTTTACTGTTGTCGGCATGTTGCTCCTAAACAGTCCAAAGGATGATTTTTATGTACACTGTTGTGTACATAAAACACAATGTTTGTATGTTTTACCTTTTCTTATGAAAATATTAAGTTATTTCTGAGAAAAAAAACCCTGATACCTTAAACTTTTCACATATCCCATGGGAAATAAACAAGAGCAAAATGGAGAATGTGCTTCAAAGCTGCTTTTTTTCTGTAATAGTGAAAAGATTCTGAAATTTTTTATTTTCCTTTTAGCAAACGGTTTGGCCTTTCGCTTTGCCGTTTTAGTTGTATCGATTTTGTGTTTCTTATATTGTTATATTCGTTCTCAGTTTTACAACATGGATGAGCCGGCCTCTCTTGAAATTAATTTCTCAGCAGCCTTTCAAAGACAAATTGCTTGTGCAGATGACAAAAAGATGAAGCTATGATGTCACGCTGACAGTAGGGATGTTTCGAAAAGTTAAGTAGGGCATTTCAAACATAAAAATACTGTAGCATCTGTTAGCCATGGCAAAGGCAGCGCTGTGCCACTGCTTCTTTTTTGCTGTTCAGTAGTAATAACTGCTGGATCACACAAGATATAGTAAATGAGGAAGACATCCTCAAAATGTTTTAGCTTTTCCTCAGATTGACACTAAAATAGTTGAGAAACAGTGACCAGCTGCCTTTTAAATTTGACAATAAATGTCTGCTTACTTGTTGTATAATCATTCCACCCTGAAAAAGAAAAGACCAAATTAATAATTAGAAGCCTAGGCTTATTTTTTATGAGCGAATGAAAACCTCTGAATAACACTGTACATTCATTATGAATGGTTGCTTTTCTGGTTGTTTGGCTCAGCTTTAGGAGAGTAATAATTATGGCTCTGTGAAGTTTGAGTTTGTTGGAAGGATCTAAAGCATCACTCGGATGTTCAAAATGGGTTTTCCTACCACATTTAGGGTTTTTCTACTCTTAATGTTGATTCTACATTTCTTCTTTCAAAACTTACAAATAGCTACATAAGTCTGAGCTATAATTTCCATTACATTACAAAAAAAGTGTCTCAGTCTCAATAATTTATTCATATTTTTGTTCACGATAATAGGTATATTAGCTTGGTCCTCATCCGTTTCAGGAGGAAAAGGCTTAGTTTGTGTAAAATGTGTGCATGTGTGTTTTGTGGCTCGGCGTGTGTAAACATGTGTGTGCAAAGTGATTTGTTTTGTAAATCCCATAAGCTGTTTGTGTATATTTACAAGTCTTTGATGAAAATATCCACATATTTGTATCAGTGTGTTGTGGATGCAGGGTGTTATACTGAGTTCAAGGTGTTTGGCAACTTCACAAATGGGATCAAGCTTTCTGCTGGGCAGATACACCCTTCCAGTAGTCAAGAATGTCATGAAGATCTTCATCCTTGGCAAACTGAACCTTCCGTCTCAGTGCATGCCCAGCTGCCACATATCCTTCGTCCTCTAAGGATGCCTGCCGATGCCTTTTACGGTGCATTTTGAACCTCTCCCAAAGCCCTAGGGTCGGGGTACACAGGAGCCCTTCCTCCTCCTCGTCTTCCTCAGGACTGGAGCAGTAGCTGAGGTTGTGGTATTGGGGTGAGAGCGGATAATTTTGTGACAGCTGGGAGTAGGCTAACTCCCGCTGCTTTGCTTGCCTGCTGAGAGTGATGGGATCCAACACAGAAGGCTTGCGTCCTCCCGGGTGGCGGTGAAGCTCCTGAAAGACTTGCGGATGATGCTGAAGTTCCTGGAGATGCTGCTGCGATCCTGGGTAGGAGTGGCGGTGTTCGTTGTACTGACGGATCCTCTGGGCCTCGGCCCGTAGGATAGCCGCAGCTGGGTTGACGGTGCGGATGGCGTCTCCTCCCCTTTCCCCGGGTGAAGCTCTTTCGATGTAGCGGGACTCTGACAAGTGGTACCCTCCCTCGGAGCGGAAGGAGCGAGGGCTCCGGGCGGAGCCAGGAGAGGAGGAGGTGCTTGGCCGTTTGGTTGTCGGAGGAGCTTCCATGCTGTGATGTCGTTGCAAAGATGGATGGTAACTCCTCAACCGTTCTTCTCTTCCTCCTCTTCCACCCTTGTAGACTGGTGAGAGGAACTCGCCTCCTCTCTCTCCTTGCTCGGACAGAAGTACCAGTTGTGGCTCCTCTGTCGAAACAGCTCCTCCACCCGCTGTGGGGGACTTTATTCCCTGCTGAAAGGATGTGGACTCTGATTTGAGAGCATCTATGCAGTTGTTAATGATTTGGTTAACTTTGTCAACTTCTTTCGCAATGGTGGATATCTCAGCTACTGAACCCTGAGGATTGGCTTGTGGCGACATCTCCCTTTCTCTCTCTCGCTCCCGTTCCTTTTCGATACCAGAGCCTCTGACCTCCATGTAGTTCAGCTTGGCAGACTTGTGTCCTGGAGTCTCTATCACCTCCTGAAGCTTGTACGGATCAATCTCGCCTCCCTGGGGAAGGTAGGGCATTCTGGACAGGCTTTCGCCCACAGCAAGCTTTTGTGAGACAGATCCTCCACTCCCTCCCTCTATGTCCCCTTCCCCGCCGTACTTCAGCTCTATCAACGTCCTCTGGATTCTGTTCATCTTTCTCTCCTTCTCCTCCATGATCCTCTTTTTCCTCAGGCAGTGCACGACGAGGCCGAGGAAGAGCAGCATGCCAAACAGACAGCCCAATATAGTCATGATGTAATGCGTGGCGGATGACTGATTGCGAATCCTGTCTGCACCGGCTCTTCGACCGGTAGAGAAGGTCAAACATGTGTGGTTGAACCTCAGGGAGTATCTTGTAGAAGCCACGCAGTAAGTGTAGTCCGTGTTAGGTGTCAAGTTCTTCAGCTCAATATCCTCGCTGTTTTTATTCAGAGTTTTGATTTCAGTAAAGAAGCTGTTATTGTACAGAATCAGTATGTACAATTTCTTAAACAGATAGGGAATCTGAACTGTTATCACTGCACTCGAATGTTCCACTTTTTTTATTGTCATGACAGGCTTGGAGTCTATTAAGTTAGGGCTGTTGCTTATCACTTCTTCAGGAGCCGTCCCCGAGGCACAATCATCCAGTCCGCAGGGCGAGGCGATGTCTGGCAGCTGGGTGGTGGAGTCAAAGATGTAGAAGGGTGTCACGCTGCTGCCATCGTCTGTGCACACCAGATTAAGCACATGCAGGGCATTGCGCTGGGCTGGCATGCGAGGGTTCTGGCTCAGCAGGTTGTATCCGGAGAATCCTTGAGGGGAGTCACACACCATCCGCTCGCTGGTTCTGTTGGGGAACACGGCAAGCCAGCGCAGGAAACCCAGAAGCTCACATGAGCAGTTGAAGGGGTTGGTGTAGAGTTCACAGGTCGTCAGCTTGGAGAGTCCAGAGAACAAACTGCCATCCAGAACCTGGATCCTGGAGTTGGACACAGAGAAAGATAGAGACTTACAGATACACTCATGCACTCGAACATCTCTCCCCAAAGTCTTCTCTCATCTTGTTCTGATGACCATTTGCTATTTAATGAATCAAATCGGTCTCTGGTCTCATCTTTTGACCTTCATCTATCGTTATGCCGCTATTAGAAAGTTGGCGCTCATTTGAGGAGGAGGCAGCAAAGCACAGGCCCCTTGCTGTTCAGGTAAGAACAGAGATTATTAAGCGTTGTGTTTATCCATGGTCCTGTGTTGTAAAATAGAACTTGATATTTACATTTTGTCTGTGTCGCTATCAGGTGAAAGATATAGTTTCAATCCAAACTCATGAAACTATATGAATTCTTAAAATAAAAATAATAGTAGCCATAAAGCTTCTCTTCCCACTGCCTCTCCACTCTTCAATGTACTTTGTTGTGCAGCCACACCATTCTTTCTTTTCACCAGTTTGTTATACACATACAAAGCTGCACACAGTACCTGTTCATGGAGAGATCTATATTCTCCAAATTGGGACACTCCCAGAAGGTATTGGTTGTAACAGTCTCGATGAGATTAGCTTGCAAGTAGAGATACTGCAGCTTGCCCAGGCCCCGCAGCATCCCCTCTGTCAGGTTTCTCAATTTGTTAAAGCCCATCTGGAGAACCTGGGGAGACAAAGACAAGTGGGATTATCCTAATCTCTGAAGAGCCCGACAGTGCCAGGCGTTGCTCACTACAAGCTGCAAACATACAGAACTAACAGCTGACGGTTCAGAACAGCTACTTTTTCACATGGTGATCTAAGCCTCTATGCTGCGAATGAATTTTTACCCAGATCTGTCTTGTTCGCATTTTAGCTCCTGGCACCGCTCCAGCAGCTCGGGTGTATTGCATGGAGACTCATTATTGAAAAGCATAAATGAGTGGATGTTTTCAACATCATATCGGTTTCCATTCGCATATGTTAGCCGGAGGAGAGTTTTTATCCTTCATTTAGATAAAAGTAAAGCATCACACAGAAAACGTCATTGATTACTTTGAGAATCAATGACAGTCTAATTCATTTATGTTCTAGAATTAGCGTTGATTAAACACCTTTAGTATTTGTCTAGGTTTGTGATTGAACTTATCTAAAAATGAAAAGTTAGAATTTTCACAACAGCGTTGCATTGTCACCTTATTATTTAGGAACAGACATTAAAGCTGCAGTATTTTATAAAAAATGTTATTTACATACGTATGTGTTAAAACTGTCACTATGTCGTCACAGTATCGAATGAGAGATAATCTGTGAAAAAATTGAGCTCCCTTGACTCCTCTCTGTGTCGTCTAAAGAAAAGTACCGTTCCAATCAGAGCCAGGAGGAGGGGCTTAGCAGTGTGAATCATCCTCATGTTCATGATGCTCAGTGTGCTAATGGCAGAGAAACAATTTACGGTTTCAGAAAAACTGTTTATCCGTCGTCATTGCGCATTCATGGCAAATTTTGTTGTGGGAAAGTTTCTCCAATATAGCAGAGAGCAACGGAGGAAGGTGTGAGCAGCGCATACACAAACATGATTGGTGGAACCCAATGCTGACCCTCCCCCTGGCTCTGATTGGTTGTTTCAGACTGAGAGGTTTATTTCTGCAAATTGAGCTTTGACAGATTGTCTGTCTTGTACTCTGCAGGACAAGGAGCCCAAACCACGACTTTGCTAGGAAAAATGTTTAAAAGCTAAAGACATAATTTTATTTTGTAAAATAATTATATTGCGCATTTATGTTTGCGTTATTGCATCTGATATTTGTTTAGTGTAATTAATGTGAGGTTTAACATGTGTTGGTGTGTATCAGTGAACATCTCATGTTCTCAGATACACTTGATCCAATCTCACTGAGTTTGAGCTATTTTACAGAAAAGGGCAGTTTTGGGTCTCTGGATGTTAGAGCATGCATTCTCTAGATAAAAGACGAATACTTTTGTTGTGCGTGGGCCTACAGACGTGTGTCCATTTATCTACTATCACGGCTCACCTGCAGGTTAAACTGCGCCGAGAACGCTCCGTCTTCCACATAGCTGATATCGTTCTTGGTGAGGTTCAGGTAGGTGAGGTTTCCGAAGCGACTGAGCGAGGAATAATGCACCGACCGTATCTTGTTCTCATTCAGCCTCAGATCCACGATCGTGCTGCGGATGTAGTAGATATTTAACCAAAACAAAAAATTTAAAAAGCAATTAGAAAGAAGCTTTTAAGCGCTTTTTTTTTTTTACCTGTTTATGTGGGAGGGGATGGCCTCATAAGGCGGCTGGTTCATACTGCAGATGGCCAGCCACACAAAGCCTTTCTCCCCTTCGATAAGCCAACAGTCTGCCGTTACAGCCGGCAGTCGGAGCAGCGACAGCAGAGCGAGCCAGCAGACAAAGGAGCCGGTTGTGGATAAGATTCCTGCCTTGCTATGTCTCAGCTGTCCTGTTCTCTGGGCCGTTTGGGACGTCATTACAATGTCCGACGGAGGAATCCGACCAGAGATCCCTGCCATTTAACATTTATTCATGTAGCCTCCAGTCATTAGAAAGCTTTGGCCAAATTTTGTTTTCCTCTTGGATTATTAAATGACTGATTAGAGTAAAAATTAATGAATCACTAGGATATGGCCCTTTACTGGCAGTAAGTAAACAGCATCTATCGCCTACATAAAGTCCACATGTATTATTTTCGGTGGAAATTGGCAAGCTGAGTTTGTCCTGCTGCTAGACCGGTTTTCACGTCTCCTGAGGCCATCTCTTATTCGACCGGTTCCTCTTCTCATTCTTCCTCGGCGCTCGTCGGTCTTCCCTCGGCACGAGAACTCGTCTCTGGTGAGAAAAACAAACGGAGACGAGGGTGTTAGTCGAGGGCCTTTCATTAAGCAGACGCGTTCTCAACCCTGTTACCGACATGATGAGGCGGGGAGGAAACTTATTCCCTCCCCGTCTAAATTGATATATGCAGCCGTACACGGACAGCGTTGAGTTCTTACACTCAGAAGACATCGCAAGTACAAATCACACCTGCTTGTTTTTTTTTAACAGATTCTGTTCTGCTGTTCCTCCATTAGCCTCGGGGCTTTGGTGGGCTGCCGCTAACAATAGTCCAGCTATAGATACTCTTTCTAATTAATTTATGTGGGCCAAATAAAACACTCTCTGTGAGAGAAAAAAAAAAGAAAAGGAAAGCTGATGCATGATGGATTGAGAGGCTCCCAGCAGGCCTCTCTTGGTGAGAATTGGTGTGGAGGGGGAAAGAGATGAATGCAGCAAGCATGAGAGAAGGAAGCTAGCAAGAAAGAAAAGAAGCAGCATTCCTGTTTGACAAAAGCTCATTCTGGAAACAAACTAGGATAAAGTATTCTTTGAGTGCTTGAGAAATCTGTTTGGGGAAAAAAAGGGGCAGAGATCAAACAGGAAGTGACATCAAATAGATTAAGGAAATCCTTGATTGTTTCAACAACACAAAAGCCCAATGTTTATACCAATATGCTGATGCCTTATTTGAAGTTTTGAAGTTTAAGTCTTGAAGTTCCTCTTGCATTTGTAACATTTTCAGTTTTACTTTCCTCGCGCCGTCACCAGGCTTAGTGCAGGAACTGCTGCCAGATTCACGCACACAGCGGGCGAACTCACAGTGGCACAAGAAACGGCCTGCCTTCCTGCAGACCGAGGGTTGAAGCTTAGGTAAACAAAACGTTGAGAACACAAATCACCGGGGTGCAGGAAGGCTGCAGAGCTGGAAGGGACACGAGGGATGCAGAGACGGCTGATTCCTGCCTGCAGGAGCAGAGGAGGGAGCTGGAGTGCAGGCCAGCTGGGGGAAATGTGCACCTGCCCTCCTTTTGTAACGTATACAGATAACAGCTAACATGATACACACAGAAAGAAATGTTAGGAGGCTGTCAGCCTTTTTTCCATTTCGCATCATTCATTGGGTTCCCCTCCACGCTCCCGCTAACAGCCATCCCGTCTGGAGAACGGCCCTGTGGCACATGCCAGCATTTAAAATCGTGACCAGCTTGCTTCACACTCGTCATCGTACTTTCAAAAATTTATGAGGTACAAGCCGTCTTAGGATGAGAAACTTAATGTGACCTTCCCGTTGCTTTACAGAAAGAAGGATTGCTGCGATTAAAGTGACGTACCTTATGCTAATGCAGAGGAACCCTTTGAAATTCACACACCAGATCCAAATACACTCTGCACTATTGAGGACAGGAGAGCATCAGGGGCCACAACAGGGTTATAATAGCTTTGGTTTTTTTTTATTATAGTTTAGTTGTATCTTTCATTGTGACTTTTTGTTTAATTCAGTTAGTTCTTATTGTGTTTACTAGTTTTTATTAGTTATTAGTTAAATATTGCTTAGTTTCAGTTTAGTTTTTATTAGTTATAGTTTTCTAATACATCACATTTTGGTGCAGAACTCAGAAAGGTCAGCGTATTGTATTGTGATTATGTATACATAGATTGGGTAATGAATACTCAACAAATGATACAATTTTGAGAACAATTTATTCAATTATTGTTGAAGAACCAACTGACTGGTGATTTCTCCCAACTTTTGCTGTTGCCATTTTGCAGACTAACGTGTAAGAGCCACCAGGAGGAGAATAGAGTGATGCAATTCGTCGACAGATGGCGTACACTGCTTGTGTGGGGCTAAAAAAAACAACATATCAGTTTAAAAGACTAATAAATTCATAAACATGAAAATAAGATATATCTATGATAGTGAACAAATATCAGGAGTTGAGCTTGCTTAGCCTGGGACTTTGATTTCTGGGCTAAAATGGTCAAAGAATTTTGTGATAATTTATTTGTAAAAGCAACAAAGGCCATAGAGTGAGCCAACAAAACAAGAACGAACAAAAAAAAAAAATCATGTTTTCATGTTTCATTGTGCTGTGATAAATCCTAACAGGCGTGTGTGTGTGTGTTTTTACACACACACACACATTGCTCCTTCTCTTTCTTGTGTATGACTGATGAGGAGCATTTGTAGATGCGTTTCCTCCAGGGCAGGTTGTGAGTGAGGCAGAAATATGAGCACATTAATAACAGACACACTCATATATGTACACACACACAGACAGCCATGCAAACACAGGCAAAAGAGAAACATCCTGCAGCTCTTCATTTCAGAGTGTAGTGGCACATCACACACTTAAACAGGTTCTCTCATTACTATTCAGAACCAACGTGCGAAGCAGCAGCAGACTAGCTAAAAGTCATCAAGAAAAAAAACGATGGCATATTTGAGGAGAGAAGGCAGATACACTTACAGAACAGCAAGACTCTACACATACTGTCATTAACTAATTTACACGTTGAAGAAACCAAACAGAAACCAATCAGAGCCAGGAGGCTGTCAGTCAACCTCGTGAACGCGCTGCCCATTCTTCAGACTGGAGAATGGATGAACATTGTGAAGACGCACTGAAGGTGAACTATTAGGAACAGAAGGAGCTTCTTAAAGAGACAGAATCCTAATTTCAAGTCATCAAACTGGGAAGTCAAATTTCTTTTATGTTTGACATACACATTTGATCAACATATGGATTTTATCAACATAGTTGAATGCGCCACAATGGGCCTGAAATCCATATCACACTGGTCCTTTCAGGGTGCATTCACACCAGCCCTGTTTAGTCCGCTTAAGCTGAACTCTAGTTCATTTGTCTAGAAGCTCCAGTTCATTTGGGGAGGTATGAATGCACAATCAAACTCTGATGTGGCCCAAAAAGTGAACTCTGGTCCTCTGGTTCGGTTCTACTGAATGGTTGGAATGTATATGTGAACGGCATGTGGACCAGAGACCGCTATAAAAGCATGAAGTGGACTTCATCCAGAGGATTCTGGATCAATAGATCTAATGGAAATGGCTTGTGATATTTTACCAAAGATAAAAGAAAAATCCTACAACCACTTACATCTGACACTACTCCATTTTTGTTTACATTTTGTGAAGAAGGAAGTTGAGCTCAGTGTCGTTTTCTGAGGTATTCGTGTTGTTTCCTTCAGTAGTTCTTGGTGCAGCGCCACCACAGGCGAGGGTGGGGAACAGGTTTTTCAATTAATTTGGATCATTTCACACAGCTCAGTGTAAAACACATCGGCTGAAAATGTAGTAAATGTTCAGTTTCTGGTCCCTGAACTGAGTCTACCAGAGTATCAGATGTGGAAACACCATAAACATCCCAACTTTTTGTGAATAGTTCATATTAGGCACAACATTCTGACCATCTGTTATATATTTTTATTCAACATTTGCATAAACGGCGTTGTTGTGAAACTGTGGTATTTTTAAGGTACCTTATACTATTGTGAGACTCACATACTGAACCATGCCTACGATATACCAGTTCTTGACAATATATAAAGTAATGTACTTTTTTTTAAAAATGTGAATGACTAGAGAATATTAAAATACAGCATTACTGAACAGGCATAATAATCCAAGTTCTCTCTGTAGGATTCAGCGTTTTCACACCTTTTTCTTTTATCAGATTGTTCACCTAAAACTTCACTACAATCACTTTCTTCTTCTCGGGTATGAAAAAAAAGCCTCGACGTTTATATGCCAGAAATCAAAAATCACCCGGCACTTTTAAGTGATCGGTGACAGAGTGTTTGTGACGAGAAGAGACGCCATAAACACCTACAAACACTAAAGGAAACGACAGGAACAAAGAGACGGTGTGCTGTGACAGGAGAAACCATCTTAATGTTCATCTTTTCAGACTGATTCATCCGTGGCTTCAAGTGTTGTTTCGCTGTCTCAAACTGTAAGCAAAGAGTCAACAAAGCCATGCAGCTGACTATACAAACTTAACCTTTCAGCCAGGGCATATTTTATTCAAGAAGCAGTCAGGCTTCTTCCATCACACAACTCACTTTTCTAAGCTGCTTGAAACACCTTGTTTGAAGTCCAGGCTTTTACTCCGTCACCATAAAATGCATTTGCATAATGTTCTTAGTGGCCAGGTCCGACACATCTCAAACAAAGTTCTGCCTTATTTTCCCCCATTAAACAGCAACTCAACCTGAGCCAGGTGGGCACTCCACAGATGAGCTGAGGTTAATTGAACCAGCGATGACATCAGTTTGATCGGTTTTGGCAAAAAACACACGATCTGTTTTATCAGAAACAATAGCATAAATGCAGACCTGTGAAATCCATTCCACTCTCCAAATTCGTTTAATTTTTCCAAATATTCCACTTTTTCTATTTTTACTTTTCCCACTCAGGTCTTCTGGCTTTGTCTGCTCTGCACCACAAATCTAGAACAAACTTCTAGAAAATTGCAAAACAGCTGAAACACGGAGTTCCTTTAAATCAAGGCAAATCCCCCCCACCCGTATAAAGTGGCTTTTAACCCATAATAAATGGGACATTGATCTTCATATTTGATGTGTATTGATGATTTTGATGATGGCACTTGACCTGTTGTAATGTCTGTCACTGGTTTTCACAACCGTTGACTATATAGAAGAAGAAGAATTACTTTATTCATCCCAGCAGGGAAATTATTTCGCAGTTACAGCAAGAATTTTTTTATACACAGATTAACACACACGACAGGAGCTGCGTCTGCAGGCAGCTGAGCCGGCACCATTTTTGAAGGAGGACATGCAGCAAAGGTCGTCGGGACCAGGAGTCGAACCCGCGACGTCCGCGGGTCTAAAGCCTCCAAATGTAGGGCATGCTAACCCCCTGCGCCACCACGGCACGCCCCTATGCATATGACGTGCTTATGATGGGTTTTATTTGTTGTTTTGTTTTTTACAATGTAAAGCATTTTGAACTGCCATGTTGGTGAAATGTGCTATACAAATAAACTTGATTGATTGATTTTCAATTCCAACCATATTTATCGATTTACCCAAAATGGAAATATAGAGTGGATGGAAACAGTTCAACCAATCAATGGCCAGAGATCCGTATTTAACGTTATTCAAGTTTCACAAGTATAGCAAAGTGGTGTAGTTCAGCAGAACACTGGACAATACGGAGTATTTAAAAGTATGTCACTATCATTAAAAAACAAAGAAATTCAGTCGTCTTTTTAGGGTAGTTTTTAAATCCTGCCATTCCCTTATTAGGAAGTTCATTTTGATGTTTGTTCTTTTCATAATAGAATACACAAATCCTTCTCCACTTTGCTGTTGTTACATCTAAATTTTCCCATTGTGGGATAATAAAACATTTTTTTTTTCCTATTTTATTTAAGTCAGATGTGTTGATAAACCGTGGTGAGGATCAGGACTGAGAACAGTAGGTTCAAATCAACGCAGATGTATGTGTTTAGAATGGTCCAGTCAAAGTCTAGATTTAAATACAATTGAGACCTTGTCAACACTTGACACATAAATCATTTTTAGCTGATCTAAACGGGCTTGAATAACCTCGTTAGTACAGACTTACCCCCAAAAGCTGGAGTCATAATTGCACTAAAAGGCGATTCTACAAACCAAAAATTACATATTCTCTTTCTGCTTCACAATTAGGCACTAATTGCCTGTCATGAAATCAGCATCAGAACACATTGAAGTTTGTGACTGTGACGTGACAAAATGTGAGAAAATTCACGGAGAATGAAAATGGAAGTGTGGAGCAGACGATCCCTGCACCTCCATGGGGATGTCGTCTCAATGCCACCCATCTCTCTCTCCATCCATCACAGACTGATTGACTCCTGCAGAAATGAGCCTTCAACATCACACTGCATCACAAATCCCGAAGGGAAACAACAGTGTACATCTTTCCTTTCCCTCCAACACCCCCGGCTGTTTAACAGCTGGGGGGAGACGGGGGACGGTGAGAGGGAGTTGACGCTAGTAATAAAAAAAGGCGGTGCAGTGTGAGGTTTAAGTTGACATCCTGGTTTACCCTATAAGAGATATGAACACAGAGCATGGCTGACATTTCTACAGTAAAAATAGAGAGCGGTCTCCTCTGCTCCGCTTTGTAAACGGCCACAACAGGGCAGAAAATGCCATTCTTCAAGCTCCTCTGCTTTTCCTCATCTTGGAATATCATCTGTCTCTGTGGGGGTTTCCCCCCCCTGTCTTGGCATAGAGGTTAGGCCAGAACAAAAGGCAGATCTGATAGGATCTCCTCAGTTTATGGCTTGAAAAAATTAAAATAATAATTATACCATCACCTGACACAACATTCCTCCAAAAGCTGCTACACATTCAAACATGCATACAGATATTCACACACACACACGCGGGTATGATAGGTGTGTGCGTGTGCGTGCGTGTGTGTGTGCAAGCATTAGGCCAAACAGGGTTTTAGCACACATAATGGGATTTCACACTTTGAAATACACACACGGACACACACTAATGTTGAAGATAAACATGTCTGAAAGCTATGTGTGATCCAAATGTACACCCCTAAACACGCCCACACACCCACACACACATATGTTTTTCTATCTTCACAGGGACTTTGCTTAGCCATGCATTCATTTTCCATTCATTTCTACTGCCTAACCCTGACACTTACCTTAACCCCAACCATCCCCGACCCTGAACCTGTCCTGAACCTGACCCTGAACCTGACCTAAACTCATGTTACACCTGACCAAAAAACAGCATTTCCTCTTATGGGATCTGGGCTTTGGGCCTCACAATGTAGCATTTGTTGGAAAAATGGGCCTTATAAGGTGAGAAATGCTAAAACACACATACACCCACACACACACTCCTACTGTCCCTGATGTAAAAGGATTTGTCAGGCTCCCACACTGTACACATGCAAAGCTAATGGATCTCCACTGAGAAACACCATCCGTTTAAAAAAAAAAAGGGAAAAAAAAGGTGTAGCTCCTGACCGAGAGGAGACACAGAAACACACACACACCTGTTGAGGTAGAAAAACTGCTATCCACAAAGGGAGCAGGTCAGGCCTTCCTCTTTATGGACAGTTTCTGTCCTGACAGGACGTTTGAGCACACACTTCAGCCTCAAATTCTCATTTTGTTTTAAAGCTGCTGCTTCCGAAGCAGAGAGTTTATATCTACTTCCAGTCATTTTTTGACCCATGGTCTGTAGCATGATTTACATTTTCTTCACCAGATGCATTTAACTGCATCCTGAAAGTGCAAAAATGCTGCAGAGCTGCCCAGATTCAGAAAGGCAAATGTCCCCACAATGGCTGCCGGTGTTCAAGATTAGCTACGTTTCCATTGGCCATATAATCGCGCAATTTGACATTTTAAAAATAATTTTGCTTAATGGAAACGTGGCAGTTTCGAAATTGGTTTATTTCGCGAAACAGGCAATGGAATCACTTCTTTCTCGTCACACGAGTCACATGATCAACAACCGGATGTTGCCACTGGCAGAAACTACGAAGACAATGACGGCAGGAAGTAGTTGGAGGATGATGTTTTTTAATGACTCATCGCATGAACAAACTTTCACATGTGTAACTTTCATTTGGTTTCCTATTTAATGGAAATGGCAATTGCAAAGTTGTTTTTCCTTTATATTATTGGAATATCGATAAAGTTTTGCTCATATGCAACTTGTGATGCAGCCTCAGTTGCCTGCCATTGGTGTTCTTTTGATTCTATGTGCAGAGGGTGATTTTATTACGTGTGGCATGTCGAACAACGTGAATAGTTCTTGCTCAGAAGCCCATTCAAAGCTAAAACATTTACTCCTCAGGAATGTAACCTCTCCTTTGTCGGCTTACTGATGGAATGAGTCACATTTTTCAGTAGACGGATTTCTGTTACAGAAGGAGCTATGAGTTTGAACCGGCGCTTTATCTTCATGACTTTGATGAACTTGGTTCAATTTCTGTTTGTCATTCTTCTGTTTAGAAAGTACAGCAACAGAAGTAGCAGAGAATCTGCTGTTTAGTGTAAAAATGTGCTTCAGATGGTTTTGACGCTGACTTTTTGAGGGCGGGTGATTCCCCCCAAAACAGGATGATAGTTTAGAGTTTTTCATTGAAGTTTGGTATATTTCTTTGTGACTTTTTTCTTGTCTAATTTAGTTAGTTTTAATTCATTTTTAAGAGAGTGCATGCTAGTTTTTATTAGTTAAATATTGCTTAGTTTTAATTATAGTAGTAGGTTTTGTTTTCTCATAATTAATTTTTAGGTGCAGAATTCAAAACGGTCAACGCATCATATTGTGACTATGTAAACATCGATTGTTTACACCGATGCAGAAGGTTCCAGTTTCAAAAAGTGTCAAACAAAATCAAAATCTGACTTTGTTTTCTCCCAACTTTTGCTGCCGCCATTTTGCGGACTCGCTAAGAGCCGCTCCTCTTGGCGCGTCGGAGCCATCAGGAGCAAATTACCTCAACTGTCAAAGTAATTTGCCGACAGTTGACGTAAGCTGCTTGTGTGGTGAAAATTATTTCAAGGATATTATATCTATAATTTAAGAACGTTTTAGTTATGGTTACAAACGCACAGTTCCAGATAGTTATAGTTTTCCCCCATTAATTACCGTTTTTATTTATTTCAGTGATCAAAAATGTGTTTTCAATTTCAGTTTCTGTTGTTGTTGTTAGTTTTAGTCCAGAAAATCAAGAAGATCTTTACGACTAACGATTAGCCCATGGCCTCAGTGTGGCGTCTCTGCATGAAGTCTGCAGAGGAGCATGGTATGTGTAAAGATTTATTTTTCATAGACCAGGGGAGTGCTTCTAGTGACCAGTAATGTTAAACTGTTAGCAATTAAAATGGAATAACGCACAATATTTCTTTCCAGGCGAGCGTGAAATTTGTAAATCAAGCTTCAAGGCTGTGTGGAGCCAACCGACTCCCACGCAGGCCTCTGCACAGATCGCTCCTGGCAACGCCACCAGAATAACGAGCAGCCGATAAGAAGGGCAAACCTTCCAGAGGAGAGGAAGACTGAAGCAATCCAGGAGACGCATCCCTGACTGAATCGGTGAGGATGAATACAAGGGAAATTTTCTTAAATGTGTGGGCGAGTTTTTTTTTCAGAGGCTCTCTGTGGAATGATAGCAGACAGAATGGATCGGTGGAGAAACTCTGCAAACACGCAAGAATGCAGACGACCCAGACATCAGTGCCACAGACATTCCCCAGTCACATCCTGACATGGTGGAACATCATGTTCTGATTCATTCAGTTTCCTCTGAATGAGGAAAGGTTTAGTTGAACATTGTGGTTTGGATGATTGTTTAGGATGTTGACTTTGAGCAATAATTTATTTAATATGCACTGCAAAAACTAAAACTCTAACTCAGGAGTTTTGGTCTAGATTCTAGCGCAAATATCGTACTGCACTTGAAATAAGACAAAACTAACTTAGACATAAGTTTTTAATAAGAATAGGGAGCTTGTTTTAAGTTAATAATTCCTTAAAATTGGGGAAGACATACTTGTTTGGCAGATAATTTGTCTTATAAAAGACATTTTTGCATTTTGGGGGGAAATACAGTGTTGAGTGATTATTTTGTAAATTTTATCAATTTATTTTATTAACGTGATTTAATTGTTTGAGTAATCTGAATTCCAATCAAGCCAATTAATTTAATTAGGAATTTGTTTAATCTTTTTTATGTGTAACCAGATATTGGTAGTAACTTAAAAAATAAAAAATAAACATTTTGGGGAATAGTTTTATTAAAACAAACCTTTTTATTTTTACTTGAGGTTCCTTAAGTAACTTGGCCATGGCCTTCCTATGCAATTCCACTCATTTTTTATTACTCCTCACTGCTCAGTCTTGGCTTTCTCCCATTGACAAGGATTCCTCCGGTAGAGTTTCAACTGGACCAGACTTAATGGAGGAGCATTGTCGCGATGACCTGCTGAAGGAGGAGATTCACAAAGAGCAGGAGCTTCTTAAAGAACAGAAATCCAATCTCAAAGTATTAAATTGTGTTAACATTTAAGAAAAGGGATTTGTTTTCAACCTGAAAGAAAGAAGCTAAAAGTCCAAATTGTGTTTCTGGTCATTTTAACACCAGAATGTTGTGATTCTATAATTTTGGTCATTTCATGACTGAGTTTTTTGGGTGCAAGTTGGACATCCTGAACTAGACACTTTGCATCACCAATGTGTCAATTCATACCTGAGAAAAACTGTCTATAACCTATTCACAGTTTGCTGCAAAGAATTGAGATCATGTGACTCAAACTAATAATATCCACCAGCAGGAAATGGTGCTAAATGCGCTAATGGTAGAGAAACAACTTTATCTGACATCATCGGTGGCCATGCTAACTAACCTGAGCATTGACAGCATGCTATGCTAGCTGCATCGTAGCAGAAAGTGCTAAGACCCGCCTCCTGGCTCTGATTGGTTGATTCTAGTTAGCACTGCGAGAAGGCAGAAAAGCTTAATTTATTTTAACAGATTGTCTCATAATGTCACGACATAGTAACAATTTCAACAAATATGTAAAACATTTTTTTTTTTTAGAAAAGTTACAAACTCCAGCTCTTATGTGACCCACATTACCTAATTGTGTTTCTTTCCACATAATTTCTGAAGCATTTTACATGAAACGATACCTGTAAAATCATGCCAAATTAAGAAAAGATCATATCAAAGCAGCAGCTCTGATGCAGGAATCCGTTCTTGAAACATTCAGTAAAATGCACAACTTCTCCACCAACCAAGGACATCAGAGCAAAAAACTAAATAAATCGAGGGATTTCTTAGTAATAGAAAATGGAGCTTATGTACTCTGCTAGCTAGACCGTGTCATGGGTCTGTCTAAAAACTTTTCGCGAGAGTTTGACTGCAGAACTTTACCCGACAAATTACAGAAGCTAAGTACCATAACTCAGAGGAAAACGCTTCTCTCATCTCTCTCATCTCTGTCTCTCTCCGGCTCTGTGGCGCGCTCTCAGAGACAAACGCTCAGGCTCTCACACAATGCACACGGCTTGCAGCAGCTCAGGAAGCATCACTCAGACACCACAAGCTGTTCGTTTCCTTCCTGTCTGGATGCTTGCAGCCAACTGTAAAATATGACCAAAGCACCATCAGGATGACAAGCAACAGATAAAAAAGAAGGACCTCACAATTCATAGACATGCGTCTCATTAGACTTGAAAGTCTGCAATAAGTGTTTGTTGATTGTTGTCTGCTTTATTAGATCTTTGTCTGTGATATGCATCAGGCACTTAGGGAAATCCATCTCACTCGTCTTGCTTCTGTGATGGTTACCTTGAGTTTAACCATCATTCAAAACAACGTTTTTATCCTATAATGTACGTCTCCTGTTGCGTAACATAGTGAGTTTTACAACAATCCTACAGGGATTACAGTTGATCCACACTGATTCCAGCAGACTTAAAGGGGCAGTATTGTGTATCTTTCAGGCATATAGTGTCATTTTATAGCACAATCAAGTAACCATGTTAACTTCAGCAGTTATAAAAATGCCATATATGTCGAATATGACTTAAAATAAATGTGACTTTGTAAATTAACACCTTGAAATTGGACCTCTGTCTCTTTAAGAAAATCTTGCTCTTTCTGAAACTCCGCTGTCATGACGTCATCACAACATGGATCCTCTTTGGATGGATTAACCCTTTAACAATGTTTATTTTTTGTTTTTTTTACCAGCGGTCCTCTGAGCAGTAGCTTATAGAACCTTTGTGCTTGAATTACTGGATCAGTGCAGAGTAGCATGGAGGTGATCAGGTTTCTTGACCTTCTTCATCTTGAACTTTCCCCAGAGATTTTTTCTGGGTGAACCTTTTTTCCCACAGTCCCATCGCTCAGTGGTTATCCCTGATGCTTTTGCATGTTTTTTTTTAATTTTTTGCCACATTTACTCCTTCCACTAAGTTTTTCATCATTCATGCATACAGCATTCCGAGCAGCCAGTTTGTTTTGCAGCAACTTTTTGTGACTCACCCTTCTTGTCAGGCTGTCAGTGGCTCTTTGCTGAAGAACTGTTCAACTCAGCAGTCTTCCCCCATTATAGGTTTCAGCAGGGCTTCCCAAACTTTCCCACATCACGGCCCCCAAACAGCAGTAACTACTGGCCCTGGAGCCCCTTTGCAAACCCGCAGTCATTGAAACAGATTATGTAAAAAAAACAAAAAAACATTAACCTTTAGAATGTTTTCTTTTTACTTTTATTCTCTGTTCTCAATAATTATTACATTCATGTAGCATAATTGCTGCCTCCTGCCCTTCAGATTTTAGTTAGCCATGCTATGCTAGCTTGTAGAGCAAAACAGCTCGATGAATTTGACTGTCAAGGATGAGGATTGCAAATAACATTTCAGTAAGTCATTTTTACTTAGATCTTTTAAGAATGATTGAAATATACAGACCAAAAGTTTGGACACACATTCTCATTGAATTCAATGAGAACGTGTGTCCAAACTTTTGGTCTGTACTGTATATTCAATTTTATGATTAAAAAATAATATTCTGTTAGATACATTTTCATATTTTTGCTCCCCCTCCCCCTGGTGGCCTCGCAGGGGACCGCGGCTAAACCTTAGGAAAACGCTGTGCTGTAGCATGGCCATAACATGACATGTAGGCATCTAAATATTTTTCCTTGTCGTATTTAACATTCAAATTGTCCACCTTTTGGGTTTACATTAGGCCTAATAATCAACAGTAACACAAAAAACATGAAAACGTTCCACTTTGTGTCTAATGAAGCTCTGTAATTTACATGGTTCACTTTTTATATTGCAATTCTGCATTTTCTGATGATATTTGACTTAACTGAGAGGCATCAGTATGTCAGCTTCTCCCAGTCCATCAATACACCTTCAGTTACAAAGAAAGCATCAGGAGTCATCATCAGTGTCCCAACATTGAGTCTTTGCACATCATTACATTTATATGCAATAATACAGATCTCCTTTTAGATATCTGAACCATCTCAATATAAGAATTTGAGCCTTTAAATCTCAGCTACATCAACTGGTGAAAACTATTTGCAGCTCTATGTTGAACTGAATAAAAATGTAAAGCACAGATAAATATGAAATGTTTTTAGCTAACCCCCAAACAAGACATCAAACATTAAAACTGATCCAGTCCCATTTGGCTCCAATTCTTCTCTAACGGTCTAACTCTTATTTTTGTTTGTTTTGTCATCTAGCTGGCAAAATGTCTGTGGATTTTGTTCACAATCCTGCTGAGGATTTCTTCTAATGGTGTGATCAAACAACCCTAAACTCTTAAGATTAAATAAATTCTGGCAGCATTCTTCACAGTCCCTTTGATTGGTTCAGATATCGGCTCACATTTCTCGCAGCTCCACTTGTGCGGCTTTATTTTGTTTTGTGAAATCACAGCTGAAAATCCCCTGCAGGGCGCCGAGTTTCAATGACATAACAGGACATTCTCTCTCTCTCTCGCTCTCTGACACACCCACACACACACGCCCTCCCCCGCCTTACACACACATTAAAACATTAGTATTCCTCTGTGGTTGTGGTGTGTCAGCAGAAAGTGCACAAACAGTAAACATATGGTATCCACAGAAAGACCTTCAGGAGCTTTTATTAATCTGAGCCTGAATCAAAGAGGAAAACTGCGGCGCTCACCAAAGGAGACTCAGAGAGTGGGTGGATTTCTCTGAATTATTACATAACCTGAAATAAATATTACATGTTTCCACATCTACTCTAATCATTAAAAAAAAAAGAAAAAAAAAAGAAATATTATTGGGTTGATGGATTTGAAAGCACAGCCCCCCCCCCAACAGTGTGAAACCCGGAGAGACGTGAATTTACTTAGCAGAACCTTCAGTGAGGAAGGATTCCCAGTGAGAGATCCACCACAGAACCTGCTGAAGGGTGAAGTTCGCCCAAGGCTCAGTAATGTTTTACAGTCAGGTTATTCCTTGAGGTACGGTCCCACGGCGGAGCCACCGCAGCAAAAAATAGCAGGGAACAGCAACGGCGGTCATGGAAAAAAGCAATGCAAACTGTGACTTGCAGCATAAAGACTCCTGTGGACCAGAGCATCAGAGTTCAGCCATGAAGTATCTGCATCAAAATCAGGGGCCGGGGCCGGGACCGGTCTTGAGCCGGGTTTTCTCGTTCTTCGTCTCGTTCGACAGATCGGGTTAAGACCGATGCGAGACTCGGTAGATTAACTTAACTTCCTTTTTTCTTCACCTGCAGATGCGCGGCAAACTTAAAGTGAATTAAAAGCAGTGATCAGAGTGCAGCTGCATCCCACTATCTCAGAAAAAATATTAACATTATATAAAAAAAAAAAAATCCATGGTTATCATCGCTAACCTTCTCGTTGCATGTGAGAGCTTCCAACACCAGACGGCCTTTGTGTTCACATGGAACTTTTGCTGAGCAAACACCTGCAATCTGACCGCAGAAGGAATATTAAATTTGCTATATAAACACATGAAGAATTTTAATAAAGAAAAAATAACAAAACACAAAGCCACTTGTAAAAAATGTTCTACCGCCTGGATGAACGATACATGATGTGAGCGGGTCAGCGTCGGGCTTTAAGACGTCTACAGCGACACAAAGAACAGGAGCAACACCAAGCTAAATAACAGCAGTAATAAAAAATAGACTCTAAACCTGCATAACTGGAAAAACACTCGGCATGTGTAATGAGTGCACCCCTAATGAGTACACACACGCACACACACACACCCGGTGCCTTATGTCAGCACAAGGTCGAGAATATGAAGACAAATGTGTGTAGGTCTGCGGATGTTTTGTGCAAATAATCCAGTTTAGTCTAAGATAGCATTAAACGTTAAAGTTTGTCTATCACCTTCATTGTCAACACGAATGCTAAAATCTTCCACTACAATGACCTGATCGTTACTGGAAGCTAAATCAGATAATAAATCTGAGGGCTGATGTGCAGCTGGAAGCAGGAGCCTGGTGGACGATAGTGGGAAGATATTCAAATGAATAAATCTGACCAAAGCATTCCCGGTGCAGTATCTGCAATATGCCTTCCTAGGATGAATAAAACAAATGACTGATATGAACGAACCATCATTGGTTTGCCTCCAAGACACGCAATACTTTGGTGAATCAGAACCTTAGAGTAAAATCCAATTACTCTGCATTAATGCTGCTGGACGCATTTCAGAAAAGGTTCATCTGCAGGTCTTTGGAAAATATCCTGATCTTCTTTCCCGAACCCTTTGAGGATAAAATCTTCCTTTCTAATTTTATGTCTGAATTACCGTGCGGAGGTTCCCGCCTGGTGCATGCGAGAGGAGAGGAGTGAGTCTGCTCTGGAGATGTGTGTCTGGAGAACGGCGAGAGCGGTGATTGATGGGAAGGTTAATCATTCCAGACAGATGGTATGTGCTGCTAAATCAGCACTAGGTGAAGCCAGACTCTGTGAGTGGATGCATCACGCCGTGCATGTCTGCTTAAGCTGTAATGATTGGGTGCTTGCTACTTGATTTACCATGAGTGCAGGCAGGACGTCCAGTCAGGGATTCTGGTGACTGGTGAGCATTTCTTTTAGGTCGTCTCTGCTGCTGCGTAAAGTTAGCTGTTTGCTGTGCGACGCCGAACCTGAAGCAAAGCTCATCATGCCAGCAACTAGGCCCATTCGAATCTTCTGTAATCAAACTCGGGTTACTTCAGTGAAGCCGTGAGTTCAGGGGTGTGAACTGCGCTGACCCAACACCGGCAGAAGAACAAGTCACCGGAGAGAAATGGAGAGAAAAAAAGTAAAAACCATAAATTTCTGAGAAAAAAGTGAATTTTTTTAAACACCTCTTCAACAAGAGACAGGAGCTTGTTTAAAGTCAATAATTATTTAATATTGATGAAAAAGGTTTGGTTCCACTGGCAGATTATTTCAGTTATAAAAAGACATTTTTCCAATGTTATAAGTGAAATAATCTGCCAGTGGAACTGGAACGTTTTCCTCAATATGAAGGAATTATTTACTTTAAACAAGCTCCTATTCCAGCTCCTAATTCTTGCTGAGACGTTACTTGTAAGTTAGTTGTGTCTTATTTTAAGTGTAATAAAATAGTTGCACTAGAAAGTGGGCCAAAAATAATTGGTAACATTTTGTGTTTTTTCAGTGTGACAACATCCACCACATAGGTACCGTTGAAAAGGAAAATGCGTCGCGACTACTTATATGATAGGAGGCATCATTGTCTGCATGGAATACTTTTTAGTTTCTGATGGAGAGCATTTCAGAACTTCTATTGCTTTTACAACACTATTACGATACGTAGCATGCTGCCAGCACACAGCTGACTAACTGCATCTATAACCTAACACCTAACAAAGTTTCTAAAGTTCTTTAGAAACTTTGAGGGTTGTTTTCTCCCTGATCTTGTTGAGTGTCAACTTTCAAATAGCCATATCTTCTGCACTGTTTTATATTTCTACTCCTTTCACGTCATTAGAAAACTTCCACACTTTCAGAATCTGTAATAATTCAAAAGCTCCCCAGGGAGAGTTGTGCCTGGTTTTGTCTTGATGTGTGTCTCCATCTGGGTCACCCAGCTTTTTTCATCAAGCTTTTTCTAAAGCTTCACAAAATGCATTCACCTTAAAACAGAAATTTGAATCAAGAAACAGAAAGTTTTAATTCACACCTTATTGGCTTGTATTACATTCTTTACAGTTAAAACCTTACATTTCCACAAAAAAAAGAAGAAAGAAAATTGTGTATGCGCAAAGGCAGCAGGTCAGAGTTAGCATCTTGTGTTTTATGCATTATTACATCCTGTTTAAAAAATCCCAGAAACCAGAGCATAAAGTAACAGGCAGGAGAGAAAGGATAAGAGGAGGATGTGAGCGAGATAAGAAAAATAAAAGATGTTTATCATCACAGGCACAGTATGTGCTGAATTTGTATATAGGGCACTTTTTTTTTATTCCATGCTGAATCTTTTTGGAGCGTCTCAGATTCCGGTGGAACGAGCTTCGGCAGAATTTTGTTGTCAGTTTATTTGTAGGTCACGCTGCACCGTGAACCAGTAGGATGTTGCACAATGCTGACTCCCAGATTTACTTGGGTACATCCCCCCCCCCCCCCCCATCACAATTCTAGCTAACTGTACACCTAGCTACATTCATGCTGTAATTTCTTGGCAGGGACCAGCTACCAGAATCAAGGTGAGGTTTTAAAACGATGGTCTTGAAACTGCAAACATTCCACCCAGAGAATGAGTTGATGTGACTCCAGGTTTCTCCAGCTCATGTGGAGCATAAAGTAATCCAGGCCTTCCCATCTCCTCTGAACGAAAAACACTTCTACATATTCACGAGCCCCAATATATATATTTTAACTTTCAAATTGTTTCCATTCAACCAAGAAGTTTGGTTCTGACTGGAAATGAGACAGGATTCTCATAAGGTGATAAACAAAATTACTAGTATCAAGTTTTAAAATATAACTTAGCTGCTTTTCTTAGTATAGCAAACACATCAAAAGTGATGTTTACCTTTCTTGATAATCAGTGGGGGGGGTTGGGGAGGGGAGTATTGTCTATACAGCAATCAAAAAATTCTTAAAATAGCCTTCTAACTTTTTGGATGTTTCCAAAAATGTTTGGCTCTCACAAAAAGTTCTCAATCAGATTCAAGTTGGGAACCTAAAAAAAGTAAATCAAATAAAAGAAAAAAAAAAAAAAGACGACATTAAACATAATGTTTAATGTTTTAGTCTTAACTGTCCTCTTGAGTAAAAGAATAGCTATAAGATAACTACTGTTAATTAGATGTGCTATTTTTTGCATGATTAGATACCACATAGTTAAAAACAATAGGTGCTAAAAAGTAAAACATGAATAAAAGTATAAAGGAGCAGAAAAACCATTTCTACTATATCAAAAAAAAAAAAAAAAGGTGCGAGCGACGTTGGCAAGTGTCATGATTCTAGTTTTATTCAGACAAAACAAGCTGCAAAATTCTGTTTGACCAACGACATTTTGGATTGTTGCTGTTTGTCTTTGCCAGGCCAAGCTGCTCACATTCTCTGCTTCATCTCTGAGCTGTTGAACGCATTCCTAATGTGGTCATATTAGAGGGGCTCTTTCAGCACCATTTGGATGCATTAGAAGTCCTGCTGCTCCTTTAATGTCTCCATGCAACATGAGATGCATCCATAAAATCAGAGGCCGCTGAGTGGAGCGGCCAAAGCAGCAGGACTGGAGGATTTCTGTTTATTTCAAATGTCATAATCATCGTCGAGTAACAACACGTTTTAACAAATTAGTATTAACAGTACTGTGTTGGCAGGCATTGCGTTTACATGTTATCAGTTAATAACTGTTGTTTCCTTTCAGCCGTTTCCAAAAAATCTCTCTAAAACGGTGGAGGTGGAGTGGAGAGGGTCAGACTTCAACCAGGCTGAGGTTCTGTGCGAAGTTTACACAGAGCTGCCTTAAAGCTGCAGCACATAAGTTTTAAAAAATACTTTTTAATTTGACGTATTTGATAAAACTGTTACCATGTCGCCACAGTTTGATATGAGACAGATAATCAGTGAAAAGACGGATCTCCTCCACCTCCTCCCTGAGCTGCTATTGCCGTCTGAAGAAACGCAGCACTCTGACCAAAAACAACCAATCAGAGCCAGGGGGGGAGTTCAGTGCTGTCAATCATCCTCATGTATGCTGTTTAATGTGCTAATACCGGAGAAGCATCTTACTGTAACAGGAAAACCTTTATCCGTGAATGCTAACTACCCTTACCATTCATAACACTGTATTTTACCAAATAACAAACTGATGCCCATTTTTCCAGCTGTCATGTGACTCTGTGTTTCTAAAAAGAAAAAGAAAACTACCTTAAAACAATACTTTTCCTTGCTGACTACCAGAGCAGTGTCTTCACAGCTTTTTTTTGTTTTGCTCCTTCTGTGGAGGCCATATTGTTGTGGATTTGTGGGCTCTCCACACAACAAGGTGTTAGTTGCGGGATGAAAACGATGCGGAGAGGCAGCAGCTTTTCTATCAAGCTTTTCACCATTTCGCATAATTCCAGGCGACATCTGTCAGAGACGGCGTTTCCTGTCAATTTCACATTTGGAGTTCAGATGTCTGAAAAAAAAAAACCCAAACAAGATTCAGACTTACTGTCTGTAAAACATGTTTGCTCTTAGAATCTGACTGTTTGAGCCACAGTCGTCGTTCATCTGTTTATCATCTTGTCGATAATATTTGCTCATCTGTTTCCTTGTTTGCACGTCTCAGTGGATGAAGAGGCTCCAAATTAGACTTCCTCTCTTTTTCTAAGCGGTTCTCCTGCACAGACGTTTCCCTGCCTGGTGGGTGGATGTGTTTTGTAATTGTGTGCCATGTTACCAGAAACATGTGTGCGTCACACCTCGGATGTGTCGGTGCGGATGGGTTGAATCAAACGGGGGCCGGTTTTTCAGCTGATTTTGATTTTGTCAGTTCGCTCTGCATCGGCTCCTCTCTCCACTCTTGTCAGTGCATCGCTGTTGAGACGCAGAATCTGTCGGGAATGTTTGAGGATTGTTTCAAAAGCCTTCTTCTGTTTTTTTTTCCTCTTTTGTGTCAGTGTGTGTTGCCATCAGTTCAGCATGTATGTTGAAACCCAATTTTAGAATTCCAACCGCAGTAAATAAATCTGGTACATATGTAGGAAGCAGAAAACGTTTTTCTTTCGACAAACCAGTTTCAGGTTTGCAAATAACCGACTTTTCATCATGTTTAGAGTTTAGTTCTGGTTCCTTTGGTACCTTTTGGTTCTGGGTAAGTTGCTGAACATAATGCAGACCGTGAAGCTCCGCCCACATCTGGTCTCCTCTCGGTGATCAGGTTTACAGGTGTAGCCGGGACATGTGTACGCTCATGATGCGTTTAAAGACGGTTCTGAAAATCGCCTTACCGCATCTTAACAATCCATTAAACAGTTGCGTCGATTGAAAAATAAGCTGGAGCGAAACAAAAATGGTATGAATTATCTAGAATATGCATATGTTTTAGTTAGCTTTATGATATAGCTCCAGTTAATTACCATTCTTTCAGTTTTCAGGTTTCAGTTCTTTTAAATGTTCAGTTAGTAAAATTGTAGTTTAGTCGTTTTGTTAACTGTAACAACCTTGCTCTGGGATCTGCGATAAAGTTTTTCTGAATTGAATTTGAATTGGATCACATTAGGAAACCTTGCCTGCGCTTTACGGGCTCCACCCTAAGCTCATACCCCTACAGCTCTGCTCCACCTGCTTCCAGCACAACTTTTATTATTTCAGTGTGCATAGTCAGCATCCGCCATCAGCCCTGCAGCAGCCATTGTGTCATTACACACCATTACATACTGTGAGCCATAATAGCGTGGTGATTGATCACTCAGGAGTTGCTGAGATTTGTGGTGTGATGCTGCACATTTGGGCTGACACTCTGCACAGCAATTTAGTCCTGCAGGAGTGAGTATCTACCATGTTGGTCTCACTGTGTATGAAGTTGTTTCTCTGACGGTGAGCTAGATAAATTTGTTACCATGACGCAATCAAATCTCAAATCTTCAAACATTTTCTAATTAGACATTTATTTTCTTGGTCTGGGTTATTATTATTATTATTTTTGCTTCCTTTCTAAATTCGTTAATCTAACAGTGTCAACTCTGACTTCAAACTCAGAATTCTGACTAATTCTGGGTTAATCCATGTCAAAACCCAAATAAATAATCAAACATTCTTAGGTGTTAGCATATAGTAAGAATCACATAACTGTCCTCCTTATTAGGATTTGTAAACCTGCACTTTATCCACAGTGAAAGCCTGTTCTTTTTTTCTTTTTCTTTTTTTTTGCTTAAACTCAGAAATTTTTCTGGAAAAAAACTTGGACGTTTCTGAGTTCTCAAAAAATGTGGGTTTTGAAACTCACAAATTTCCAAGTCTTTTCCAGAGTTTTGAGATTATTCTCAAAATTCTTGAGTTTTTTGCCAGAATTTTAATACTCTTTTTTTTTCCTTCTGTGTACAAATGGCTCTAATACGCCGTCGTAGAATCCTGCAGGACAAGCCAGATGTTTTTTCCCCCAGTGGCCCTTGTTGCTCTGCTAACTTCAGGACTTCCTGTGGTTTCTCTTCTGTTGTTCGTAATATATGTGCATCTCTTTCATAAAAGCCAGATTTTTCCATTACATGACTGATATTTTTACTATATTTCCATATTGGTTGCATGTCAGCTGCTAATTCTAATCTCAGGAGAAATTGTGAGTATGCTTTTGTTTTTTTGTTTCCTTTTTTGAAATCGTTCCACGAATCATCTGAGTCACAGAGCTGCCACAGTCTGACATGCGTCGGTTACTGATGTGTGAAACTGGCTGCTGTGGCGTGGCGTTGGCACCGGTGAACGATCTAATCCACCAGAGTAATGCTGATGTGATGATAAATTAAATGTCCAATGGAAATCTGCAGCTATTAATGTGCATTGTGGATTAAATGGTACAAAGGTTGTTTTTTTCTCTCATGCGTTTTTTTTGCCTCGCTTGATGAGAAAGATGGAGAAAAACTGTCTCTCCTGTCTCACAATCGATGAAATCCCACTCCGCCTCCCCAAAATTAACTCGTTACTACACACACCCATCTGTTCACACCCCAGCGCAGCTCTTTCCACTGTTTTGTAACAACTTTATTCTCTTTTTCACACTTTAAATGCTCAATGGGAACGGCTTTCAATTCAACACACCAGCTCTGAAACAGCATTTTTATCTGTCCGTTCGTCTCTGAGTGCGTGTTTAGAGACGAGGAGTCTCTTCTCTAAACACGCTTACATTCACACACACACCCCCACACACACGCACGCACGCAGCTGTCTTTTCTATCTCGACACACCAATTGAATCCGCGGTCCTGACAGGGCAGGAGGACAAGAAGGACGAATAAAAATCACCTCATTACACACACTGCAGAGGAAGCGCTCGTACACAAGCAGCAGGGACGGTAATAGAAAAGCCTTGGATCCCGGTCAAACACCAATTGGTGTTTAAGTGCTGATAGACAAGGGCAGGACGCCGCGCGCGCCTACGGGCGCCGGAGACGGCATTTTGTCAGGGAGACGATTGGAATAAGGACGCCACCGGCGGAGACGCAATGGTGTGTGTACGTTTTTGCGCGGGACGAAATAATAACGACGGTGATTAAGCGGAGAAGTGATGAAGGTCACAGAGACAATATCAACAATGAGGCTGATGAAAATGACAGGGTTTTGTCAGCTTTTACCCGACTTTGATCATTGATCACAGCAGACAGGGGGCGGATAGAATCACACAAAGATCCCCGGAATGTCCCACTGCTGACTTTTGTGTTGGAAATCTTTCAGTCTGAACCCAGCTGTGACAGACAGATTGAGGCTGATTAGATGATATTAAATCACTTCTTGAGAACGTGAAGCAGCAGAAATGACCCAATCTCTTCTTGATGAATATATTAGTGAATGATGATAGGTCCGCATTCATTGTTTTATTTTTGTTTGTTTTGTTTTCAGGACAGTCAAAATTGTATGAGAATATCAATCCAGACCTACAGGATTCGGTGCAGCAGCAGGTCTGTGCTTTATCACTCAGCAGTGGCTTTATGTTTGAGCTAAAAGACACGGTTAGCTCCAATTTTTGCAAAGTTTGTTACTTCGAAGGGAATGCATTAAACAAAATTCATATTTTTCACATTGTTGTGCTTTTGTTTGGGTCTCAACTACTTCTAAAAACATTCCAAGTACTTAAGAAAACACCAGTTTTACAGAATAAGTTAATTTCTTTTTGGTGTCTGGAAACTGGGCCATTTTTAAAACACCCAGAGTGTAGCGACACAAATCAACAAGCACTGCTAGCCCCATTACCTAGCAATCCCAATGAAGCCTACCCTGTTACCTAGCAACCCAAGCTAAGCTCCAGTTTTACCGATGTACAATGGCTGCTGGAAAAGTGTTTTGTTGTTGACTTACCATTCAGAAACCATTTGCTGCATTCCTGTTGGCTGTGGTCTCTGCCTCCCCAAAATCTGCTGGTTTTCAAAGATGTATGGTTGTATAATTGCGTGAGTGTAAACATTGAGTTGGGGGCGTGGCCAGCAGAAGCTCATTTGGATTTAAAGTGACAAGATGTCCCAAAACAATTCATTCTGAAAGGAGCTCAACATAGACTAAAATCTCATAATCAAAGAATGATTTTCTGCAAAAAGAAATGATGAATATATTTTGTATTGTCCGTAGACCTTTTCTAACCTGTTCAGGAAGCATGCTAGGTCATCTTTAAATACAGAGTCTGGAAATTGTTCACATAGTAGTCGCTGCTTTTGTCATGGTACTGAATTTTGATTGGAACTGAGGTTGTAAATACTAAATATTTTTATGTTTTATGCAAAAAAAAAAAAAGAAGTTTTTTATTCATTGTGAAAGGAAGCCATAACGTTTGGGAAGATTGAAGCTCTGAATACCTTGCACATCCAGTAATAAGTACCTTAAGAAAGACACAAAACTGGTCTGTTTCCCATTTTGACATTATTTGCTTACTGGGGATTTTAAGAAGAATCTATTTGCAACGAAACATGGAAATGCGGGAGCAGAAACTGAGCGCATCAGCAGAGCAGCTGTGAAAAGATGCAGCCTTGGGGATTAAATCTAGATGTATCGGTTTTCATGTTCTTACATCGATAAAATCTGATTCACTTCAAAATAAAATGCACAATGTTGTTATTTAAAAACACAAAGCACTCAATTATTAGATTTTCTGGGTCGATCCTCCAGGTTATGTATATTATGTATGTTGTTTGATAGAAAGCAGATGATAACCCCTCCTGCTATGCAGCAGGGCAGATGCCACACATAGCACAAACAGGCTGGGAAGATGGCTAACTCTAAATCATCACTGCTAGCCATAAAACCCCGTTGATGCAGACACATGCTGTGTATGTGGAAGTCTACCAGTTTCTAACAGCTCAGCTTGTTCAAAGACAGGAATTGCGGAGATCAGGGCTTTGGTTGCCGTCTCAACGTCTTGCAGACTTTATGTAAAATACTCAGCTGAACCCCTTCAGTCGTTCCAGTGGACCTGCTTTAGTGACACTCCTGTGACTTTAAAGCAGCACTGAACGTTTCAGATGTTATCAAGGAAACATGAATGCTTTAGCTGCATTTCCAATGACCACCTAATATTGTGCAATTTGACTTTTCGATAAGTAAATTAGCTTAATGGAAACATGTCAGTTTTGAAAAAACTCAGATTTTTTGTGCTAGAACGAGGTGGTTTGTTTGTGGTCATATTGAAATTGGTTTTTTTTTGCAAAACTAATGGAAACATTTCACATCGCACTAGTCACATGATCAGCAACCTTAGAAGGGCTTCTTCACATGGTCTTCTACGACTAATAGAAAATTAATTACCATTTAAAGTATAAATAAACGGGCAGTATCATGTATTTTCCAGGCACATAATGCCATCTTTATGCATAATCAAGTAACTATGTTACCTTCAGTTGTTGTAAAAATGCTGTATATATCAAATATGACTTAAAAGAAATTTGACTTCATAATTTAATGCCTTGACTTCGGGCCTCTGTCTCTTTAAAAAGTCCGCCTTCAGGAAGTCATCACGACATGGCTCCTCCATTAACTCGTTAACAATGTTTATTTATTTATTTTTTTTACCTGCATTTCACTGAGAACTAGCTTCTATAATGAGCTCAGATAATATGCAGTTCCACCAGCTATTTGCTAATTGCTGACGGCTAGTCTGAAGGAGCTGAGTGAGGGAGTCATTGGAAGCTGCAGGTCCGAGGAGGAGCTTCATCCTCGAAGGCGGAGCTAGGTCCACTGAAGCGTTTTGCACAGCTGAATGGTTGCCACGGACGATTAAAGGATTTCCCAACCATGCATAGAGGAATCGAAGCAACACTCCGGTTATGTTTTTGATGAGACGACACCATAACATGATGTAAAGCTCAAAGTATTTTTCATACTACTGCCCCTTTAATGCCGCATTTTGTCTCCTGCTTTGCTCTTCTCTTTTTTCTTCTCCTATGTGCTCTCTGCTCAGGTTCTTCATTCATTCTTAGAAACAGGTTCTGCATGGAGATAGCGACACATCAACTGGTGGCTTATTTAAAAGCACAGCTTTAAGGTGTGCTTAAGTAAGTGTGTGAAGCTGGAAGTTTGACTTTTACTATTTTTCAACGGCTCACCCAATAATTTCAGGAAGCCACAACACTGAAGCCCAATTCAAATATCACTGAAAATTATAAGTCTGGCTGTAACGCATGAAAAGCAACAAATAATTCAGGTAAACATGATGAGTTTCATATACGTGACCCTGACAGAAACAGGCTCCTGGATGAATGTTCAAAACCACCGTCCTCCATTTTTCTCCTTTCTCGGCGGCTGTAACCCATAAACCTTTGACAGCCCAGGTTTTTCTCATAAAGAAAAAGAAAATAGGATTTTTTTAACGTCACACACAGAAACACACAGTCTGAAAAATACACTTCAGTGTCTGTGCTGTAGACATTTCCTCAATGGAAATAAAAAATCAAATCAAGAGGATTATTAACATGTCCACTGCAGTGCCCACTGTCTGTATCTGTGCATGTATATATATTTCACAGGCAGAAAATGATCTCATATCTTCCATTTGCACTTTTGAAGTCTGTACTTTGTTTTTTGTTTTCATCCCTCAATGATGGTTGACGTTTCGAAGCAGAGATAGAGGGAGAAGGACGCAGAAAAACAATTTTTTTTTTTATTTTTACCTTTGCTCACGAAAGTCTTCTGTGAATCATCCGAGCGCTTGGTTTGATTTAATTTGGTTTAATTTAACTTGGTCTGCTTTGGTTTGGTTTGGTTTGGTGACGCTTTCATATCACTATGGAACCAGGAACAAAAGGGGAACAGAGAAGTGTGTGTGTGTGTGGGGGAAAAAAAAAAAAGTCCTGTCAGAACAACTGAAAATCCTTTGGCAGCATCACACACCAAAGAGCAACAAAATAAATCTAGCAAGATCTGGAGAAAAACATATACTCAGTTTATTCTACAAGGTAGTTCCTAATAACTAACGCTCATAGCGAAACATGTATAACACTGATACAAAAAAAAACAACAACAGAGAATATGGTCTGTAGAAGAAGAGAGATTGACTGGGAAATGGGACGCAGAAGCGGAAACGCGTGGGGGGATTGTTGAAGTAAGAGCTGTCTAAAGAGAAAGCAGAGGGGGATTCCCATTAGAGAGACAGATGAAGGGACTGCTGAGGATGACAGCAACATCTGACAGTCGGCACGTCGCTGATGGACAGAGAGGGGAGATGAAGAGAAGATGCTATTTCTGACTGATATCGTTTCAGCTTCACAGAGAAATCAGAATCTCAAGCGTTTACCACCAAAGTCTTCTTTGTATCAGACCTGTTGGTGTGTGTGTGTGTTTGTGTGTGGGGGTGTGCGTGTGTGTGTGTGTGTGTGTGAGAATGGTGATGAAGATAGAGACTTCTGATTTTGTCCAAACCATTTGAGGTATTTCATGGACAGCGATGGCAGATCAGACGCTCAGAGATTTATCACAACATTGATAAAATACCCCAGGCATTCACACACATCGTTTATTTCACACTTATGTTACCATCTTCAGCATTTTGAGCTAAATAACCTGATGGATGGTGTGAATGGATCGGTCTTCCTAAAACAACAGACATACAGTAGATAGCACATTGATGCAAACGCAAAGCAAAATTGAACCGTTTTCATGCCATGAATCTCTTGTGTTTTCTTTGATTCTAAATTTACAAGGATAATAATAATAATAAAACAGATTGACACCAAATTTAGTATATCAGGTGCAAACATTGTTACACATTTGTATCAATTTTACACCCTTTATTATCACTTCTTGGGCTCCTTCAGCATGGTACCACTTGCAAAATTTTAGAAAAATCAAACCTTTAACTTGAACTCATGATGTCATCACTGAGTTTCTATTACAATTGTGCAAAATTTGTGTTTAATGTCGAAAAAACACAATTTCACAATTGCAGTGTTTCCATTAAATGAGAAACACAATTGAAATCACACATGAATACGTTTGTTCATGCGGTAAGTTTTAAAAAAAAACAGGCCATGCCTCCTACAGCCTCCTGTCTAACGTCTGGTTGTTGATCATGTGACTCGTCATGCGAAAAAAATGTTTCCGTTGCAGTTTTGTGAAATAAACCAATGTCGATACAGCCGGAAACTTTCGAGAAACAATGTTTTTTTTTCTAAATTGGCCTATTTTCATTAAGCAAATTCACTTTCAAAATGTGAAATTGCACAAAAGAAAAGAAGTTACTTCATGGGCGACATATTTAGTTGGATGTTTCTAAATTTTGTAGTCTAGGGTTTTGTGACTGCAACTATGAATCGTTTGGAGGTGTTTTCCATATAATTACAAGCAGGGTCTGTCATGTTTGGTGTTGTGGGTTTTGGTTTGCGGTTAGGTAACTGGTTAATTATGGTTCACAGATTTTGCGTTATTACTTCCTTGTGGTAGGTCTGTTTCTATAAGTCATTCTGGTGTTCCCCTGCCTGAACAGTTTCTGTTGTGTTTAGTTTCTCTTTCTCTTTGTTCACCAGGTTTTGTGATGCCAGTTCATGTCTAGTTTATTCTGTAGCCCTAATTATTAGATTTTCTTTCTCTTTGTATTATTCCTGCCATGTTGTTGTATCAGTGATTTGTTTTTCTTATTCATCCTCATTAGTTCCATTTGTGCTCTTCAGGTTTGCTGTTCATTTCTTTGTCTAGTAAGTCTTGCAGTGTTTATGTTTTTCTTATTGTTTGGCTTCTTGCTTATTTTCATTTGTTGTCTTCGATTGTTGTCAGGCTTGTTTCTCCTTTTGGCTCCAGTTCTTCAGCTCAGCTTATTGTCCCAGTAATCAAGCCCATTGAACCCACCTGTGTTTCCCCTCCTTCGTTATGCCGCTCACCTGTTTCACCGTCTATTTCAGTTTCTGCTTTCGTTTGCCCTCCGTTCTGTTTCTCTCGGTTCAGGTCTGCTGCTCGCTCATGGCAAGCCTTTTCAGGTCTGTGCTTTGTGTTTTTGAGAAGATAAATCAATCTAATGCCACACGCCAACGGCTGTCTGCTCTCTAAGACCCTCCATGGCAGCGAGTGTTCCTGGCTACAGAGAGTAAGTACAGTCACAGAAGATATCAGATGCATTGAACTTTCAACAACATCTACTGCTTCTTATATAGAGGAAAACATAAAACTGTGGTCAACGATGACATACAGCATCACAGACAACACACACTTCCAGGCTCCGCAGGTGTGTGTTTTTCCATTAGCAAGGAAGCTGTTTGGGCCTGAGGATGCAGAGCTGGACGGAACAATCAAGGAAGAGAGACTGAACGACGGAGAGACGGACGTGACGATGAGGAGCAGAAAAACACGCCGTTACAGATGAATTGCTGCTCAGCGTTACCGACGGCTAAACGATCCCAGAAAAACCACGTAACAAAGTTCAGAAAACATTTAGCTTTACCGAGTATGTCCACCGACGGGAACGGCTTTCCAACACGAACGTCAAGAGTCGTTTCTACGATCCCCGAAATGCAACGAAGACGAACTGAACATGAGTATTAAACAGTTCTGTTTTTATTGAAATCCACTCTGGCTTCAGCCCAGCTGTTTGCGTCATTTGACATTAAGGACGATGCCAATGAAAATCGGTCAGGCGAAGTGACTCGACGTGCAGCAGGGAACAGAGGAGGAGCGATGGCGGGAAAAGAGAGAAACGAGATACGAAACGAGTCTGCAGGAAAACAAACAAGCTCTGATGCAGAACGCTGACACCGAGTAGTAACTAGTTACCTTTACTTGAATAACTCTTTACAAAAACATTTTCTTATAAGAGCACATTTACCGTACTTTCTACTTTTACTTGGGTATTGTTAATGTCAAGTGGTTCCCACTTTTTTGGGTTTAGACTGCAAGTTTTCCATCAGCTTTGACTAGACTGATTTTGAACTGGACTTCAACTCAATGACCAAGAATCAATTCTTTCTGTTCTCTCTTTTATTTTGAAAGTCATTGAGGTGAAAACAGAGGAACAACCATAGAACACAAACAAGGAAACACTAAACAGTTTAAGAAAATGTAACCCAACAAGCCACAATTAACAGAAGCAAAATTAAAGAAACAAAGGCCAATTTCTAGATGTCAGCTGTCTTTGATGCAAAGTCAAATTTCTGTTAAGTTATTTTTGACATATATAACATTTTCATAACTGAAAGTAACATAATTACGTCATTGTCCTTTATAATACCAGAGTTTACAAAGCTTTGTATTTTTGTCTGATGTTCTTAATGATTAAATCAGACATTATGATCAAACAATTAGCCTATTTCCCAAAATACATTTTACTCTTGAGTCATTTCGTGAACGGCCTGTATCCACCTCTGATGCTGAAAACCCGTAAATCAACACGAGTGCTCACACAAACACAGCTCTCTTTAGCCATTCCTAATGCATCAGCTGTGTGTTTGCTTCCCCGCCGCCCGCACCGACTTAAAATGAGGAGGACAGCAGAGAGAGATGTGCTGGGTGTTCATTGTTATCCTTACAGAGTCGCATTTGTAAAGGCTAAAACCACAGTGACCGGCGAGTGCAGGAGCACAGCCAGTGACTCAGAATCAGCAGGTCTGCATCAGAAGGAGAGCTTCTGCTGCTGAGGCCGGCGGCGGCCACCGTCTGACTTACATGGTGGACGCCAAGCGATGTGACTGACCTTGTGTTCGTTAAACTGGCCTTAAGTTGCCGTACTGCTGCATCAAACACCTGGGCGTCCAAACTGAACGATAAACATTTCTGTGATAAACCTCGATGACTTTCAAAATAAAAGAGAGAGAACATTCACATTAGTGAGGGGAAAAGACGGAGATCTGGGGATGAACAGCAGCTTAACATCAACCAGTAATGTGGAGAAAATCCTGTGGTTAAAATCACCTGTGAAGTATTTAGATTTAATTTGCAAAGTGACTTCATATATGTTGCAAAGATGCTAAGGAGCACAGGAAATCAGAAAGGGCTCAGTGAGCCTAACTTAGTGTGAGGTCAAATACCTTAAAGCTGCAGTATGAAAGTTTTATGATATATTTTTTGCATATTTGTTGAAACTGTAACTATGTGGTGACAGTATGTTATAAGACAAATGGATTAGTTCTGACTAGAAACAAGAAATCAGAGCCAGGAGGCGGGTCTTGGCGCTGTCAATCACCCTCAGCCTCTGCCTCCTTGCACTCTGCTAGCATAGACTGTAGTGAACGCTAAGGCTTGTTTGCATGCCCACCGATGATGGTGGATAAACAGTTTTCCTGTAATGGTGAGTTGTTTCTCCACCATTAGCGCATTCAGCAGTGCGTACATGAGGTTGGTTGACAGCACTAAGACCCTCCTCCTTGCGCTGATTGGTTGTTTTTGGTCGGAAACGGTGCATTTCTTCAGATAGAGACAGCACCTCAGGGTGGAGGTGGAGAAGATTGATCATGTCACAGATTATGTATCTCATGCCACAATGTCACAGCTTGGTGACCGTTTTAACAAATATGTATAAAACATTTATTTTCAATAGCCAAAATCAAGAGAGTTTGAAATGCACAGTGCACAATCTGTGCTGCGTATGTAAGACACCTGGTCCATGCTAATTTTTAGGTGTTTGTACCTGAGCTTAAACCATGAGTCTGTGTAAAAAGTTAACAGGAGGATAAACCCCAAACGGGGTTCAGCCACAACAGTACACAAACAGAATGATGCGGCTTAGACCTGCTCCTATCAGGGCCGAGAACACACTTCTCAGGGTGTTTGATGGTTTCCAGGCCTGTTAATGAATGCACAGACTTAAACCTGCTCTGTGGGATATCCAGCGTCTCTCAGGACAAGCTGTGGTCAACAAAAGCCTGTCTAAATAGGAAGAAGGGAGCTCTTGCTGCTTTATAACAGAGGCATTTAGCTTGTCCAGTGGGAGTTTGAGAGGGGAATGGAGGATTGGAAGAACACCTGGAGTGAACAATACGGAGCAAAGATGCTCTTAAGGTGGCCTGAAGAGTGATGAAGAATGCAGCTGGATCAGAGGGTGTTGTAGAGGGGAAAAAAATGTTTCAAGTGGACTAAGAAAAGAATCTGGCCTTAACGGCCCCCTCCTTCTGACTCACCACCACAAACAGGGAACATATGAGCTATAATGTGGTCATCCATAAGTCACTATTATCATCCCTGATGATGATCATCATCATCAGTGTTTAAAACAACTTTTTTGAGCTTTACCATCTTGTTTTAATGTTATTCCCACATCAAATACAAACCTGGAGTGTTGCTTTGATTCGCATGTTTGAGAAATCCCTTAATCTCCATGGTAACCACCATGGAGATTAAACCACTTGTGTCAAACACCTGGGTGGACCTAGCGCCTTTTTTGAGGCGCAGCTCCTCCTCAGAGCTGCAGTTTTAAAACTTCCCCTACAGCTTCCCCACTCGGCTCCTTCAGACTAGCCAGCAGCAATTAGCCAACACCTGGGGAACTGCACCTCAGCTGAGCTCATAGTAGGAGCTGCTTCTCAGTTCAAAGCTGGTAAAAATGTTGTTAAAGGTTTAGTAGAGGAGCCATGTTGTGATGACTTCCTGCAGGAGTCAGAGGCCCATTTCCAAGGCCTTAAATAACATAGTCAGATTTCTTTTAAGTCATATTTGATACATGTGGAAATTTTTTATAACAACTGGACATAAAATAATTACTTAATTATGCTATAAAATGGCACTATTTGCCTGGAAAATACATAATACTGTCTTGATTTTAAACTTTAAAGTAATTTCTCCTTGAACGTCGTTGCTTAAATGAGCTGTTGAGAGTTTTTACTTTAAGTGGACAAAAATGATCATGTTTGAGACCGGTATTGATCTCTGGGATTTCATGTGGGGGAACTGACAGCTGATCAGGAGGGACATAACCAGAACATAAGAACAGACATGGGCTTGATAATTGCAGCTTACAGGCAGAGAGAAAGCAGCAATTTCTTAGATGTGGTAGGAGCCATTAAGATGGTGGGGCTACATTAAGCTGCCAAGAATTTTAGTGTTGAAAATGATTTTTTTCTCCTCTCTCTTTATTTTAAACTCATTTCTGCACCACAACTGAGGCTATTTCTAAATAAGAAAACTTTAAAATTTGCTAGAAAAAAAAAACAAACAAATTTTGTGATTTAATCTCAGAAATTTTGTATAAAGAACGTGAGTTTCAAAAGTAAAAAAAAATCTTCACTTCAGGAAATTTCTGAAACCTTTTCACTTTTGAAACTCAGAAATGTAATTTATTTGTTTGCTTTGACCCCTGCATGTCCTAAGAAATGGCAAATAGAACGAATATTCACCTTTCTTTCTGTAGCTTTCCTCTGTCCCTTACAGAGATTTGTGGATTGCATCATTTATAACTCAACATGAACATTGCTCTGTAAGATCAACAAAGCTTGGAATATTATTTTATAATTTTCTTTCCCTACTTTAAGTAGTGACATTAGATCCCAATAAAATACATTAAACTTTCTAGTTTTATCCTAACAAAACATGAAAATTCTCAAGTGATACAAACACTTTTGCAAAGAATACCTTCAGCTTGAATCAAGATGAGAGGATAAGTTACATTGAACGGTGTTCCATCTGTTGCTTCTCCTTCTGTTTTTTAACAGAAATCTGCTGCAAAGCCTTTGAGCCTCTCTACAGAATGAGTCCATTCAGCCCAAACTATTACAGAGTTACTGTTTCTGATGCAATCAGAAGGATTAGCTGTGCAATCAGCACAATGGCACGAAAAAAAAAAAAAAACTACAACTAGATACTCTATATTTTCACAGCAATGTCTGTCCTGAATCTGTTTGACAGCCACTGAAGCAGAGCTAAGGAAATTTATTTCTGTTTACACCTAATTTTCTACCCAAATTATAACAAAGATGTTAAAATTTGAACAGTTGGGCTCGTCTGCAAGAATGATTTCAGTATTATGTTAAATCAACTTGATTGAGCTTTACATCATGTCATAATTTTATTCTCTCATCAAAAACATACCAGGAGTGTTGCTTTGATTCTTTCATGCATGTTTGAGAAATCCTTTAATCTCCCATGGCAACCACTCTGCTGTAGAAAACGCTCAGAAAAAAGCTCGGGTGAAGCTCAGAAAAGAAGTCACAGAGCAGCCGTCCCCTATGACTCCCTCACTCAGCTCCTTCAGACTAGCCAGCAGCAATTAGCAAACACCTACTGAGCTCATTATACGAGTTACTTCTCAGTGAATCGCTTGTAAACATGTCAAAAAGCCATGTTGTGATGACTTGCTGACGGCGGAGTTTCCGAAAGAGAGCAGGATTTTTAAAATGACAGCGGTCCAGTTTCAAGGTGTTAAAGGAAATTTGACATTGAAATTTAAGTTATATTTAATATATATAGCATTTTATAACAACCGAAGATAAAACGGTTCCTTGATAGCACAAACACATAAAAATGCCCCTTTATGTAAAATATAATGCTAAATGAGAACTCTTTTAATGTTTTATTTATTTATTTTAATAAAACTACGTTTTCCCCATCTTAAATTTTGGCACAGTTGTTCCTGTTTACACATCCTGATAATGGTTGTTTGGCAGCTCAAATATGCAAGAAATCCATCCATCCATCCATCCATTTTCTGTTCACCCTTGTCCCTAATGGGGTCGGGAGGGGTGCTGGTGCCCATCTCCAGCTACGTTCCGGGCGAGAGGCGGGGTACACCCTGGACAGGTCGCCAGTCTGTCGCAGTATGCAAGAAATATATTAGTTATTATTAACTTTCTGTGCCTATGAAAATATTTATAGTGAAAAATTACAGTGTTTTTTTTTGTACTGTGTGTAATGAACATCAAACATCACTGGTATTTGGGTAAAAACAACAAATAAATAAATGACATTCAGAGAAAGGCAGTGTTTTGTGCTAAAACAGCTAAGTTGAGTCCAAGGACAGATTTGCAACACTTTCCTGAACTTGTGCTCCTTTCTCGTCTGACAACTGTCACATGAAGTACAAAGGAGTCTGGAAAACCACTGGGGAAAAAACCCCTGCAGTTTATGTTGACTTTCACACAAAGTGCAGCCAGAGTCGCAGCAGCACAGTTCATAATTGAACTCCCTCGGTTATGGAGTCGAACACCATTGTTTTTAGTCATTACTCCCAGCATGCTCTGCTGAGTCCTTTTCTTTTCTGGCTGGGTGTCAAACCCCTCTTCTCCGTGTGCAGCCTGACGGTGCTTCGCCAGGCGGCCTGCTAATCTCTCCTCCAAACAAATGAAAATAGAGTCGAAAAGCCAGCACACATATAAATAGTTCCCCCAGTCTGTCTGCATGCAACAAAAAAACAAAACAAACAAAAAACCAAACTGTTTTGCGCTAATGGTAACACTTTCAGTCACACACAGTCAGGTCGGCAATCAGCTGTTTCCTACAGGGTGACGCAGACACACACACGCACACGCCAACATGTGCATATACAACTGCACTCATGGCGCGCTCACATACTGCCTGTTAACTGGACCCTGATTTGCTAATGAGCTGTCATGGTGACAGAGCCTGCCATTTAATTGGCTGGTAAAGGAGTTATTGGAATTCAGCGCACAGATGCACATCAGAGAGGCTGGGTGAAGGTTTCTGTACATTAGAGAAGGGAAGCTTTGAGGAACACACACCGCGAGAGCAGAGAAATGTCACTGTGTTGTTTTTTTTGCTGTAGGATCTTCAGTGTGAAGATCACAAAGCAGACAAGTGGTGTGAGGTGGTGTTACTTTGTATGCCAGGTGTTTGGCATGTTCCTCACATTCTCAGTTTTTTTTTTTTTTACTCAAATGTCCATGTCATCAATCTATTTTTTATTTTTTTAACCTTTTTTCTTCTTTTCTTTCAAATTACACAATTCTATCTCAGAATACTGCATCCGTCTGCTTGTTCATCCCAGAAAACACCACCTTCTTTAAGGTTTTAAAGGGGCAGTATTATCTGCTTTCCAGGAACATTCTGGCAATTTATTGCCCAATAAAGTAACAATTACCTTCAATTTTTGTAAAAATGCTATGTGTCAAATATGACATAAGACATTTGACATTTGTAATTTAACGCCTTGAAATTGGGCCTCTGTCTCTTTAAGAAGCTCCTGCTCCTTCTGAAACTCCACCTTCAGGAAGTCATTACAACATGGCTCCTCTATTAACCGTTTGCTGCTGGCTAGTCTGAAAGAGATGAGCGAATGAGGGCTGCTTTGTCCTGGAAGGCGGAGCTAGGTCCTCCCAGGCATTTTGCACAAGTAAATGGTTGCTACGGGAGATTAAAGTATTTCTCAAACATGCATGAAAGAATCAAAGAAACACTGCAGGTATTTCTTTGTTGAGGGAATAACATTATAGCATGATGTAAAGCTCAACCAAGTGAATTTTTGCACTATACTGCCTCTTTGAGAACACTGCCAGCTTTGATATTTCAGCTCTATCATTACAAAGTCCTGATCTTAAAACTAAGAACAACTGGGGGACAGAGATGAAAATGAGTCTAAAACCCCGACTCAACTTAAACCAGGTGTGTACCAGACTTTTAGATAAAGGCTAAAAGCTTTTGCTAGCATGCCCAGAAGGTCTGGCCCAAGAGCTCAGCACGATGAAGCCTGCTTTACTTAACTTAACTTTAAACAATGCTGAAGGCGGGCCTAAAGATACGCTCACTTATGTGAACCTCGAACTGACAGGGGGTGTACTTTCTTTTTACGACTTGTGATTGTCTTCATGTTTTAGCTAACTCAGATGTGTTTCTGTTTGCTGTGCCATAAGAATATGCTTCCTTCTTGTAATTACTGTAATAAATAATTTAGACACAAGTGCTTTGCAAGTGTGATAGAAAGTAAGGCATAGTGTCAGCTTGTTTTCCTTTTCTGAAAAGCAGAACCATCTCCTTTGGTTAAGTTGTTAGAAAAAGTATTTGTGACTAGATTAATAAAAAAAACACAAGCAAGTACGTATCAATACAACTAGTTCTGTGGTCACTTTCATGATGTAACGTTTATTGCCTGACGTTGATCGGGCGTTGTTTTCGTCGAGCCATTTCATTCGCTCCAATCTGTGCTTCGCAATTTGTATTTTGCTCTTCTTGCATGGAGCCGCGCAGACAATTCTCAGTCTCGTGTTTTATGCATGACATCCTCGCTGTTTTCAAAGTTTCCTGGTGTGTCTCCTCGTTGTTTATTTGTGTCAGCGTGAGTGCAGGCTGTCTTTTATAGACCAGAGAGAACCGAGCGTGGATCAGTGACCTTTGCACTGTTACATTTTTAAAACGGGACGTGAATAATTTACCACGTTGGAATAAAATGGCAACGGATGAAATATAAATTAAAAATATTTGAGAGGTGGTAGATGTGGGGAGAAAAAAGGAGCTAAACACCTCAAACAGAATGAATAAGTGGAGCTAGACGAACGACTCTGCAGAGAAACTTCTTATAAAAGTGCGAGGCTCGACTATTACATTATGCTGCTCACTGTCACCAATAAAGTCACAAAAATATGAAATTACAGATTTTAATGTTCTTGCATGTAAACAAGCAGCAAAGGCTACAGTAGGAGTCATTCAATCCCTTGAAAATCTGCATTCTGTTCAGTGGAAAAGTCATTTTACTAAATAAAAAAAGAAATCAAAAAAATGTTTTTTTCCCTTTATCTTTTCTGAAAAATATTGCCATTTACAACATTTCTGGTAGCTAACGTTGCATTCTGGAAGAGAGTGAACAGGAGCGGAGGTATGCCACAAAAATAATGACTGATTATAATTTAAACACAGGAAGCAAGTCATCAGTAGAGAGATGTACAAAAATCAGCCGCTGTTATTAGCATACAGAACTCATTTTCTCTAAATTCTCTAACGTATCTGTTGTATTCACACATGATCTCATTTGCTTACTTTCCAGCCCTCTCTCTCTCTCCGTAGCTGACTGGATAACGATCACACTCAGCTGGTCATTTATTTGCCGATTCTCATGCGGCTCCGCCAGGAAATTTCAGGGCTGCAGAGTGTCGAATAAGAACAGTTTTACTGAGCAAATCATAAATTGTGCTGTTTGAGTGGAGTTTAGCTACAGAGATGTATTTTCTTATGGTAAATTTTCACTCACACTTTATTGCCTGAATTTATTTACAATTATGCACACATGCACTGTAAATAATATTGTTTTAGAGGGAGCTAAAAATTAGCAGAATGGCTAGCAACATTTGTAATTTTAATAATTTGGAGCTCAGAGCAAAAAATACAGTAAATTATAATTATTTTACCATTGATTAAGAAAGGTATATATTGATGAGCCATTTTAAAGAAAATGTAATTATATATATACTGTATATATATATATATATATATATATATATATATATATATTTTAAGTGAAACTCCAATTTTATGTAGTCTCAATACTTTTTCAGAGATCCACATCTCATTTCCTGTCAGAAACAAACTTCAGTTGTTGCACTGGATCCTCTTTGTACCTGAAAAATGCTGAGGATGAAATGGCCCAAACTGCACAAGTAGGAAACAGTAAATATTTAATCACCCACACCCGACCTGAGAGATGTTGTCTAGATTAGGCAACAAAGTGCTTCACTCCGTATTCTCTGAGCTGATCGGGCAACCTGTACAACAACCGAGACAGTAGCTGCGTTTCCATTACAAATGTGAGCCAAACTTTAATATTCTGCCATAAAAAAACAACACAATTTTGCAATTGTGTTGTTTCCAATAAATGAGAAATGTAATTAAAATCGCACGTGAATAAATTTGTTCCCGCGGTAAGTTGTTAAAAAAACATCCTCCTCCTACCACTTCCTGTCATCTTCTTTGTCGTTCCCACCAGTAGTAACCTCAGGTAAAAAAGTGTTCCAGTTGCAGTCTTTGT